>NC_142247.1:32352251-32657485 GCF_052056855.1 Sturnus vulgaris | reverse complement strand
AGGAAATACTTGAAAGCTATAGCTGCTTGCTTTGTTTATTTGCCAGCTTCTAAGTCAAGTGTGTGTCATTGCTGTTGCAAATGATAAAAGAGAAATCATAAAAGATGAAATGCCTTAAGATGAGCATTCCTAACCTGTACTATTCATCAGGATCTACCACTGTAAAGGTTGCCACTGAGTCACTTGGAAATAAGGAACTATTATCCTTGGTTTTTCTGTGTATTGTTTTATCTTATTCATGAAACTTTAAGCCAACCAGATGAAACAAGTGAGCCATACACAAGGTGTAAGGTCTTACATACCTGCTTGTGATTAGTGGAAGACTGTAAAATACCACTGTCTTTACAAGTAGGACTGCTGTTCTTCTGGACTTTAGCTTGCCTGGGAATGTGTGTTCCATTCCTCTTCCACACTTAGCTATGACAAGAAGGTCAAGATGTTCTTCAGTTTGTAGCTAAACAGCAAAATGTAAACTAATTTTCCAGGTGCTGGATATGGTTGGGTGTCATAGCTGTGTCCCAGCTACTTCTTGGGCTGGACCCAAACACACAAACCTGCTCATGTTTCCTGGCTTCCCTGTGAAGAAAATCAAAGCTTCTTTTGTCCTATTTGCTTTAACCAGGTGCTCGGTTTTCACATTTGTGTGAGAAAGATCCCAAGGTGTGCTGTGGGGCTTGTGTGCCCTGTGATTTAAATGTAGCTTCTCTTTACCAGTTTTTCTGTTGTTTTCTTACTGCCCTGCTGTTATATTTAGGTACCTATATGCCTTTGGATATACCTTAGTTTCCCATTCATATAAAAGGAGAATACCCCTTGCCTTCCCTCTTCTCTTTTTCTTGAGTGTAGGGATTTTGGAGTAGAAAGCCAGCATCATTGGCGATAACTTGAAGACTGGATTTGTGCATCTCATGCTAGCCACATCTAGTATGTGAGCATCACAGCTGTAGACTGGAAGTGTGCTGCTGGGACAGTTACAGGACACAACAGATTTTCATAATTCTAACTTTGGAAATCAACTCTGTTTTAAAGCACTTCTGTGAATAGAACTGAAGGTGCGTTTTCAGGAACTATGGACTAACTAAAGCTGAGAGTTGTTTAAACTTGATGTTGCAACTTAAAGTAGGCAATGAGATGCAGTTCTATTTGCTTGTCCCTTGAAAGGTGACAACAGGGAGTTGTAGGCAAAGGAAGAGATTGAGTTACTGCTGGCTATCAAAGCTGACAGTGCTATCCTGTTCCTGTGATCTGTCAGAGGACAGCCTTGCTGTGTTCCAGCCTCAGCAAGTGACCTGGCTGTTGCACTTTCAGTGACGAACTGCTGTTGATTTGGGGACCATGTCATACTAGTCACCATTCCTTTTTTGCATATATTGTGTTGGTGAAGAAATCATGGAGTTTCAGGGGATAAAGCGTTTTAGGATTCTTGCAGTAAGCTTTCATTTCTGTCTCTGCATTTCTGGCGACCGTTTAGTAGGGAAAGGCATAAACCATGCTGAGGGAAGTGTTCCAGAAGGAAATCCTCTCCTGCCAGGGTTGTTTTACCTCTTCTCCATATAGTGAAGCCTGTTAATCTGCTTCTCTTGCCAGTGGGACACTGCTTGTTCAAGGCCATTTCTCACTCTTTTATTGCTCCTGGAGACTGGAAAACAGCAGGGACTGGGGTTTTTCCCCTCAGATGATGATGCTACATTGTAAACTGCTTAGCAAACCCTGAAGGACAGTAAAGAACTGAGGAAAACAAAGCAAAACAGAAGACAAACCATCAGCGAATAAGGTGGTTCTGTAATACTGAACTTGAGGTATAAGTCATTGATCCAGATGAGTCTCTTGAGGGACTTCCAATCTGGAAAAGCTATGCTGTTACTTGCCATTATTTGTGCAAGGGTCTGCTCAGGGGTAGGTCATACAAGGTCCAGATGACTTCATTGGATTTAGATGTTTATTACAGGTGCTATACAGGAAGGATTTCCTTGTTTGGCTTTAGTCCCACCAGTGAATCATAAGATCCAAGATGGCAAATGCAGCTGTTACTTTTGCTGCTTTGGGGATCTCCTTATTTAAGTGACAGCAAAGATCTGGGCCATTGGCTCAAATATTTTTTTAACTTGCTGACCTCCCTGGGCATTCCTAAGTATCATCACAGTGAAGTTGCCAAGGGAAGCACAAAGCCAAGTCTGGCCTCAAAGCTGCATATTGAGGAGTCAGGATGAGGACTGGCACCTGCATTAGGTACGTTCCAAAGAGACCTCCAAGGGTGCAAGGGGGTCGGCTTCAGCTGGTATAAATAGCTATAAATATATGGATTTACCCACATATTATCGGGTGAGTTTTTTCGGTCATGAACACAGCTTGTGTGGAGTTTGTCATGTCCCAGTTCCAGTATATGTGCACAGACACATCTTTGTTCAGTGTTGCAGGCTTAGAGGAAAAGCACACCAGCAAAGATCCATCTCTGTCTTCTCTGGAAGAATAACTCTTGGGAGTGGTCAGGGAGAGGTAATACTGATTGTTACCTGCTTGGGACAATTCCATACATGCCTTCCTGTGGCTTGGTGTTTCAGGAAGGACCCAGGTCATCTTATTTGTAAAATAATTTTCCAGATCTGTTGCAAGTTTGTCACCTTGCAATCATTTTGCATTCACCCCAGCAAAGTCAGTGGGAATTCAAGGCGAGAGACACGATTTCACTCCATCTCTCTGTCCATTCAGTATTATGGAACACTCAGCACACAACTATGTACACTTCATCAGCTCTGCTATTAATTAAGCATGTTCCTGGGGGACATACACAGCCAGATGTGACCAAGTCACCAAAGTGGTTGGAGTTTAGCTGGGTTTTGTCTGGAATTTGTGTGAACTGTGAATGTGAACTCTGGTGTTTTCAGGGGCAGGGGAAGAAGTTGTTTTTTTGTGGAAGACCCATTTTTTAGTTATTTTTGAACTAAGGCTAAAGGGTTAGAACATGACATTTTTCTCTCAGAACTTGGGAATCATATGCAGGGGACATAAATGCAAGGCATGAGACAGACATGTTTTATCTGCTATGAGCAGAGCGATCTGGAACAAAGCAGCAGTCCATCTGGCTGACCTGCTTGTGTGATCTTTGGTGCTTACTGATGCCTGGTACTGTATTTATCTTGAATGTAGTTTTGCTCTGAAAAGTGACCTTTTATGAAGTTGCTGTAATGAAATTCCACAGTCCACTGGATACTCAAGCATGCTTACTTCGTCAGTCAGTGGATACTTATTCTTGACTCTGCCTTTGCATGTGTTTCTGAAAGAAGCCTAATCTTTTTTTAGCTTGAACTTAACAAGAATTCAGTAATTGGAAGTTAACAATTGTATTGACTATATACAAATTAAACCCAGTTTGCACTGTCATAACTGTGTTGACTCCACAGGGGTTAGCAAGAGTAAAATTTGCTTTACAACTCAGTCATTTGAACAGATGTGATTCTGATTATGCACAAAACCCAGTGAAATAGTGACACTTTTATGCAGTCACTTTTCAGACCGTTATTCGAATATTTTCTTTGTATTAAAACAAGTATAGTTTTCTAAATTCCCTTTACCCAGGTGTTAGTTGTAAATTGCTGGGTTCACTGAGTATATTCCAGGATGACATCAGGTATGACATAATGTAGAGTGAGGGCTGACAAAAGCACAGATCCTGCACAGATGCAGGACTGTTAATCAGAAAACAGGCTAGCAAATGATTTCCTCAGGTTGCGGATGGTCTCAGCTTTTGCTTCGTCTTCAGTGGCATTTCCTCGCTGAGGTGACTCAGATATGCTGAAGCTGTTTGTCAGGGACTGCGATTTGCTGAAAGTGAAAACAGAGTTCAGTCTCAGCAGGAGAAGGTGGATATTCAAAGCTGGTTACTCATGCTTTGTGTTTCACCACATAGACAAATGCAAGGATGAAAGGAGAGGTTGGCACAGAAAATACCCATGTGCTAAGACATGTAGGAATGGGGAAGGTGAGACAGAAGGGGGCATGGGCAAGTGGCTCAGTCCAGACTGGTAAATGTTGATGAAAACATCTGACTAGAAGTATGCAGTTGCCATTTGGTGGGGCTGTTGTGAGAAACCCTTAAGTCATTTCACTACTAATACAGAAGAATGGATCAATATTAGGGGTCCCCTGTCTCTCATCAGCCTTACCAGGCAGGATGGTCTTGGCCTTTCAGCTGTGAGAGCACCAGAGGTTGGGTAAGTTGGTGTCCAGATCCCCTGCAATGTGTGCTGTTTCCTGCCCTCCTCGGCCTGTCTGCTCTGACTGTCAACTCTCTAATGCAGGTCTTTGGGTTGCTCCTGCTGGCTGTGTATCTGCTAGTGGTCAAGTTTGGATCAGGACTGTGCTTTTGAAGCAAATGTCCCAGTTTTCCCTGCTACCATGTTTAGTTTCTTCTGATCAGTAATAGGAATCCAGCACAAAACCAGACTGGAAAAAGTACCTGAAATATGTGTAGTGTGATGACTGCATCCTTAGCACCAACGTTTTGATCCTTAAATTAACTTCTTTTAGTTTGCCTTGCTAATGTAAACATCATCACTGAAAGCGTGTTCTAGAAGACCACTCCTCTGCTTCTCAGAAATTGTCTTCTTATTCCTAGCCTCTATTTTGTTCTGACCTATTCATACCAATTTGCTTGTGTTAACTTCTAGTCAGCATCAGGCTTCCTTTTGGTCAGTTTTCCTCCCATGATTCCAGCTAGATATGCTCCACAAAGGGTCACAGCAAAAGCTGCTACTGAAGATCCAAAGATAATTCAGCAGTGTGCTCAGCTCCAGAAGAGTACTTCCCCAGTCACCATCTGGAATTTTATATAAATGAATAGGGCCACCTCCCCTGTCTCCCCTGCCTTTTTCCTACCAAATGTAAAAAGTGTCTTTGTGGCTCCTGCACTTGGGAAACAGTGAAGGAATAATTCCTGTTGAGGCCAATATTGTGGTGGCTGTGAGGACTATATACCCTGCTGGGAAGGCAGTGGCTGTGTTGATATAGCCAGGGTAGAGCACAAGATGAACAGTGAGCACATGAACAAGAGGAGGAGTGTGAAATCTTTGTGATGTCACATACAACCTATTCCTTCTGACAAGAGATCACTGGTGCGCTGTTACGTGAAGGGATTCACATTTACCTCTGAAGTGACTCACAGCTGTGCAGGCCTTTGTCTCTGGGGACTACTGCCTGACAACAGGTGACATGTTCTTCATGCCAGCTCAGGGTACTTTTGGGACATCCTTATTCTAATATCTACAGATGCTAGGAGTTTGTCAGAGACTTACTTCAGGTGTGGGTGTGGGGTGGTTTGCTGCTTGGACATTTCCGTGGGGCTGGGCTGGCTGGGAGCCCGGCCTTGGGCAGGAGGCCTGGGCTGCTGTGGAGGGAACGCGCCTGCCTTGGAGGCCTGGACTGGAGAGGACCCAGCTGCTGATCGGACTTGCTGTGGAGATCCAGGTGACCTTTGCTGAGGGGAAGTGGACTGGGGACTCTGGGGCTGCTGTCCTTGAGGAGACAGCCGCTGCTGTGGGGGTGCGTTTGTCCGTGGAGGCTGAGGTCCCTGCGGCTGGCGTGGTCCACCTGAAAGGGACACGTAGACATAAACGTCAGGAAATGTGTGTGGTGGGCAACAAGCATGGAACATCTCTATGGAAAGACAGGTTTTGCTAAGAGGAGAGACTCTTCAGAGAAGCTTCATGGAGAAGAATATGGCAAATCCTCTCTTATAGGCCTATAATTGGTGTCATGCCCTCCTCTCTAGAGTTTTCCATTTCTCTACCTTCTTCAGCACTAAAGAAATCCCTCCACTCTCCCCAAAGGGAGTCACTTCAACCTGCCTTGCCCTTCATGTATCTGGTGTTTCTTATCCTGGGTTAGCACTTCCTGCTTGGGGAAGGAAGAGTCACTGGAGAACCAACTCTGCGGGAAACATAAGCTGACCCTGCTGGTTTGGGTCAGCAGTCCCTTCATGGACCCAGCAGTTTGACGTGAGACATTCCATCCTGTCACTATCCATACCTCTGTTCCAGAACCATCACCAGGTGCCTTCAGTTGCTTTGGTAGCAGACTCTCAGAACTGAAGAGGATGTGTGAAACAACTGGACATGACAAGAGAAATTGCTGGACATGACAGATAATACTGTGAAAACCTGACAAAAGTTGCCAGTAGTGTTGTGAGGTCTGGCTGGATTTCCAGGTGGTCAGAGGAGCTATGTGAGAAAAAGTTTTACAGAGAACTGAAGGGGAGTACTGGAGACAGATGGGGAGTAGTATCCTGCAAGGCCAATAGCATATATCAGTAATAATATGGAATGCCAACATTACATACATGTGTTTGGTATCAGAAATGCTCAATTTTCGATGCAGCAAAACTGTGACCAATGAGGAAAAGATAATTAGAGGAGGGTGTTAATTTGGTAGAAGGTGGAAATGGAGAAAGGAGGAGAAAGTGACAAAAAGAAGGGACTAATCAGTTATGTGAATTGGGTGGTTGGTGAGATCTGGCTACCTGCGGGCCAGCCATGTGCTTCATCACCTCAGTGTACATCAGGACAATAAGCCCAACCTGTTGTTCTGACTAAGCCACATAAGTCAAACCTGCTTCTGCTGTCAGGAGGAGCTGGAGGTGTGCTCTGGCTGACATGGGAACTCCTGGACAGATGGATCAAGGATCCTGGCATTGTAACATTGATGTCTGTTCCAAGCCTGACAAAACTAGCATCTTGCCGTCACTTCTTAACACTTGTAACTGCACAGCTTTGTGCAGTGCCCAGAATCTGTGCTCAGAATCCTTCTACAGTGCCAGTTCAAGTGGCCTTGTTTTGCTAAGTCAAGTCCTACCAATGGTATCAACTGGATCTATATCAATTTTTCATCCCACTTTCTGACCTACTGTGGAATGTGACAGTATCTGCTTTAATGGTACACTGAATTTGCTGCCTTCTTGGCAGTGAATTGGAAAAGGAGCGAAATCTTTATCCTGATTCCTTTTATTTAGAAGGCAAACTGATAGGATTCAGAGTCATCCCTGCCATAGGAATCAGAGAACTGTACCTTGTGGAGGAGGCCGTGGTTGTGACAGTTGTCCAAGCAGAGGTCCAGTCTGAGATTTCATTGACACAGGCTGAACTTGTGGAGGCTAGAGGGGAAAAAAGCCAGTCCAGTTAATACAGAGTCCCCAAAGAGAAGCCCTGAGGTAATACAGGAACTGTAGAGTCATGAAGTGTTCCTTAAATACACACTCACACACATGCAGCATCTGGTAAAATCTCATGGGACTAAAATGGAGAGGTGAGTAAAAAAGAGCATAGAAGTTGTTTGCTCACAGGGAATAACAATGAAGTTACAATTTAGAATGTTTTTTAGACAATCAGGAATTACCAAATGTATCTGGCCTGAGGGGTTCTCTTAGTCCCATCTCCCATTTTGGACAGTTGCCAGCACCAGATGTTCCGAAGGAAGGAGGGATGAACCATGGAAATGTCTATGGAGTAATCATCTCTGTACCCTAAGGGGTCTCCTCTTGATTGCTAATAAGCGTGGGCCAGCTTCAGCCCTGAAACATGAAGCCTATTATCTGCTCCACAAAATCTTTGCAACAGTTTCAGATATTTTGTTTTGATATTTACATCCAGACCCTTTGAGTCTTGCTCAATTTTCAGCCTCACTGTCTTTCTCATTTCTTATCTCTGTTGCTTTGTTCTGAGTTTTGAGACTAGTTCTCACAACCTGCCCATGCTAGGCCATTCATTATTTTGCAAACTTTAACTGCTCTCTGTCTCATTCACCTCCTTTCTAAAGCCAAGAGACTTTAGAATCCCTCTAGTCCCTCCATGGGAATATTTCCAAGCCCCTAATTGTTTTCATCACCAACTTCTCTTTCCCAGCTTTGTAATTTCTCCTGCAGATGCCAGAGATGGGTCTGCTTACATTTTTCCAGATGAAGCAATATCTGGGTTCTCTGTATACATTGCCAGTTCATTTTTCCTGCATCCTAATTTCCTGCTTTTCCCTTGTCAACACAACCATAGGCTGAGCAATGGTTTTCATTAGCCTGTATGCGACAAAGTATTTCTCAAGGGAATGGCTGGTGCCACTTGAAAGTTCTGCACATTGTTTATGCTCTCCCTCTCTCTACCCCCAGCTTAGCTTACCCTGCAGTCTTCCATATGGAGTTTCATTTGCTGTTGTGGTGACTGAACATACATAGCTCTGTCAGATGTTCTTCACTGCCATCCCTGGTCCTGACTAACGCAAATAATTTGGTGCCATCTGCTCTTTCTTCTCTCTCGCTGTTTAGTCTTTTTGACAGATATTTTAATAAACAGATTAAGCAATGCAGAGCTGCTGCACAAAGGGCTGGTCCAAAGTTAACAAAAGTCTGAGTAAGCCTATTGCACAAAATTGTTTATGAAAACCAGGGAAGCTGGAGACAGATAGGCTGGTACATGCTGGATTATTTACATGCAGAACATCATGATAAAAGGGTCTTCAAGGCTTCTGAAAGGTCAGGAGAATGAGCTAAGTGATTCTGAAAATGGGAAGAAATACTTGGAAACGCTGAAATTAGTTTCAACTGACTAACATGAATGTGATGAAGTTGCCAGCCCATCTTTTGCACTATTTAACTGGGACTTGCAAATGGATGGGGAAGGCAAATCTGGGAATTTTCCATTCATGGCTTCTAGCCCTACATAGCTTGGGAACTAAACCTTACCTTGGTGTTGATGGAAATTAACTGTTCTAATGCTGTGAGATGTCTTGATTAGATCAGGCAAAGAAAAGGAATTGGATCTCATATTCACCTCTACAGCCTCCCCCTACAGTCAACCAAGGCATCTCAGAGATAAAGGCAAAACAGGTTTTTGAGGCTGAGAGATCAGGGGTGAGGGCCCAAGATCTTCTGGCTTTGGAAGAGAAACAGAGAAGGGAAAGTCTGGTGGTGGGTCAGAAGGGTGAGGACAGAACCACAGTGTAGCCATGAGACCGGGTTCATGTTGAAGGCATGAAAGCAAACCTGTCGTTAACATCTTATCTTGTCCTGGGCTTAACCAACCCATTTATCAACATGGCCAGGCACAGTATCCTTGAAGTGTCCCCTCTGCTAACTGTTCACAAGAAATAAAATCTCTAACATCTATATCTGAGGTCAACTTCTGCTACACAATAAAACCTTACCTTTTATGCTTTCTAAAACTTTACCATCCATGCTTTCTTTTAGAGCTTGTCTGTTTCCTTGCCTAAGGCTTTCTGACGAGCTACATAATTCTGACTGATTGCCTGCTATTTACCACTTCATGAAAGAATTCCCAAAGAAATTAAAGGAAAAGAATTGGAAGGAAATTAATGGGACATTTTTTCTTCTTCACAAAAAAATCACATGGTAAATGCCCTTAGCTGTGGTTTCTGCTGATTTATTAATTCTTCTGTATTCTTCTTTAAATTATCTTTTGAGATAATTCATAGTCTATGACTTATTTGTCTAATCTTTTCCTATATTACTCTTGCAGGTTTCAAACCACATATTTTCTATTTGTTGTACACCAGTCCTCTGAAGCAGTAACTATTTCTAATGATATTGCACAGTTTTTTTGGCAGCTTGGTCACTTCCCAAATTCATTTCATTGGATGTGGCCATCTGGAATTGGAGGCTTAATAATTTTTTAAAAATATCAGTCATCATTGATTTAATAACTGTTTTTGTTCTTTTCTGTGTCATTCTGATCAGGAAAAACTATAACGAGGTAAAGAAATTCCCCACTTTAGGCAATTACATTTATTAGAGTCACAACACTGTCCCTGTTGTGACTGGGAACACATGCCAGTATGATTGGGAAGACATGCCAGTTCCAGATCTTCAACTCTTCTTTTCCTTCCTTAACTTTGGATGATCCATAGAGCCCACTAATTGCTTGCTAGGGTTCCATTTTCTGATGAACTCAAAGAATTTGTTTCATTCTTTCCTCTTTCTGCTCCTCAAAATAAATTTCTGTCCTATTTACATTTCCTTTTATTACTGTATGATGCCACATAAAGGTCTTCTTAAATGTCAGATTTCCAAATTCGAAATATTTTTTTCCCGTTTGTCTTGAATGTCCTTTTTGTCATTTAATTCTACAAGTTTATTTCTCACATTCTTGGTTCAGGAGCAGATCAGAAATGTATCTATGCATTCTGGAAAACAGTGGTCTCTCAAATAGCATCTATACAGTTTTACTGCTGGGAGTTGATTCATTTTCTTTTCTCGTGCTTTTGTCATGCCCTTGCTTTTTGGTACCACATTTGTCCCTTGGACATTAAATCTAATGGTACACACTCACTATCTGAATTTGTACCTAGGTGTTTCTTATGGTAAAGTCAAGGTGTTCTTACCTCCCTCTGAACTGCTGTCCCACTGTGATATTTGACTTGCTTCTTGATAGCTGAAGTCTCATATTGTTGTGACTTGTTACTTTTCCATCTCTGTCAATTCTGTGCACTCAGTTTCATGATTTCTCAGTTTTTCTCAACCCAGAGACTAGTATAGAGAGGTCCAAAAATATGTATAGGTATTCTATTTATACCCATAGATACCCAAGGTGTCATATTTCTATGTATTCAGTACTTCTGTCTTTATATTCAGAATTGCTCTTTGTATTCCTTCTGTGGAAGTCTTCACCTGTAGCTCTAGTTCTGCATCTCACTAGCCTCATATTTAATTATTCCTTTCTGGACACTTCTAACTGTTATAACATTACATTACTAATGTAGCATGTACAATTTTTGTCATGTTTGGGGCACCAAGATCTTTCTATATAGTAAAATACTCTAGTTAACCTGTTTGTGGGTTTAGTTTTCTTGATTATATATACAGGTGTTTCAAGGTTTTATTCCCAATGAAGACCCTTTTCTTATTTGACTCTTCTATTTGACACCCTATCCCTTCAAGATTTATTTTGTTCTTGTTTTGGCCTTAATTTAGGTCTGCAGTAATCCAATCCAATCCTGTACCAGTATATCGTGGACACAGAAAACATATGCATCTGTCCATGGTCTCAGTTTCTGTTGGCTTGCTCCTTTGCTCCTAGTTCATACATTCTATATCTCAGCTATTTCAATTATAGTTCTTGATTCCGCTTTGTAAATGCTATCTCTTCTGTGCCACTTTCCCTGCCTCAAAGCATTTTCAGTGTTTATTAAATGTTTACTCCTTCACTCTAGCTAAAACTTGAAGTTACCCTGAATACCCTTCATGCTGGGACCTGGTTTAGCAGGAGTGGTCTGTCATATAACAAAGGCAGAGCACCCTAAAGTGCCTTCTCCCTTTTTTTGTCTCGAGTGGAAATGAAAATTGTACTAGTGTGTTGCGATCAGTTTTGTCCCTCAACCTTTTTGCTCTTGTCTCTTCTGTTGTCCTCAAGCCTCAACACTTGGCTTTCTGTTAGATACTGAAAGAGGTGTAGCAAGTACACCTGGATACTCAGGTTATGTTTTCAGGTATTTCATTTATATAGAACCCCCCCTGGGAAAGGTGGGAATAAAATTAGATGCATTTGATACTCAAAATGGATGTAAACAAGAAGAACCAAGGGGTCAGTTTAAATGCAAAAATAACAGATTCTTATATGTGTTCAGCTTTAGAAAAGCCTCCTCCTGATGAAGGTGACAAAGGACATCTCTGAAGAAACTACAGTAAGGAATGGAACAAGTCTTGCTGGAGATTCCCACTTTCTGTTCTTGAAAGCAGAAGAGGGATGCAAAAACCGGAATGAAACCCATCCTGAAGGGATGGTGTTAGATGGAAATGAAACTGGGTATTAGAATTTCCTCTAAAAATGCCTGTCTTCAATGTGAATCAATGAATTTAGCAAGTCTGAATGTCTAGATGCATGGACATGCTACTGGTGTGATGTCATATTTATCTGGAAGGAGAGTAAAGGAGAGAGATGTATTCCTTAAGGGCACCCACTTTAAAGAACCTGTGAGAGTCTCCTTTGGAAGAGCAGGTGTCAGCCTGTCCAATACACTCCCGTATGAGACTGTTCAGCTCTCTGAGATGTCTGACTTGACTGCCTCACACATTTAGCAAGGGGAGAGAGAAAGAAAGACATTCAGGGAAATAACTTGATCACAAGTTATTCACTCATACCCAAGGCCTCAGTGGTGACGGTGTAGATCCAGCAGTGATGACAAGCTGAGTCATTTTGGAAACAACCAGATCGGCTATAAGTTGTCTGTCCTCCTCTATGTGCTCCCCAATCAGGGGCATTGAGCTGTCCATCACCTGCCACAGGAGGCAAAAACAACAGTTAGTAAGGTGGTTTCCTGCTGGCAGATGCCTGTTTCAACTCACCTCTTACATTAATCTGTTTTGTGCCTCCACATCCTTGCCAATATTTATAGTCACCACTCTTCTCATGCTGAAACATGCTTGACTTTTCCAAGTGTGGGATTTCGCTTAGGGTTTTTTGGTAATGTACATCCCCCAACTCTCCATCTTCCTTCCCTGCACAACGGAGCCCAGCCAAGACTTATGGTGGCTGGAAGCTTTCTAAATTGACTTAATACAAATTTTCTCCTTCACATGTCCTGAGGAGACGCCTCTGATGGACGCCTCTCTAGCATTATCCCGCAGTATTTGGGGATGACATTGTAACTTAAAGGGCCACGGGAGAAGAGAAACAACATATACTGAAGCCTGAGGAGATGAGAGCAACAGGGACTGGAGGAAACCAGGAAACATTTGGGATTAATGAACACAAAGCACTGCATCCTGAGAGGGAAAATAAACACCACAGATGTGTAATGAATAGCATGTCACCAAACCAGCACCAAGCACAGGAAAATAAACTTGATCTCTGCTTGTCTTCTTGATAATGTTGTGATACAACTGCTTCCCAAGCAAGTTCTACAAATCTACTGGGGAAAATTGGGAAGCAAGACTGTGGGGATGGGGGAAGGAAAACTGTCAAAGGGTCTTTGAGGTAAGAAGTGGCCTCACAACAATAACACTGAAAGCACAGCAGACCCCCAGCTGTATAGCAGCCCTGAACATGATTTTCAACAGTTCATCATAAATCAAGTGTTTTGCAAACATTAGCTAAATCCCACAGGAAGAACTGTACTCTGATGAAGTTAAGATTCAGCTGGAGTAAATATAATAGTACCAAAATATCAGGGTTGAAAGAGTTTATTTTATTTTGCTTTTATTTTTAAAGCAAACATTAAAATCCCTGGAAATGCAAAGTTGAAGGTTGAATTACTCAAGAAAGGCACTGACTCACGCTCAGATAACAATCGGAAGTGCACTCCACCCTGGCAAGGCTGCAACAGTACACTCTTTGAGGGAAATGGAAAATTTTGTACCCTCTTTTTTTAGATTTAAAGTAGAGGAAATCAGTGAGGTGAGTTCACTGAGTTTGTATTATGCTCTCTTCTTGCAGAATAATGGTTTTGTTTAATTTCTATAGGCGTCTTCTATGAACACTAGAAAAGCTACCTAGAAAGTTTTAACTACGATACACATGGAAAGGAGGTTGATGTTTATATCCATGGCCTTCTTGGCGCAGGGGGCAAAAGGAGAAGGTTAGAAAATTCTATGTCAGTGTTTGGCAAAATACACAAGGTGGTTTTTCCTTCCACTATACACTTAACTGCTCTTCCGTTGAGAAAATGAGGTGGGGAATGTGATGCTTCCTAGCAATGCCAGAGAATGGCCAATTTCCTTCTGGGTCTCACTAGCCGGGGGCTTTTGGGAGCCCTCCAGCAGGGCCCTGCGCAGATTTCTCTCCTCTCCGCTCCTATCTTAAAAGGAAATGTGGCAATTACAGCTCCCGAAAGAGAAGGGATGTCCCGGCACAGCGCGGTGCGAGGGGCCCGTGTGACCACTAGATGATGCCGTGTGACCACTAGATGATGCCTTACCCTGCCGAGAGTCAGGCGAGCCGCGCTCCCGGCTCCCGCCCGCCTGGGAGTCACCGAGACACGGCTCACGACACCCCGAACCCCGCTTTTCATAGACTCGTAATATGTTTGGGCTGGAAGGAAGCTTTAAAGGCCACCCAGTCCAATACCCCTGCTATGAGCAAAGACATCTTCAACTAGATCGGGTTCCTCTCGAGCCCCACCCAACCTGGCCTTGAATGTCTCCACAGATGGGACATCCACCACTATCTGCACTATATAAAATTTCTTCCTTATCTATAATCCGAATGTACCCTCTTTTCGTTTTAAATCATTATCATCTGTCCTGTTGCAACAGGCCCTGCTAAAAGGTTTGTCCCTTTCTTATGGGTCCTGTTACATACTGGAAAGTGCTATAAGATCTGCCCAGATCCTTCTCTTCTCCAGGCTGAACAGCCATAGCTCTTTTGGGACCTGTCTTCATAGGAGAGGTGCTTCAGCACTTTAATCGTCTTCATGACCCTCCTCTGAATCTGCTCCAACAGATCTATTTTTTTCCTGTGCTGAGAACCCCAGAGCTGATTTCCCTGTCTCAGGGGGTGCTTTTTCCTCTTTCTGTATCTGAAGAGGAAGATGGTGCTTTGTAAACCAAAGGTACCAGGGGGAGTGAACCCTGGAGCAGGTTTCACCTGAACTAGTGAAGGTGCACCTGGGATGAGGCTATCTGCTGTCCTGATGTGTAGTATCTGGCAGGGAAATGTGAGATGTGGGAGAAAGCAAATACAGAGTGAACAATCACATGCACAAAGGCACAGGCCTTTGAAAATAGCAGTGTTTTCTGTGGATAAAATGATACAGCTGGTAGCCACTGAACTGGAAAGAATGGTGAGTTGTCACCTTGCCTGTCCTGTAGGAAGGGTGAATTGGTCCGGAACTGGGCAGATACAAATACTAATACTGAATAAATTGGCTGGCTGAGAGGAATATGTGAATTACAGACAGATTGGCCTCATCCCTTCCAGGTGATCACAGAACAGCTGGGCAAGGCAAGAAGATGTCAGCACATATGGACCCAGCCTTTGTAGCTGCTCAAGGTCAGTGGCTGCTCCTGGTGCAGCTGCTGTTGCCTGATAATGTGTATGAGGGGTGAAGGAAAAGTGCCCAGGGAGGTTCAGGAAGAGACCATCCTGGTTCTCCCTCTGTGCCTATCTGATGCTGAAGCCTGGACTTGTTCTTTCACACTCTGATGTGTGAGAGTGGAGAGGGAGGGAGGGAGGGAGGGAGGGAGGGAGGAAGGAAGGAAGGAAGGAAGGAAGGAAGGAAGGAAGGAAGGAAGGAAGGAAGGAAGGAAGGAAGGAAGGAAGGAAGGAAGGAAGGAAGGAAGGAAGGAAGGAAGGAAGGAAGGAAGGAAGGAAGGAAGGAAGGAAGGAAGGAAGGAAGGAAGGAAGGAAGGAAGGAAGGAAGGAAGGAAAATGGTTGGATATATTGAAACAAATGATAGGCACTGCTGAAGGATGAGCAGGGCTCCTTGCAGGGTGGCAAGGAGCATGTCTAGTAACATATCTTAGCTGTAGGCAGGGCTTATCTTCCTCTTCCAGGACTAAGAATAAATCACATGGACACATCACATGCTTGCCCTCTGCTTGCTTTATATTTTTCATCTTAGCAGAGATGTGGAAATGAGCTAGATTAAAAAACCAAGAAATAGAGGGAGAGGGGAGATTATTAAACCACACATGTTGCTGAGCTCTTTTGAGAATCTGGCTCCTGACATCACCAGAGAATTTGCATTATTTTGAGGAATTCTTATTGAGGGCTAACTACTTATGTTGAATATTCCCTCAAAGTGATAAAGTTCTTTAAAGCAGAGGAAAAAAGAATATTAGAATTTACTGTTAAATTCACAGTCTGTTTCAATATGAGTGATGAAGATGGTACATGAGTGTCCTAATGCTTTGAAGGCAGAAACATAACAGATACTGCTGTTTGTCATGGGAAAAGACAAGAAAGTGAAGTTCAAGTAAGAGCAAATATCGTGTGTGCAAGATTATTCTTGTGCTGTTGATAACTCATCTGTCTTAATCTGATTTTGTTTGCAACAAACCACTGTGATAAATCTCAGTTCATAGAACTGCCCATCACTACCTCTGTGAATCTTTTCTGAAGAACTACTTTGCACTGTGAAAATTAATTACTGCCTGCAATTGCATTGTGCAAATTCCTTGTTTGTTCAGTCCATTTAGGCATGCTTTCTTGTAAAATGTCACAGCACAGTGTTCCTTCTTACCAAGAAAATACAACTGTCACTCTGTCAAATAACTTGTTTCTCCCACTATCAAAAGAAAAAAAGCAAAACAAGGGATCAGTTTCAGACCAAGAAAAGTACCCCAGGAAGTTGGCTGGAGGCAATTAATTACTTGTCAACATCTCCCTCAGATCTGCATAAAAAGGTGCCTGTTTGGCTTTGTTCTGCTCCTTATATTGCACTACTCTACTTCTTTCCCAATAACGTCCATCAGCCTGGCGTCTGAATGCCTGCTAGATCTTGGTATACCAGGCCTGCTCAATCAGGTTCTCCACTGGGATAATTCAGCATGACCCATCTGAAGCTATATTGTGTTTCTTCTGATTTGTGTCATATTAGATGCATTGCTGTTTACCTTGGTCACAGAGAGAGGAGCATGGATGTGCATTTCTCCGTGTGCAAGCTGATGATGGCTGTTAGGGCATGGATGTGCTTTTCACCAGTCAGTCACACATAGTGGCAGATGTGAAACTCAGAGGCATACCCAGACAGAGGCATAATAATCTTTAAGCCCAGAACTAGCCATGTGTGCACGTACATAGGCTTATGTGCAAGAATATGGAGGGATATGAAAACCACATATCACGTCTAACCATGTGTGGACACAATCCAAATGTCCTTACAGTTGTCTCTAGCAAGGCTGCTTTCTTGCTCTTTCTTTCCCAGCTGTAGGGGCATAGAGATTTAAAAGTGCACAGCAGGGAAACAGTCTGCTCTAGGGGATGCTCCTCTAGGTGCTGATGAATTGCACACAGGAGCAGACCCATTAGCCCTGGCCCCATCAATTCAGGAAAAGACAGAGGCTTGCCAGCGTTTGGTTGCTGGCAGCACACTGCTATCACATGGCCTTTGACAGGTCACTGCTCCCCTCCCTGGGGAGAACAGATACATAATGCAGGAATGCGCAGTCACTGGAGGGCTCATGTGGTTCTCATCAGCATCTCAACCCTCAGCGGGTGGGACTGCTCTCCCACACATAGCTTTCCAGTGTGTCAGCACCCCTGCATTAAGCCAATAGGCTGGCTCTGCTCATCTTCCTCAGCTGGCCTGTGTTGGTGGAGTTTACAGCAGGTCAGATGTGTCTCCTCAAGTCACATACTGACTGAGACACTTGCTTACTTGCTGGATTGTTTCTCCTCCAGGGCATCTCTTCAGCTTCCATCTTGATTTCCAGCCAGCTTTTCCTTCTCTGCCCTGTTAGGATGATCTGAGTGTGTCATTTACCACACTTCCATATCTGCCTCCTGGTCTGGGAAGGAGCACATTGTACTGTCCAGCCCTCAATACAAAATGTTGTAGTACACATTACCCATAGTAACTTTGTGGTGCTTTATCTTGATGGCGCCTTACCATAGTGAATGCTGTCTGAGCAAAAGGTTTTAGAAAATACACCTTTCTTTTTTTGTTCAATCAAATTGTCCTGTTGCTTTTGCTACACTCTCACCATTTATTTTCCTCTTTTAAACTAGGTGCAGCTAAGATTTTTGTTTGGAAGTCCCCTTTAAAGTGATTGAAGAAAGACAGGTTCATTCAGAGAGGAACTGAGATTTTTAATGAACTGAATCATCTGCTGGAAAGCTGAGGTGTCCAAGCACTCTGTGGTTCTCAATTTCCTTTCACAATCCACACTGAGAAAGAAGTGCACATCAATCCTGACACTTTGCTGTGTATCTGCTAGTTTGGCTGGGGCTCTGAATCAGTTCCTACATCTCAGTGTGCCATGGCTTGAGGATGCAGGTGGGCACGGAGGAGCAGAGACTGCAGGAGCATGCAGGGGTAAGCGAGCACGCTGGTGCATGTGAACTCCAAGGCAGAGTGCTTGCAGATAACACTTCCCAAAGGAGACTCACATTCAGGTTGCCCATGCTCTCACCTCAATGATATAGTCTTTTCCATCTTTGCTGTGGACAGCTTTGACAGCGCAGATGTCAAGACCTCCAAACATTTCTGCGCAGGCATCTGCCCAGAGTCTGTACCTGCAGAAACCACAAGAGCATGGCCTAGGATTAGCTGTCCTTGGGTAGTCCACCAAAACCAGCCACCCACCCGCTGCCCATAGGAACACAAAGCCATTTGGGAGTCCTTATTTCCTTCATATGTTTTGCTGGCTCCTTGACTCCCTCTCTTGTGCAGGAGATGGAGTGAAAAAAAGAATCTTGCCTAAAGTTTTCCTTCATTTCAGATTGACTCAATTCTGCTGTCAAAGCTACCTTAAAATGTTTCTTTCCTTCCTTGGCATTTACATCAGATCTCCAGTTGGTTGTCATTCAGCCAAGCTATAAATATTTGGCTCATTTAATCTCCCAGTAGTGTTGGCCCCTCAGCGTTTGTATTGGCTTTGCCTGAAAGCCCTCCATTATGCAGGCAGCTTTCTCCTGATAAGATGTCCTGGACATTAGGACTGGAATAGGATCAGAAAGTGAGTGTTGAATTTAGCAAGGAGTAGCCATCCCCTCCCTGATCTGTAACACAGTGGCTCCTGCATTTTACAATTTGATTTCAATTTTATCCTTTTACAGTTTCCTGCCTCCTTCTGTCCCTTGGGTGTTGTTCCTAGTCAGGCAGTCTCATCACATGGACCAGGCACTATTTGTGAGGAGAGACCTTCAGGCTGCAGAACTTTTCCCTATCCATCCCAGAATGGGAATGTGAGCTGGTGGCCTGGAGTCAGAGGAGGAGAGAGAATGACAAGAGGCATATTATGGGGGGACCAGATCCCCCTGCAGTGCAAATGAGGAAGGAATGAGGCAGCCTGGTTTTATTTCCTGTGCAGCTGTGCAGTGGTCCTGAACATTTAAATAAAAATAATAATCTCAGAACAGCAGATCTGTAAGCAGGACTATGACAAGATGCAGAGAGGGGAGGGAAGGCCACAGTCTCATGAAAACACTGACATTTTGCAGACCCTACAGGGTCTGAGGAAAGAGCTGTTCTGGCTAAAAAACAAATTTACGTCCTTGAAGCCAACCAGAGTCCCCATAGCTTGGCAATATAATGATCAACTCGTGTGAACACAATGTCTCTGGGAAGAAGAAAAATTGTGCCTTATATGACTACTGTTGCTCTTTTATCCCTAATGAGGAGACCAAGTGTGTTCCCCCAAGGACCCCCAAGGAAGACAGTGTATGAGGACGAGTCAGTAGCATAGGGAGGAGGAAAATGATGGATTGCATGAGTCAGGCAGGAGACACAGAGAGCACCCCTTATGCACTGCTGTGTCCCAGCATCCAGGGGCACCATTGTGGGAACCACCTCTGTTCCTGAGAACATCTCTAGGTGTCTGGGTCAGCAGCCAGGCTCAGGGAATTGTTGTTCATGCCAGAGACTCTGATGGCTACACATCTTCAACGTTTATTGGCCACAAGTGAGCACTGGGAGCATCAGGGTATAATGAATATTACAGGGTGAAGAGCATATTTATGCACATGCACTAGGTGTTGCATTTTCAGAGGATTTACTGTCATTTCTGCATTACCTGAACATTTCAATCCTTTGTACTTACTCTTCGATACAGTAGGTACTTCAGGTTGCTCCTACTCCTCAGAGCGTTTGAGCACATTCCTGCCTTGTTTCATGCGCTGACAGCTCACAGATTTCAACAGGGTTTGTTGCATTTATGACTGAATAAGGCTGGAGTGGTTAATTGTGGTATAATTAACAAAATGAACCTTCAAAATACAGTGTTGCAAGCTGGCAGGAATCTGGGGTTTAGTCCTACAACACTGCAATAAGGTAATGTCTACCCTTCATGGGTCTAGCTTCAGCTGTGTTATAAACAGCCAGGATGCATCATCATGTCTATTTCCCACAGTTCTATTAGGGTCTTGCAGAGTCACTTTCAGCATCTGCTTTGGTGCTTGGCTTCCCTGTTCTGTAGAACTAAAGGTACAGAAGGGGCCTTAGATGATTGCCTGGACAACTCTTGTGCTCCCAAAAGGAGACATTTCTTTAATCTGGTCTGAAAGAGGACAGAGATCTGCCATCTCTTTCAGAGAATCAATTTCTGTGCTATGCCATCCTTACTTCAAGAAAAAAAAATCCTTATATATATATATAAGGAAATGTTCAAAGGAACCTTTTAAGCTATAATTTATTTCTTACAGTATTATACTTGTAATGTAGGTAGTGAGAAATGCCTATTAACAGGCTTTCATATATTTAAAGATCCTATGCTCTTTTGGTTTTTTCATCTTTAGGATGAAGTGGTGTTCAGCTTGTGGCAACTTCTTCCAGGTCTGTAACAGTTAATGAAGGAGAGTGAACCTCTTTACTGCAGGCAGGGTTTCATTATGCTTTAGTCTACACCTCTACGGGAAAAATATCAGTGGTCTGCTAATTGAAAAAGGTGGAAAACTACATAAAACTACATAGAAATACATAGAATTATTGCGTGTTTTTCTCAACAGCTCTTTATTTTTTCTCTGAACGTTCCTTTTATTGTCCTTTGGACTTTCTCCAGCTCCTTGCTATTTCTCTTCAACTGTGGTGCCCAAAACTGGACAGAGTCAAAATTAACTGACTCTTACAAACTGGAGGTATAATCTGAAAAAAATAATAAATTCACTAAGGATGAATGCCTACATGTAACCTATGGATTCTATAAATCTATGAATAATCTACTTGGATGGGATGGAGAAAAGTGATGAGAGCAAGTGGTAGTTCTGCAGGATAGGAATTACAACAAAGCATGTTACCCTGAGTCCACAGTGTCAGGCAGTTGCAGTGTTAGCAAATATCACAGTGATTT
Organism: Sturnus vulgaris; assembly: GCF_052056855.1. Lineage (NCBI taxonomy): Eukaryota > Metazoa > Chordata > Aves > Passeriformes > Sturnidae > Sturnus > Sturnus vulgaris. The sequence continues at coordinate 32,636,546 of NC_142247.1, read as the reverse complement.
GAATACATGGAAGTAGCAGCTGCAAATTTTAGTCTGTAAGATGCATGAGATGCATTCTTTCTGCTCTACTCCACAGTGAGAAGACCTTAGCTTAGACAGTGATCACTTTTGTGAGCCTAAAGCAAAAAGGTGCTTTCAGCACTTCAGCTGACAGGTTTTTCCCCCTCTGTTATGCAGAAGAAAATCTCTTTTCTGTTTCTGCCTCTCATTCTTAATGTACTTAGAATAACCTCGTGTTACTTTGTGTTTTGTGCTTTGACCTTTCTGATTTTATCCCTACATGTTTGTACTGGTGTGCTTGACCTAGCATGCTGGTCCTGTTTCCTGTGGTTACATTCACTAAAGATCTAATGATTTAGCAATGTTGGTTTCTAGCTGTACTTTCTGTCTGTTCTTCAAAATAGGACAGTTTGCCTTTGTGTCCTTGATATTTTTTTAAGAAAACACTCGGTCTTTTAGAGTCTTCATCCAGCCTCCCAGGAGACCTTACTTACCAGTTCTCTCAATTAACCAAAGTTGGAAATACAGTTCCTCCCTTCTAACCCAAGAATAGCTAATACTGTCTTGAAACATTCTTCCTTACCTCTCTGTCATTGCAATCTGTTCTAGCATCGCAGAACCTGTGTTTGCCTTCCAGTTTCCAGAGATGGAAGTCCTCCTAGGAAAACAAACCAAAAACATAACCTGAACATGAAAATAGACTCCTGACCCATCCTCCTACCTACTGTAGTCCTCATTCTTGACTCTGTGCTTGTACAGGGGAGGATGAGGTGAGGTTCTTCCTCCCAGAAGCTTTTCCAAATCCTTCCTGAACAACACTCCATACAGGATATGTTGTTCAGACTCATGAAAAACTGAGGATTTTAGGCAGAGAAACCTCCAAGGAGTCCTGAGCACACATCAGGCTCTGTGAGTACTTTCTTTCTTTATATATCAGACCTAGGGGAGCTGAAATGTGTGTAAAAGATCTCTAGGATAATCATCCTTGTGTTCTGCAATGGGTAGCATCCTCCATCCACAGAACAGAAGCTCTCCAAGCAAATATTTACTGAGCAGCTTCACAAAATATCAGTTCTGACATTCTGGGTCTACCTAAATTTGATTTCAATTGTACTTCTGTGTCCACTTCAATTTGATTTCAGTGGTACTGACGTCACAGAATATATTATCATACTATCTTTTCACTGACTTTTCATTGACCTGCCCGTGGCTCACTGTGTTTGGACTTGGAGAATTTCTTATTTCAAAATCTTTGGAGTTTCATTAACTGATAGTTAATTTCCAAAAAAGGTGTTGTTGCTAGAAAATTCTGGGTTTCACCATCACTGTCAGGGTTAAAAATTTTCCTTTTCTTGACCTTAGGCCAAAGGCAGACAAAGGACAGCCTGCTCTGACAACACTCCAGATAACCCTTCCACAGTGTACAAGCCAGGACAAGTCAACAAGCTGACAGGATACATCCAGGAAGCCTCTCCACACTGAAGAAAATTTAGGTAGAGATTTATAGGGGAGTATGAGGTGTGATCCAGCACTCAATACGAGGTTGTGGGAGCCCTTACTGCCAGTTCTCTCACGTTTTCAGCAACATGTGCAAAAGACACTGAACTACATTCAGCAGTGGTAATTCTCATGTCCTGCTAGACTATAAACTTGGATCATTATAGCTGACTAAGACTTCCCTTTACTCTTGTGAGAGACACCCTGGAGTGCTTTTTCCAATTCTCCTCTAAACTGGTATGTTTAGTTGCTGTGAATTTTAAACTGTCTTTGTAACCATGTTTAAAGGAGTGGAGTGGGGGGCTGAAGGAACATGATTACTGTGTCGAATAACTGTGTTCTCATATAGTTGACTTTTGGGCCTGTTGTCTTCATCCAGCATCCATTTTGCTGCCTTACTTTCTAAGCAAAAGAATGGATTCCTCCTCAAGCTTAGACTGTCATGAGCCCTTTGATGGCCTGCAAGGTCAGTGTTCAACCCTCAGCTTTTCTTCCTCTTTTGTTATGGGATTCTTAGGATTATGTTTTCAGTTCTGCAGTGGGAAGAACCACTCTTTGCTAACATTTATTTTTAACAGAAAATTGCCCTGCAGTGGCAGAGGACATCCAAAATCCCATTAGTACTGGTAGGAACTCCTGGAGTCTCATTAGTGACAAGTTGATTTGACATTGGTGTTTAGAAAATGTACCTGGCATACCAAATGTAAGCAGCTGTGTTGTCCCTAAGAAAATGAAACCACAGCTTGACAGTTTTACAGGGAAATTTGACATGGGAAAGCTCCCAAAATAAGAACCCTGCTCAAGCCATTGGGCTGATTTATTTGACTTGTTTATGCCTATCCATCTTAAGCCAATTTTGGGCATAAGATTTAAAATATACCTCTGTGCTGTATTCCTAACTTTCCTGTTAGGGAACCTTACTGTTTTGAAATGGCGGAATTTTATTTGAAGCCCACTGGATCAGACCCCAAACCCTACACCACAGCCTCTGTTAAGATCACTCCCTTTCAAGCATGTCTGAGCAGTTCATATATCAACCATGCCCCTAAACTTACAGAATCACAAAATCACTGCATATTCTCAGTTGGAAGGGGCTCAAAAGGATCATTGAGCTCATCTTCTGGCCCTGCACAGCACCATCCCCCAGAGTCACACCACGTGCCTGAGAGCATTGTCCAAATGACTGAACTCTGTCAGGCTTGGTGCTATGACCACTGCCCTGGGGAGCCTGTTCCAGTACCCAACCACCCTCTGAGGAAGAAGTTTTTCCTCATATCCAACCTAAACTTCCCCTGACACAATTTTAGGCCATTCCCTTGGGTCCTGTCACTGGTCATCAGAGAGAAGAGTTCAGTGCCTGCCCCTCCCCCTTGTAAGGAAGTTGTAGACTGTGATGAGGTCTCCCCTCAGTCTCCTGCTCTCCAAGCTAAATAGACCAAGTGACCCCAACTGCTCCTCATACAGCTTCTTTTCGATTTTCTTTTTTGTATTGTACGAGGTGAAAAAGGAGACTGAAAACAAAAAAATTTCCTAAGGATGTTCTGCTTCAAACCCTATTTCTTTTAGGGACTGAAAATCGAAGTGCTTCCAACTATCCTAAACATCAGGGAGCCACACAGTGTACAGTCAGTATCTGACCCCAGAAGGACTCCAGGCTTTTAGAGATCAGTTCCTCAAACAGATTTGTGACCACAACACCTTCAGCATTGTTTAGGAGAAGTGGATAAACGAGCAGATCAAGAGCTGTTAGTGTCCTATCTCAGTCTATAAGTAGCTCCAGTTTAGACACAGTTGATGTGGTATCCCCTAGAGGGCACATTAAAGTGCATTGTAGGTGACAAGGTCAGAAATCCCACTCATGAAACTACAAAGGAAGGGTATTACCCTCTTATTAAGAGCTGGTGGCAGGACTGTGCCATACCTGAAACTCAGTAGCTGCTGGCTTAATTCAAAGTGAACAACATTTCACGAGTCTTAACTGGAAATGATCCCTCTGTTTGCCTCCAGCTGGGGTCAGTGTGGAAGCATAATTTCTGCCCCAATTTCCCTTGCAAGCTGTTTTCATGTTTTCTCTTCACCAGCATTACAATGGCAGTGAAATACACTTGGTGGAATTTTAGGCATGTATCATATGCTGCTTATCTGCTGCTTTCAGACTGGCTCAAGGCATGGGCTAAGTAGAAGTTTGTCAGCAGTGTAAATCTGGAGTCGCTGCACTGAAGCCAATGGGAAACTGAACTGAAGCCTTGGGTCATGGTCTGGAAGGAAGTGCATTGAACATCTGGGGCAGGGAGGAATGCATGACTCACCCTGCAGCATCCTCCCTCTGGCAGATGCTTGGTGCAAAGTAAACATATTCTGGAGAATTTCAGTGCAGTCTTTTCTCAAAAGAAAAGGGGCTTTTAAAGTCTATATGTGTGGGTGAAGGTATAAAATTACTGGATAGATTCCATGGCTCACAGATCAAAGCAACTCACACAGTATGACGCTACTGCAGATGCTGGAATTGCCTTTAAGGCTGGGATTTGCTAGCATGACTAATGGTTTTGAATCTCCTATCTGGGACGCCAGTGAGAGCTCTGATATTTTGGGTGCTTTTACCTCTGTCCTTGGACATGACAGGGACTTATACCATAGAAATAACCTATTATGCAGAAGGAACAGTCACTGGTGGGACTGACTATACCACTCTCACAACCATAAATGGCTCTCTCAATCTAAATCAACTTCTTGGGTTAGCAAGTCACTGGGTGAATCTTGCTGTTTGCTTTCTTTTCTAATGAGCTTCATTTCTCATTAAGGTGTTCTCTGTTCATGACTGTTTTCATATGAAAACATTTTTTCTTTAGCAAACAGTTGTTTGTGCAGCTATACTCTCAAGTGGGATTAGGTCTTAGTGTGACTGCTTTCTTTCCTCAATCATCTGGTATTATTTCTGATCCCTGTTCTGGATGAGTGCATGGTGAGTGCGAATAATAAGTGAGGAGAGAGTATGGTCAGGCTAACTTGGCCTTTGTTTCAGCTAGAGGCAGTTGGGGAGCAGGCTCTGGAGCCAAGGCTGGGTGTGTTGGCAGGAATAGGGAATTTTAATTGATATTTTAAACCTTCTTTCCTCTGGCCAATTTGAGTCAGACTCTCTGAGATGTTAATGTAGTATTAGGCAACTGTGCTATTGTTGACCTGATTCAATTAAAAATAAATTTTCTTTCATTGAGATCACATGAAGTAGGCAAGTGTCCCCCATGTTCTTTCTTCCCATGAAGAATGTGACTCAGTCATTATCTAGTTTTCTTAAATATTACTGTAGTAGGAATCCAACTGGGAATTTTAGGCAGTTATATCTGGAAAATATGGGATTGTGTACATTTCATTATCTTGTTTAACTATGTTTCAGCAGGGCTATGGCCTAGAGGTTTGTAGACATGAACGCAAAAGTCACAGAGTTGTGGGTGTTAGGTGACATATATACAATTTATCTGGTGACCTGAAGAATATACTGCTGGAGCTGACTACTTGTCCAGAATTCTGTGATTGGATAAGGAGCTTCTGGAGAAGATGTGCTGTGTGGCTTTTTTAATTTACTGGTTTGTAGTAAGAAGAAACAGGTGTCTTACTGACTCATGTGGTTACATCTCCAATCAAGTGTGGTGACTACTGAAGTTTGACCGAATGCTTTTTAATACTTTTAAACATACTAGTGTTGAAGATTGCTGTCATCCCACCTCCCTCACTACCCCACAGGGCAGGGAGGAGCTTTGGGGCACTCACAGAAATGTCACTCCTCCTCTCCCTGCTTTGTATGTGTTAAGGAGCACACATGCAAAATGCCCAGAGAAACTCTGTATGCTGCCCTGGCTGAAGCCGTTCAAACCTGGTGCTCTGTGCACCTGTGTGTGATGTGGTGCTGTGGTCTGCAGCTGGGGAGAGGATAGAGTGCTGCTGTGGCCTGAAGGATGGGGTGCTGCTATGGCCCAAACAGCAGGACTCTAGGAGTTGCAGCTAGTTCAATCCTTTTTTATTTTTTTCTCCAGGTGGAAAGTGGGTGGGTTCAGTTCCCGCTAGAGGGTACTTGGAGCTGAAGGATTTTGCTGGGAAAGATGAGTCCTTCAACAACAGGATGGAGAGGTGATGGCAGAGCACAGTCATTATAGTGGGAACTGAATCTCAGAAACAGACATCTACATCCCAGAAACAATGACCTGACAGTGACTAACAGAGAAGATTATTGATGGATGAGGGATCTGGGTTCACATGTGGGAGGAGAACTGCAGGGTTATTCTTCAAGGAAATTAAGTCAGCTACCTACTCCTGCCCAGAGCAGACACCAACTCAATCACATCCATAGCACTGTCTCCTCCCCCGTCTCGTTCTGGCATAGCCATGCACTCACATGTACGCCTTGTAGTTGCTGCCAATTTTCTGGATTCGGATGTCATATTTGGAGTCAATGAATGGCTCGGTGGTGGCATAGGTTTTTGCCATGGCTACTATGCTGGCCATGTCCCGGAAGTCGTGCTGGTTCTCAACTTTGACCTTGGTTATCAAAATCCAGTGAAAAAGAGACAAGAACAAAAAGAACATGAATACTTTGTAAGCAGAAGTCATCTCTGCACCTGAATAGCACAATGTCATTTAAATCCCACACAGACACAGCTGAGGACAGAGCAGGGCTTCTGTGATTCAAAGAGAGAAGTTTCCCAGAGCAAACCAACCCAGAGCAAATCCATCCCATTCTCCTTCCTCATGTCCCAGCCCTGGTAAACCTGGCACCAGAGAGGCAGCCAGACCTTTGCCCAAGTGGCTCTTACTAATGCTCTTTGCTTTCAGGATGCTTCAGAAAAATATTCAATCTCTTAAGCGATATTACTTCATTCAAACTTTGCAACTGCTATTTCCTATGTTGGGATGGATGAAAACAGAGTATTTTGGGTGGTCAGGAAATATAAACCAATTCCAGGAAATCAACATGAGAGCTGGTTGTCTGCCACCTCTAGGCTTCAGTTCCCTGGCATTTCCCATTAACCCCCTCCAGACTCTGAGGAGTTGTGCACGTCTCTTGACTAGATACAAACTCTGAAGGAAATGGATGTCTCTGGGGGAGTTTGTGACTCTTGGGGAGACTTGCATGAGTGTGAGGCAATGGCTATGTGGGTTGGATTTTGGACTTGTGTCGCACTTGGAAATGAAAGAGTAGTTGAGACCTACGAGCTACAGTTTTTCTGAGAAGATGGCTTTTCACAGATCTGTGTTCAGTTATGGGAAATGCGCTATATCTTAATTTGAAAAAAAGTGAAATGAGGAATGACCAAAACAGAAGTTCTAATGATATAATCAAACGTCTCCAAAAGCTCACTGATTTGGGAAAGCAAAACTGAACAAGCAGGTAACAAGAACTTGCTGGACAACTTCACCTCACTCATATCTTTTACCATGACTTTAGTGTATTGGTAAACACTTGTTCAGTGCGTAAGAGAAACCTATACAAGTCTTGTTCCTTAGGGCTGGACATGTGCAGGAAGGGTGGATTAATTTGTGAAAAAAGACCATGACTGTATGAAAAGGATGAGCAAGTGAGTGACTTTCTTTATGTTATTACCCTCACTTCGTATTTTGGTAATGCTTTGAGACCACAGTTGGGGGTTGCAACCCTGCTTTGCTAAGTGTGCACTGACGGGTGACAATCCATTGGTCCCTTCTCCAGAAAAGTTCCCCAGCTGTGTCACTTTGTGTTAAAGGAGGTGATGCCAGACTCTGTGGAGCCAGCTGAAGGAAGCACATGCAATGGTATTTGGTGTTTCTTCGCAAAGAACAAACAAGTGGTTTTATGTATCTGCTTTCCATAGGAGGGTGGGAGCCATCTTCACTAGAGAACAGAGGACAAGCTTGTTGCTAACCTGTTTTACTCTGTTCAGATTGTTTTGTGTAAGTGCCAACTTACACATAAGCCAAAGATTTGGCCACATCCTGTTGCAGAAAAGCTCTCAAAAACTGAACAGCTGTGGGGAAGGTGAAAAGTGCAACCAGTTTGACCAGGCATTTCTAGATGCCTGAATAGGAAAGAGAACTCGTCTTTGCTTCTCCTATTACTGACCACTGAATACTCCTAGTCCTTCTCCTTTTTGCTGTGCTCTCACCATCCAGGAACTCTGAGGAAAGGAGCAGAGGGTGATGACAGTCATCTGTGGGAAGGGAGGGTACCAAAAAATAAAAAATAAAAAACAAAACCAAGAAAAACAAAACAAAACAAAACAAAACAAAACACCAAAAAAACCCATCCAACCCAATCGAATATAAAGGGATATGTAAAGGCAACTATTACATGGCATCCAGGAGGAGCAGCCTTGCTCTAGGCTGTGTTGTTTCCCTCTCTGTCCGAGTGGGGATATGCAGGGGGGCAGGGTGAGGTGGTAGGAATGCCCTGGAGGCAGCTGGAGAATGGGAGAGGGAACCCAGAGCCTGGACTTGCAAAATACCAGAGGGAACAATGCAGGCTGTGTTGGAGCTGGGTATTTCTGTTGCACTGATAAGAGCTGCCCTGGGCTGAATGACATCAAGCAAGAGAGTCCCACCCAGATGAGATGATCACAGGAGGGACTGCAAGGGTAGGCAACACTGACACGGTGTTACAACATATTCTCCCGGACACTTTTGGGAGTGAGAAAATACAAAAGTCATTATATAATGACCTACTTGGAACAAGGATGTTTGTGGGATTTGAAACAAAGTGTTGTGCTTGTGTAACAGATGTCTTTGGGCCCAAACTGAAATGTTTGCATCCTCAGCCCAGGAACATTTGACCCAGAGCAGAGGAAAGGATGCATCTTCCCCCTCCAGACTGGAATTAGACCATATTGATATTGCTAGAAAGGAGCTCATCTTGTTAAATATGATGTTTCCTCAAAAATACAGCATGCTATGGAAATGAAGGGTCCATTTCTTCCTCCTCTCCACCATCCCTTCTCTATGAGGAGAGAAGAAAAGCAATTGAAAGTGCTCTCTCTAATGGGCCTGAGGACTTTTGGCTGGGTTAATAACGAGGGGGGACTCGCCAGGGACACAAAATAAAAAATGAAAAATAAAGATGATTCCCACAGTGCTACACCACTGCACAGTCCTCTGGCATCTTCCCTGGCCTGTGCCCGAGTACTTCTCAGAGAAAGCAACTCACAGAAGTCCCCTTGTAGGAGATCACTGCCTCATTTCCCACCAGGCATCAAAATAATCACCACACCAAAGCTGAAATCTGAGCCATCATTTGTTAATTGTTAGAGCCAGCCAAATTTGACAAAATAACAGCCGTGTTCTGGGTTAATGCTGGTTTATCCCAGGGTACAGTTATTACTTCATAAACAGGAAGCACTCAAGTTACAGTCAAATCAGATTTATTTTCCTGCCTTATCTATTGAGTCCCCCATTTTATTAGCTTTCTACTTTTAAATTTTGTATAAATCATTTCCTCCTGCCTTGTAACCCTTTTAGATGTCAATAAGATATCCATTTTCCTAACAGAAGAAAAAATCCCAGACATAACCAAAGCCAGGGTAGAAGCAGGGTGACACCAGAGGGCATTATTTAAGAAGGTATTATTAAAAATCAATCCAGAGCAAAGTTACCAGTTTACCTAACAAGAGATAAAACAATCTTCTAAAATGGCAGGTTGACCAATACATGAAACCAATAAAAGAAGTTGAAAAGAAGCCAACAGGAAGCCATTTTTCCCCCCCTTCTCTCTTTTATTTTGCAACCTTCTTGGGATAAATGCTATATCCCATTAACAGCATAGAGGAGTGCAAACAGTGAGTACAAACACAGCCCCTGCCCTGGAAGCCTGTTTGCTTAGCTGTGCTGGCTCTTTGAGCAGCAATAGACTCATTCTGAAGCCATAAGTTGCTGTTTGCTGCAGCATTTTAGTGACCTGTTAAGATGGGTTTGGGCCAGTGTGTTGCCAGATGCCTTTTCTGAGTAAGAAAGCTCCTCCTTCCCTTCTGGATCTCTTCTCTAATCCAGGCACCAGTGATGCCCCAGCATGCTCCCTCTTGGAAAGGGGAATCTGGCTGGATCGCTGGGAACATGTTCACACAGATGTGACCATCCCTTTGCCCTGTGGTGGCATCTCAGAGCCTGACACTACACGACCTGCATCTGGTATCTGTTGCCCAAGAAGCACTGATCTTTCTGCCTTTGTTTGAAGAAACATTCTGTTCCATCCTTGTTGGAGACCTCGTTTTGAGGCTTTTCTTGCAAGGCAGGATTTTGGATTGGTTCTGGCAGAGTTGAAACCCCACTGTGGCAATTTCCTGGGCAGTCTGAGCCACAACTGAGATCTGTGTGAGCACAGATTCCTTCAGTAAGAGATCTATCTGAGTAGAAACTTCTGCTGCCTCTGTCTCACAGTTCCCTAATCTGCTGCCTCTTGTACAGCCCAGATGTTCCTGGACACCAAGGTCCCAGGGCTATGGCTCTCCTCCCTCATCTTTAGCCTAAGTGCTGCAAGGTATTGCTTTGCAATCCCCTTTTGCTTTCATTATGTGGCCACAAGAAAAAATAATTGGTTAGCCAAAGTGCCATAATTATCTTACTCTGCTGGGACTGCCCTAGCCTTGAGTGTCATCCAGTATGAACTCTGCCTTTGAGGTTAACTCTGCCCTACAGGCTAAATACTCATCACTTTGGAGATAACTTGCAGAAGCATCTTCAGTGTCCAAAATGAGGTTAGAGCCAAGTTCAGCTGGAAGGTGAGTGTCCAAGGCTGAGCCAGGGCTGGACTTGGCAATGTGGTGTTTAACTGAGTCTTGGTAGGCTTGTGAAAATGCGCAGTCTTAGTGTTTTCCTCCAGAGGAACTGGTGCAGCCACACAAAGCTTGTGATTTTTTGTCCATCTCAACTTGCTCTCAGCCTTTCTGTAGGGACCCTACCATCCTGGGAATGGGTCTTCAGGAACAGTTCTGTGCAGATGGTTTCCTGAATCTCTCCTTTCCTCTACCCCAAATTATGCTCTCATTCTCAGAAAATACCCAATCCAACTGACACAAAATCAGTTTAGGCCTAAATTTGACTCACCCCCGAATAGTGAAGACACAATGGCGTCTACATTTCCTTTTTATCCTCACTCTGAAGTTCCCCATGGGCTGCCTTTAATGCATTGAAGCTTCCTAATACAGAGCCCAGGTCTTGGCTGCTGTGGTCCTTGGTGCCCTGGGTCAGCCACTGTTTCCTGTGTCCAGCAAAAGTTTTCAGACCGATGTGCAAGAAATGGGGATGTTTTTGCTATTTTCAAGACATTTGGAACATCCTCACTCATGAGTCAGTGGGAATGCAGTGATTGGGCTGCTCTGTTGTGAATGAATGTTACATGTCAAGTCATTATTTGTCTTCTCAAAAAGAAAATATTTGTTCCTTGACAAACTGAGGCAGCCCTTTCCCTTCCTTTCCTCTTTAGCACACTGGATTTTCAAAGCTCTTACTTTTGGAACATTCTATTTCCAGTCCCGAGAGAGACAAGGTGACGAGCTGTCCTTCCTGATAAAAACCTCGCAGTATTTTTACATTACAGAGTGGCTCTGTTTAGTTTGTGCTATATTTATACCACCGAAAAAAAAAGAGGCAGAGAAGTCTTTCCCATCCAGTAAGAGAGAAAATAACTCTGACCATATTATTATGAACAACAGGTTTTTCTTCTACAATGTAATAAATTAATCTGAGCCAGGATTTGTGCTGGGAAGATGTTTTCATAATTATGGGGCAGGAGGGGACAGGAGGTGACTCTTAAACGGACCTAATTAGAGAGGTCTAAAAATAAAGTAGGAGTAGCAAAATATATATACCTATATATATAAAATTGATATAAATGTATGTAAAGTCACATGAACAGATAGTGGTTTTCCTCTCTTTGTAGATTTGGTGTTGCTTCCTTCTCATGATCTGATCAGGAAGAGGTGAAGAGGCTCTTTGAGTGAATTTGCAGTACTGGGCTCTGTTCCTAGGGCACTTTAGGGTCATGTTAACACACAAATGGCAAATACTAACACACTCAGAGCTTTATTCTTTTCCATGAGCTCTGGCAGTATGAGATCCGGAGTCAGGAAGAAGTGTTATTCCTTTCTCACTGCAGTGCTCTCCCTATTCAACAGAGACCCCCAATCACTTCTGGGGTAGGTAGGTTCAAACTGCACAATGCTTAAAAATGCCTTGACCTCTAAGGAGCTGCTGGGTAAACAACAGTTCTGTTCTGCACATGGAAAGACATCTCCTCTCAGTGTCCATCCATGGTTTCCCTGGAAGATTCCTTGAGTACTGTTGATCCTGTGAGTCTGGACAACTTAAGTACAACATGAGAAAGGTCCTTCTCTGCTGACTCCATTGTAAACAGTTGTCTAAGCAGTATTTCTACAAATATTTTACTTGTATTGATACTGCACAGGGCCAGCAGCACAGAGAGCACTTGTTATGCTTTTCCAGTGCCACTGAAATATGAAGTGACTCCAAATTTTGGAAGGAGGATAAGGATGATCATGGGAGGGGCTGAGGGGCATGTGTTCTGTTTTTAGATTAGAAGATTGTCTGTTTGTGGGTGAAGGCTATTACTGGTGTCTCTGTTCAAGTCAATAGAGAGGCTGTTGTTTCTGCATTTCTCAATGGAAATTTCAAAAGATGCCTTTTATTGCAAATTGGTTTTCTCCATCTCTATGTGCACCTCACACGCACACATCACTTGGCAAGAGCATTTCTTTCATGGATGGTATACTGCCACCCCTTTTGGTTCTGATCCTGAATAATAGCTGTTCCTCTCCCAAGCTAAAGACAGTTGTGGTGACCCACCCTGAAGGGGAAGGCAGTCAATAGAGCCTATTTTGTACAAGTCCTAATGTAGTTATTTTTCATTTTAGCTTTGAGAATTCTTTGTTCAGCCCTCTGATTAAAAAATGTGGTGAGTGAATTTTGTGAAGATTATGTCAAGACAAACAATATGTGAAAATGAAAGTCTATTATAATTATGCTCCTTCTAGCAATTATTGCAAAATAATAAACACTCAGCACTTACACTGCCAAGACGTTATGAACATGAATTAGCAGTAAGTATCAGGTAATCATTATAATTCCTCTGGTCTGTAACACAGAGAAACGGAAGAAAACTGTGAAACAACACAAATCTTCCTGAAAGCAGATGGTGGAGCTCTTTGGGGAAGAGGCATTTTCTGCATCCAGAATTCTTCTGGCTCCTGGCCACTGCCTCAGACAAAGAATAACACTAGCTGGACTTCCCATCTTTGCTCATTCTTCTACACGTTGGTGCCTTCCATTACAAGTGATTTTACCATTAATAACAACAACAACAACAAAAGTAAAGTACTTTCTCGACAATTTCTGTTGATAATAACATTGTAACCGGAATGCTCACATCCTTTGAAGCACCAGTTACAGGTACAAATACATGGATCACTATCTTGCCATCATTTGTTGCAGTAAGTACTATTTTAATGCTCACATGTATACTTTGGCTAATACACTGGTTATTCTATCCTTTGTTTCTCCAGTCCCTGGTTAAATACAAAACATGACCTGATGCAGGTGCTTTATTAACATTTACTTTGTTGCACACATCAAACCAAAAGCAAACTTCTTTTCATATTATGTATCTTTTATAGCTAAAGACCTGCTATTTCCTGCTATCATCTCTACTTCTGAAGACCATTGCAAGGAAATAATTTAGCTCTCTCTAATCTCACTGGTCATTGCTGTTGCATTATGAAGGTTAAAAACGCTATAATGTCTCTCTCTTCTTCATTACTTCCTTCTTCTTCATTACTTTATTGTAGGTTTGATTTTTTTTAATCTGCAGGTGTTACTTTTCTACTATACCCATAATTCCTCTTCTCTCTATTTCTCCTGATATTTTCTGTGGTTTCTTTTGTTGGTCCCACTTGGACTTGAACCCTATTGTTTCAAAAAAAGCATGAAACAAATTATTCTTGTTACTTGTGTTTTAAACCAACGGATTTATTCTTTATTTTATCTTTCTCACTTCTCGTTTTGCTCTGTGCAATGAAATGCAGTGAGACTGAAGAGAGAAAATTTAATCAGTCTCAACTTTCTTTCAGGCTGCTTGTGGCTGGAGAAGGGCCCAAACTAAAACCATAAGGTCAACAACTCTTGCTTCCTGTACCTTCCCCATCTACTGAACAGAGCAGTGTTGAAACTCTGTGCCCAAATGCACATCCAGACTTTGCTAGTCACTAATTTCATAACAGACTAAAGTAAACTTGGCCTCAGACCAATTCTTTCTTCTAAGATGCTGGCTTTTAGCCTATCTTTATCTGGAACGACTTCCTACATACCCTCCTTGTACCTCTGAGTACAATTGTGCCAGGAGTCTGAATAGAAACTCTCTTCCTCCATAACTTGTGACAGCAAAAATCAACATAATTAAAGAATAAAATGGGAGGGAAAGTATGAGATAGAAGAAGATCTGGTGTGTGGTGCAGAAGACAATAACTAAAGGTTCTGCTGAGAGTTTTGTCTGGACATGCTGTTAAGATTGGAGTACTTTTCTCAGATTCTGCCCTCATTTCTGTAGCCACAAAGGATCCTTGGTGTGTGAGACACACGAAGCCCTCCCTGCATTACAGATGAAATGGCAGCAGTCAGATACATGCAGGCTTGCAGGGTCTCAGGGGAGAGGTTTTCCTCCTGGTTTGTCCTGGTTGGTTTTTGCTAATGAAATCCTTCCTAGGAAAAAGTTAGTGGCTCCCTACAAGCACCTTTAGGCTGTCGGCGCACACTCGAATTCAGTGACACCTCTGCCTTCTTAACATAAACAGCACCAATATATTAACCAACATTTCCTGCTTATTTACATGTTTGTTCCTTGATGCTGAAAGCCAACTCCACCACTGGCACAGGGATCTGTGCCCACTTCCTCCCCAGCAGCTACCATCCAGACAAGGGAACATTGCAACCAAAGCAAGAAAGATTATTAGATCTTCCATGTGCAATCCAGCGAGCCAGAAAGGGCTTCTGTTTCCAGAGCACAAGCAAACAAACTGTACCAAGTTTAAATTTGGTGTAACTATATATATTTTTTAGGCAAAGTGTGAGGCCAGGAGAAGATCTGTCTCCTCTAGGGAGCCACTGTAATAGGCATATCAGTTACAAAGTTCATGTAGTACTTACTTGGATTCAGAAATGATGCCTCAATTTTGTAATTCTGAACAAATTAAGTTTTAGACAGATAGGGGATGCCTTTTGAAAAGATACATGCCAGGAAGAGGAGACTCAAATGCAGCAGGAAAGTGCTGGTGATGCCTCACTAGGGAGTCCAGTCACCCCAAGAAAAAGGGGCTTCTAATTCACCGGGGGAATAAAGATCCCAGAGAGCCTGGGAAAAACAAACAGGTCCTTCTGGGTAGTGAACTGTTTTTCAGGATTCCTTGGCAGGCAACCAGCTACTCTGCTTTGTAAGGTCTTGTTCTTCCTTGCAAGGAGGAAAAAAATAACTGAAGGGCTCCCACTTTTTGAATAAGGTCATCCTAATGCACTCGAGAAGCCCAGCACCACAGCTCCTCATTGTGAGTGCTATGGGGTGTAGCTGCACTCTACAGGTGCTTGAATAAACAACACTACCACTTTCAGGAGAAGAGAAAATGTAGAAAAGACAAGCCTAATGACTTCAGCTCAGCTTCAGCTTTTCCCCCACGCTTCACCAACCCCCCTTCCCACATCCCAGACAGCCTCCAACCCAATCCCACTGCCTGTCTCCAAGTGCGTGACAGTGGAAAAAGGCCTTTTCTCCCACAGGAACAGCCAGTGCGACCCAGATAGATTGTGGGGAGGTTTAACCCCTTGGCTGGCTGGTCATATGCCATGTGTAATCACAGGAATGCTGTGCCACATATGTATCTGTTTCCAGAGATATATATATATTTTTTTCTCTTACTTACCTTCCCCATTCCAGCATGAGCATGTCCCAGCTTGACCACTACAGGAAAATTTGGAGTTGTGAGCTGAAAGACAAAAGAAAGACCCTTTCATTAGTTATTTTTACCAGCCACTGTATTAGGAATAATTTTCTTTTATTTAGTAGCTTTTACCACCTTCCTGGATGCTGTAAATTGGATAACAAAAAGGCCAAATAAAGTTTGTTTGGATGGCAGGGCAATGAGCAAATAGTGCTTCACTGGATTCCATATGATTGAAAGTAGAGGCCTGGCAGAATTCCTCAGATCTGACCCATTTCTGCTGTGTGATAGCAGTTTTCCCATCCTGTACATAAGGATTTGTGTACACCCCTATGCATGTAAAACACTGTTGCACTTGCAAGCTTGTGTAAGTGAACACTTTCTGATGCTGAAAACATCCTAATGGTGAGAAAGACAAGGGTGGTTTGTTCTCTTCCACAGTGACTGCTTTAGCCATAACAGTGAGTGCACTCCTCCCATCCACAGGGAGGGTGGGGGGACAACGAGAGAAGGAAGTGGAGCCAACCCTTAGGTGTGACTCCCAGAGTCCATCTATTCATAAAGCCTGTTCTTCTTTACCTTCAGGGGTGGGTATAGTGAATAAAAGAAAACAAAGAAGGATTGGAATCAGCAATAAAAATAAAAGAAAAAAAGTCATATGTTCTCCCTGGCTTGTGTGGTGTTTCCATTGGGAAGGGTCCCACCACCCAAGGCATACAAGGTCATCTTAGAGCACATGTGGCATTTTGCTTGAGGAACTGCAAGTACCCTCTCTGCCTTTTCTTCTCCAGTTTCATACTCATGCAGAGATTCACTTGGAGGGATCAGCTCAGAGCTGGGTGGCTGCACTGGTAGGAAGTGTCAAGAGTAAGTAGGATATATGCATCACATTTCCCCTGTGTACTGGTAGGTCCATTTCTACACCTCTGCTTGGCATCCCTGTGCCCTTCATCTTGTCTTGTGCTCATGATTCTTGTGATCTAAATGCTATTTGTTCAGTATATAGCTGGTTATTTTTTATTGCATATTTAATTTCCTTTAAAGACACTTTTATCTTGACTTAAGTGCCCAAAGTGATGAGCTCTATTCATTAAGCAGTTAACCTGGAGATCTGGCAAAGGGAGGCGTTGAATTTTGATGGATAAATGGGTCTCCTATTTATTTAACTTTGAGAATAGATAAACAACTTGTTCTTGTGTTAATTACCAATTGTCTGTACGGACAGGCAGGCACTACGCCCTAAAGATAGAATGGTGCTGCAGTCTCCATCTGTGGCAGCTCACTATAAATAACAAAATTAGTGATGAACACTGATATGTTTTGCTATTCAGCTGCTTATATAAAGAAATGTCACAGGAGAGGGGAACACTGAGTGCACCACGTCCTCAAGCAGCCTGTGTCACTTTCTTCAGGCAGAAAGCTGAAGAAAGATCTTCTTTGGACCACAGAAGGGCACAATAAATCACAGTCCTGGCACCAGCATCACCGCTTCAGAAGAAGAGGCAAGAGACTGATTGGTGGCCATCCTGAAGTCAAACGGTTAAGTTTTATGTCCAGGCACATATGTTTGTACTCTATTTCACCTTTGCCTCTTTAATTCATTGTAAGAGCCTGAAATTTAATTTATGCTGGCAAAAATGAATGGAGGACTGCACAGGAGGCTTACTGAAGATAGGGCTCTGGATGGACCATACCAGGCCTTTAATGCTGGAAGATGAAAGGCAACCCAGTAGCTGGGACACCCACCTGCTCAGGCTCTGGGAGATGTGGCTCACTTCCCAGCTCTCTCATCCCTACCCCATGCACCCTGTTTGAGCCAAAGTGCTCGCAAGCCCTGGCCTCTGTTCCCTGTTTGAGAGCGGAGGCAGCAGCTGTTCCTACAGAGCAGGAAAAGCAAACTGCACGCTGTGAGCCTGCCTGATACCCTGGCAAGGAGGCCAGAGAAGTGTGCAGGATAGATAATGCTCTATCACTGGCTCAAAGCAGACAGAGGCAGGAAGCAATGTCTCTGCTGCCCTGTTTTTTGTCCCCTGCCTATGATGTTGCTGAGGGAGCCCGTTTGGGCATGGGCTCCGGGAGTGGGAAGCATCTGTTTTCCTGTATACATGCAAAGAAAGTTTGGGATCCAGTAAACAAACCAAGTTTACTGTTAGTCTGGAAAATACCACAGGCAATGACAATGCGCTGCGCAAACTTCTCTCTTTCTCTCTGCTTCTTGGAAACATGAGCTCAGCTTTCTTACTAAGGCTTGGTCTCATCCCACGTAGGGGTGATCAGCTAGTGTCAGAGCATGTTGGGGTGACATGTGGCTTGGCCTAGGCATAGCACTTGAGGCTTGACGTGAGACAGATCCAGACTGTGAACATGTGGTAGCCTCGCTGGGAAAGCTGTGGCTCCAGAGAAATGCTGGTATATGGTTAGCCAGGAATCTGCCTCTGCCACTGAAGACTCACCACATTTCCACATACATGAACCTGCCTTATGGAGGAACCGACAAGAGAGCATGGCATATGCACAGAGCTGCATTATAGAATGAGTTTATCTAGTGACAGTGGAGTGCCCTTAGCCTGTGCTGAAGTGTCATCAAAAGCTCTCCACAGTCCACAGGACTAAACAACCAGAGTCCACAACCACCCGCTGGAAAGCCTTTGCTGAAGTAGTGGAAGTGGTTGAACGCCACTGCAGTCAGCAGGGAGACCTCCAGCTTCCACCAGAGTCTTGCTGGGACTCAGGTCCCATTTTTGTTGTTAATAACGTGGCCAGCCATCATACTTGGCAATCACCCAGATGGACAGGGAAGCCAAAGAAGGGAGAATCTATTATACACACAACTCTGATGCAATTCACACACAAACGCAGTGAGAAGTTCTGCGGGTGGCCAAAGCCACCGCAAAGGCAGACCCCTGAGATGAGTATTTACACATACTGAGTCACAAATTTCCCGGGAAAGAAGATATAATCACAGAATAGCACCACATTTTAATAGAAAAAGCATGTTTTTACTGAAATCATGCAAAGACATATGTCTGGGTCTTTCTATGTGTTGCAAGGGCTCTTCTTTTCTCGGAAAAATAGTGAAAAACACTTTAATCATTTAAAAATATGCATAAACTGTTGACAGGACTGTCATAGATGAGGTTGGCAGGTTTTGGGATGGGACTGTAGTGCTGCAGCTAGCTCAGTGATCATATGCAGGGTGTTAGTTCATATATATAACTCAACCCTTTGAATTAAAATCTTACAAATGTATTCCCAGAGGTTATGATAAAGCCTTGACGTGCCAAGGATTACATAAATGTCTAGAGCTTGGTGTACATAGAAGTCTGTTAAGAGTCAAACAGCAGTTTGAATCCTGAACTAGGAACTCATCCATGCCTTTGGTAGTAGTGAAAGGAGAGTCATGGAAGTTATTTCCAGCTTAGAACACCAATGGCCCAAAGTGTACCATTTCAGCCCCTGATCTTCAGGGCTCTGCTCTGTGTGTAGTGTCACTGCAAAGATGGCTTTGCAGTTTATTAGTTTTGGCAGTGGTGTGTAAAATGAGTGCTGGTATGCACACATTAGCCTTTATTTGAAAACACGTGGCTGTCAACTGTGACACTTTCCCCTTTACCTTCTGCCCCTCCTTTCTGAGAAATAATGAGAGCTTCAGTACTTCTTGTCAATTTATGAATATTTTCTCTATTCTTTACTGGTGGAGCAGTAGAACAGAGTTGGATCCAAATTGATCTGAAGGAAGGAATCTTAGGCAGTGTTCAAAGCCAGGTTGGACAAGGCCTTGAGCAACTTGGTCTAGTGGGAGATGTCCGTGCACATGGCAGCAGGGATGATAGATGATCTTTAATGTCCGTTCCAACCCCTTAACATTTGATAATCCTATACAACTTGATCTAATCCATAAGTACAATGCTTTTGACCCTTCTATTTCACTGAGACCCTCAAGAGAGAGGCTTATTTTAAGTTTGTGATTGTTTTGTATTGTCCTGTTGCCCATGAACAAAGTAGAATATCTCTTTTGATTTCCTTCCGTTATGTGTAGTTTTGTGCATTAGTTCACATTATCTAACTCATTTTATACAAAGAACTTTTAGTTTCTAGTACTATTCTTTCTTCTGCAAAACCCTTCCAATCAAAGCTAAAATGAATAATACAGGCTGCAATTACATCATGGTTAATATTAGGAGGGTTTTGGAGTGGTGGGAGATGGGGTCATTAAAACTTTGGTCTCTTGGCATTGGTATTGTATTACCATAGCATCCAGTGTTTTCAACCAGGCCAGAGAAGGCTCCATAGCACAAGGTATTGTAATTTTGCCTTCACCCTTCCTCCAGAAGTAATAGTTTTGTTTTTATACTCTAAACCTGATTTTTATGTTTATTTAGCTGCTTTCACTTGTATGATGACAAAGTCTGTTTTGGGTGGGTACCTAATAGATGATGGGAATGTTGTTTGTGCACTTGAGACCTAAATGTTGGAAGTAACGTGTGTGGCACTTCCCTGGTGTCAATTAAGTTGAAGGAGCTGTGAACATATAATTTCCTGTAAAAGTAAGTAAGCTGATTCAAACCTACAGGAAAATAATGATGTCATGATATGATGTCACTGTGTTTATGGAACTATCTTACGAAAAACTTAATCTGAAGATCAGCACCGGTTGCCTGCCAGCCTTGCCAGGCATGGCAAGATCATGGCTGCATGTGATATGGTTTCCTGTAAGACACACACCTCTGTGCTGATTACTGTATTGTAATTAGAGCACAATGAAGAAAAAAATCATTATCTGGGGAAAGAGGACCTCAAGACAGCTGAAGTAAATCCTGAGGAGGAGCAGGTATCTGCAAAGGTCTCAGGAGGAAGGAGGAGATAGGGGCCATGATGAGAAGAGCAATGGCAGCAGTTGTGACAGCTGTGACAGGAGTTCAATGACAGCTGGATCACGACAACATTATACAGGTGGGATCTGAAGCAGTGAGGCAGTTGATGGACGAGATTGCAGCAGGGTGGTAAGAAAATAACCTTTGATTTTCCCATTGCTTAAAAAAAGTACAACAAAAGAGAAAAGGAAAAAAAAAAGAAACCCCAACAGCAGCATGACTTAATCCCCACATCCTCGAGTAAACAAACCACAAACCAATGTTTCAGGGCTCCTAACACTTGCTGTGGTTAGAATGGGTCATGGAAGTGAATAAAAAGGGGTAAGCACAAACCGGAACATTTTGTCATTGATTCCACCTCTAATGTTACATAATTCCTTTATTTGAGACAGGATGTATTTGGGTTCCCCTAGTGGAGCAGAGGAGTGTGAACATTTGATATTATCCTCATTCCTTTGGAGCTTCAAGTGTGAGAATTATATGAACATATCCAGACAAGCAGATGCTCAGCAAAAAACCCCAAAATGCAGTATGTGTGTGCTCATATTCACACACATATCTAGCAGTCCTGATCAATAAATCTCCATTAACACATATCAAATCACAAGCAGGTTTTTTAAAGGTTCTGTGACTACACAGAAAATTTCTCTAATTCCTTAAAGCATGACATTGTCTTAGCTATTTTGCAGTGGTGCCTTTAAGGAAGCTTCTTATCTCCCCTTTTTTGCTAGGAGAGTGAATATATTCTCCCAACTCCTTTTGTTAAGAAACTGTCCAAATATTTTTTGTGGGATGCGGTGAAAGAGAAGAAACTCTTGAGTTTCCTTTTCCCCTGACCAGAATTGTGTGCCTTTTGCTGTATTTTTCTCTAACTGGAAAATTCCATCCCAATATAAACACATTGCAAAGGAAGAGATGGTGAAAACCAGTTGTTAACTGTAGCATCTAAGCTATGGTAAAAGATATAAGAAGGAGACAGATGGGAAAATGCTTTATGAATTTATGCTTGAATCTTCAAAGCCATTGCTCTTCTAAGAATCCCTGAGGTTCTCAAGATACTGGCCAACAAACTTTTCTTCACTTGGTAGGCTTGACTGTCTCTTTTTTGGGGGAAAACTCTGAATTCTCACTGATTTCAAAATGGGCAGCGTGGGGAGAGAACAAACTTCCCTAAACTTCACAGAGAGAAACAACCTTTTGCAACAAACCTCATTGAAGCCAATCATGCCCCAGTCACTGCTGGTCTCTAATCTCACCACACAGTCTGCTCCAGGTACTTTTCTGTCACCAAAGGACAAAGTGCATATGGTTCTCACCCCCACTTTTACACAGTGAAGCCGTGTGCCCCGATTGCAAAGATGGGAGGCCCAACATGACTCTAAGGGCTTTGTCGTGATTTCACAAAGTTCTGTAGCACATCTGAGAGTGATGCAGTTATGTCAGTGTAAAGAGAGAAGCAAGTCCTGGGCTTATTAGTACGTTCATTGAGAACTATCTGCCTGCCACAGAAATGGCTCTGAAGTTTTCTTGTAAACTTCATGCTTTTGTCATTGTAAGTGCCAATGACCTCGTGCAGATTGGCTGGCATTGCCATGTCAGATGCTGGCAGGAGCAATGAGCCATGGGTGCTGCCCAGTACAGGCAATGGGGCATTTGAAATATTCTCTGAGCTCCTGAAAGCTCTTGGACAATGAATCACTGCCTTCTTCCTTCTTGCTAATCTTCAGCACTGAAAGCTATAGAAATAGCAGCACAGAGGACCAGGCCGTCACAGCAGGACTTCTTTGAAAGACACATTTTTTAAACTTTTTTAAAAGCACAGTTAATAATCTTGATTAATGCCTCAGGAGGGACTTCAGACATAGGAATGAGGATTATGGGAAGTATCACCTTGCAGCTGGCATCTCATGCCACATCTATACAAGTAAATAGAACAATGACATAGCAAGGACACTGGCCCTGATTTGCCTATACTGTTAAATTGTTAGACCAATCTATGGCATATTCTATCTCAAAATAAATAAACTTCTCCCAAGCAATTCCCAAGCACAACATGGAACCACCATAAGTCTGCAGACATGCCCCACAGAACACTGGAGGTTAGAAGAACTTGATAGCACAGCTGTGGCCATGACAGAGCTGCTGGAGAATGAGCTTGGCATTCTGTGGTTTCTACTGTTAATATAGCCTCTGTCTGCCTCGCTGGGTTGAGCAGGAGGGTAGTTCTTACCTTGTATCATGTATTATCTTCGTCTGCTCCCATATTAGTGTTTAATTTTGGTTGTATACACCAATGGTCTATCTCATGCAGCCAGATGTCATGCCATTCCCATATGACAGTTTCCACTGACTACCTTTTTCAGACTGAATTCACAGTGGGTCCTTTTTTGGCTTACAGCCACAGATATTTACACCACATTTCTTTTGACCACTGACCTGGAAAGTCAGGTATTGCCTCACATGAGAAATGTTTGAGCTATGGGCTCAGTTTGTTCTATTTTACAGCTAGATCATATTTTCAGCTTTTTGAGCCCTTAGGCTCATGCAGGAATTCAAATACTTTGCTAATGTGGTCTGGAGTGAAATACACGTCCCCTACTTTTTGTGCTATGGGATATAAATGAGGGGAGTAAATCCAGTTCCATGGAGTTAAACACTGGCAACAGCCCTTCTTAACCCTGAATTTTTTGTGGTGTCTTTTTTAGGCACCTAGAGCAGGTGGGGGCCAGGTATGAGCTCTGTTCTTCCTACATCCTCATTCTTGTGCTTCACAGTTTTGAGCTTCTTTCTCCAGATAGAAATCTTCTGTGTTTATCCAGACTAATTTTTGGCTCATGTCAGAGACATTGAGGACATGAAAGGCAGCCATTGTATCCCACGTTTGAATTAGCTCTGTGTCTTTTGAGATTTCTTGGGAACTTTCAAATTACATGTTTTTGGTAGGAGCCAAAAACTGTAGGAAGGACTGTATTTCACAATCTCTCCAAATTCAGCAATTGCTTGGGAAAGAGAATGAGGTCCCAGGGGGCAAATTTTATATTTTGAAAGGTGGAAGTATCATGTTTCAACGATTCAGTGAATAAGCACTAATTAATTTCTTCCCCCACCCCCCCACCCCAATCCAAATGGGACATGGAATGCTTTCAGACTGCAAAAGGAAAGTTTTTCTGACATGCATTTAATTTTTCCGTGTTTCATTCTTGAGGATTTTGGAGATATCCAAAACCTTGAAGCCTCTCAAGAGCTGAGAAATACATTTTCCTACCTAGCCTTCAAGGGCTGTGGTGCCACACTGGCACCACTTGGGTATTTGTCTCCCTCTTGTGTCTCATTCCATGAGAAAGGATACAATCCTGCTACACCTGTTTGCTAAAGCCACTAGAGCTCCCAATGAAGTGGAAGAAATTGTGGGTGACCTGTGCTCCTAACTGCCTGTGAACTCAGTGCTGAGAGAAAACCTAGTCTGATATTAGGAGTAAAAAGCAGAAGGGAGATGAAGCAGGCTCCACACAGGACACAGGCAGAGTTATTTTCAGCTGGGACTGGCTTCTGTTTACATCTTTCCAAGCTGTAACAAGGAAGGGGTTCCTGAAGTGAAAGCATTCAGATGAAGACAGAAGAAACCACTGTGCGGACCAGCCTTTTTCATCTCACAGCCACCACCTCGGCCAGCGGCATTTTTCCCCTGCTGAGCACATATTGATGTACCGCAGGCTGCAACAGCCAGGAATGGTGAGAAGCAGGAAGCAGAGAAATTCCATTTAGAGCAACACATAGACCGTCTTCTTTACCTTGGGCAAGCCTGGAGTAGCAAAGGATGCTGTGGTCTCTGTAAGCCCACTCCTGTTTGTCTAGAGAGAAAGGCTTCACCCTTTACTGGAAAAAGAGGTGGAGACCTGAGCTGATTTCATCTCTGAGGCAATATCTCCACTTCTCAGGGATAAATGAGACAAATGTGAGTGAGCTTGTCCACGCCCAGTACAGGAAGGCATTTGTTTTTTTCCCAGGCACAGTACTGAGGCTGTTGCGGGATCCAGGTAGGATTTTCGAATGCAGGCAGAAACCCACATGGAGGTAACTGAGGATGTGCCCAAAAGAAGGGCACTGCGTTCAGCAGAGGAGCTCATGCCAGGCACTCTGGTTGGAGGTAGAATCAGGGACAGTCAAAGTCTAAAACTAGTCTGGAAAGATTGGTTTCTTTAAAAACTTGTTTCTTTAATACAATTCTACCTCTTCCCATCAAACTTCATCTCATTAAATTATTGTTCATAACTAGTTGCTGAAATCTTCTATTGTGGTCATGGCTTTCATTCTCATGGAAGTAGTGCCAGCACCTCAGTAATGCAGCAGCTAAACTTCTCTGCAGAGTTTCTGTGCTGCCCAAACTGTTGCTGTCAAAATACACAGATCAAATTTCAGGGGAGCAGGAGTACCTCTTATACAACAACAACAACAACAAATCCTTGCACAGACAAAGAAAATAGTTTGCTTTCTCAAAGAAGATAAATCATACCTTAACTGTTCAGGTTTACATAAAAGCTGTAAAGTTAATGTGTAAAAAATTAGGTTCAAATGGGAGAAGCCAAATGGACTTTTCATTTTTTTTCTTGTTCTTTTTCTCTTTAAATGTGAAATCAGAGAGTTTTGTATACACTTATCCTTGCAGACCTCTCAACTGTTTGGTTTTCATCCATCAGTTGTGGGTGGGACAATAAATAAAATATTCAAAACTTCCCATACAGGAGTGACTTGGCTAATTCCATCCTCAGAGAGTAGCAGGTGTCCATACTATGTATCTGTGCACTTTTGGACTTCAGTAGCAAGAATCTCTGATACTGGGCCTTCAGGACAGAGTGCTGTTTCATATGCATTTTGTAGATAGCCCTAATTAGTTAAATTAGTTTGTCTGCATCATAAATGTAAAGCAGCGCACATTGGATTTGTCTCTAATTGTGGCTCTGGAGATGGGTTGCAGACTTTTTTAAAACTTTCTCATTAGTACTTAGTTTTAGGCATTTGTGAGAAACCACAGCCTCCTAAAGCTCCCACTCCTGTCCTCTTAATTTTGACTCACGAGGTTTTAATGGATGAACAGAAGGCAAAGAAAGCCTTCGGTTCTCATACCATTCAGCAAACCTCCAGCTGGCACTGGCATTGTTTGGGAACCCTTGTGGGGATGAAAGCAAACTCTGTACAGATGTGGCCTCTTCTGAGACTGCCCTTTGAGGCCTGTTGATTCTCAGAACAAAAAGCACGTGAGGAGGGTGACTGGCAGGGGATTTCCATGCAGTGCTCTAAGTGAAAATATTTTAAACTGATCCTGCACCACACAGGGATAATGATAGTCCTTGGTGGAAGGGGTTCTCAAAAGCACAAATGCTGCTCTGATCCTTTGTACAGAGCAAATTTTTCCATAACCTCAGTGGGACACTGGGTGGAGATTCTCTGGGCTGATAGGCTCATGAAGCACATCATGATGCAGGCCCACCAGTTTGGAGCTGGAAAATGTAGGGCTGGATGAATGTGGCAAAAAAGCCACACGTAGATGGCCTATGCAGGAGCAGTTTGGGTGTTTCTGTTCCCAAACATTTTTGAGGAGGGAGCATGGGGTTGGCCTACATGGATCTGGCTGCTGCTGTGTATTTTTGGACCTCGGTCTCCACCTGTGAGAAGTTAATGGAGTGAAGCCATCTGGTTGGGTATCTCTGTGTCTGCTGTCAAGACACACTCACAGGGCACTAATAACAAATGCTGTCCTTTCTTCCTAAACCCTCACACAGGGAGTTTATGAGGCATGGTATGTGAACCTTGCCCCATGGAAGGATTAACCAGCTCTCTGAAACTGGGAGTGGTAAATGGGATCCCTCCTGAAACAAATCCCACTATGAGTCCAGCCACTGATTAAACTGAAGCTTTGGATGGTAAAACTGTAACCGGGGCAGGAAATTTGATTGCATCCATCAATCCAGCTGCCTGACTTCATGTGGCTAATGCTGTCCTGAGCTCATCACTGCGGCAGCACGGCACCGCACACGTAAGGGCTGGAGCCCTGGCCACACCGAGGGCAGTGGGAGTCTGCTCATTCATTTTGATGAGGCTGTGCTTTCTTTTGCAATGTCTGGTAAAGAATGTTTATCTCAAATTCCTCTCCTACCCCGAGGTATTTTCACTGTTTTATTGCTCAATGATGTAACTTTTAAGCAATCCATATGAAGATGGCCTTTCATGCCCAAAGCTGAGGCTGACTGAGAGTAGAGGGACAGCTGAGAGGCTGCAGCCATTCACCCAGCTTATGATGCAAGCTCCAGGGGAGCAGGAACCAAAGCTACCTCGAAGTATCCCCACAGCAGGGAGAAGTAAGCTTTTTCAGCAATTTGGAGAAGTGCTGGGAAAGCTCAGAGAGAGGGGGGAGCCGCTGACCCCTTCCCCTCTCTCGTCTCTTCCCACACATCTGTGAGGTTTCAGATGAGGTCATTAAGGACAGGCTGGGACTCTTCCTTCTAGGGTGGCACGACTCCATGCCACACCAGCACTGGCCTGGGACCACAGACCTCATTCACCCCAAAGTTTCTAGGTTGCCAAGTAATGCCAGGAGACACAAATTGCTTCTACATGTGATTTCATTCTTTTATGCCATAGGCTAATTGCTTCCTTGTACCACAATATGTTCCAGCTGTCAGTCTTTATCTGTTTCTGGGTTTCTTCTGTCACTCTGGAGCATGGGCAATTTAGAAATGGTTCCCACATTTCCTCTTTTACTTCAAAAGAAATAAGAAAACAAAACACTCTGAGGCAAAATCTGTCTGCTCCCAACTGTACTTCTCCATGTGAGAAGATCCAAGATCAAATTCTCTAAAATATTACCTATCAAAAGGGTTACTCTGCATTTGTTGATGAAGAGCAGAGCTGCTGTGGTGCACACAGAGAAGCCCAGACAGAACTGGGACAAACTAAGCTGTGCAGTATGTGACAAAGACAGTCTTAATGTTTAACATAGTGAGACTACTTGTCCAAGCTTACAAAGTCTGGCTTGGGACTGAGGGACAATAAGGACCCTTCATTTGTAAAACTTGGTGTAAACCTTCTGTGTCCCCACCAAAATATGACATTAATTATATTGAATTCATTTCTTTAGATCCACTGGGCTGGTTGAGATGTGATTAGGTAGTACACAGTACTGCATAGAGAGCCAGAGATGAGATTTTCAGAGCTACAAGGAATCCATGTGAGAGAGAATTAAACAGGTCTTTCTTCCCCAAGCACAGCCTTAAAATATTTCCCAACACCCAAGATTATTTTTAATGTGCTTTCAAGATATAAAGTTGTATATCAGTTTTAATATTTTTTCAACTGCAAATATGTTACGAAGGAAAGAGAAGATGTATAAGGAGTTGCCCAGAGAGGTGGGTGAACTTGGCAGCAAAATTCAAAGCTGACCTTTTTAAAGTATTAATCACTGGCTAAGCTAACATCTGGCTTGTAACTCCAAGAGAAGACAGGATGCTGAGTTTACGGAAAGAGTGAGCAGGAACTTTTCAGTGAATCAGTAGGAAGACAGAAATGGCTGTATGGAATAGGTGTGAATTGTTAGGGAGCTGCCTAAATGGGATGAAGTAGAGGCTATTTGCTTTAATTCAGTGTGAGTGTTGCAGGAGGCAGATGCCCACGGACACCCTGATCCTTGGTTCCTACCACTCTCCTTTGTAGCTTATTGATAGGAACCAGTGACATGAAGAATTAAAAACCCAGGTGCAAACTGGACCAGTTCTGAACCTCAGTGACCTCTATTTCAGCCTCTTCAGTTTGATCTGTCCTGGGGGTATCAGCTGGTGGCCAGAACTTTTCTCCAAAGCAATAGCCAGCAAGAGAGGTCTCTGTTGTTCACGAGCATGGTAAATTGCATGATGCAGCTTAAAATGAAGTTGAGCAAATATATACAGCAATAAGAAAAGTAGATTTAAACTGTGCAGGAAATTTTTATAAGGAATGGGGTGTATAGTGACCTCAGATGACATTAAGAATGATTAGTGCTACTGCTATTCCTCACTAGTTCGTCTCTGTGAGCACGACCACAGAAGCCAGGAGAGAATAGATACTTTAGCCCTTTGGGTCACGCTTGGGACAGGGGCTTTGCTTGCCAAGTTGGCTATGGGAAGTGTGTCATTTAGTGGAAATCTATTTGGGGTGTGGGGCCAAAACCCAGCATGTGTTCTGGCAGTAGTGCAAGGCTGGGTCTCCTCCATTTCTGTGAGATAGCAGCCCAAGCCCAGCTGGCCAGGCAGACAAAGCACTGGCACTCTGAGCTCACATTGTGAACGTCATGTTAGATGTGTCTCATATTTGCAAAGGATGGTACAATATAAGTCAAGTGAAGAAAGGAGTTTAGTCTGTAGAAATGTGCCAGCATTGGGACCTTTTGCAGATGGAAAGATTGTAGGTCTAACCCTTTACACTGCACAGGGAGACAGAAGCAGCAAGAAGGGAGGAAGCCCCATAGATACCATGGCCTTTTTTGGAGGTTTGTAGTGACTGCAGATGACAGTCTGTCAGAGTGCTGTCAGGTGATAAAAGAAAAGCATAATCCCATCATGAATTAGCTCCTGCTCACCCTCTTTACTGCAAATATAGCCCAAGTTCCCAAATTTGGAGAAATAAGGGCTTAGATCTAGGGTTCAATGGACTCAATCAGCTTGAGAAAATGATTCAGCTAAAGCCAGCACTGACTGAAAACAGAGAGCAGCTCCTCTGCTAACTGATGCTTCAGTGCTGCCAGCTTAGGGCTGAGGTCTTCAGTGCACTAGGCATTGTACAAAACCAGAATGCAAACATCCAGGAAAAACACAATTGCTGAATAAACAGGAAAGCAGATGAGTGCAGGTGTAGTGAGAAGATGGTCAGCACAAATGAGAATACACCACGTTGTGACAGAAAATTGCCACTGCTCCTAAACACTTACCTGGCAAGTCAGAGGTAGATCCTGGGGAAGTCTAGGAGTAGATTCTCCCAGTGTAAGCTATAGTGAGACAGGTTATTTGACAGGTGGAGATGTGAGAAAGCATCAGAGTGAAGCAGGTCCTTTAGCCATTCACATGACACTGAGTTTTCCCAGGTGTGCCGGCCAAGTGTGCTCAAGCCAGAGTTTCTGTCTTACCTAACCCACAGGCCCGGACCTGATCTATAGTAACACTGCTGATGAGATTTCGTACACTCCTTAGCTTAGATGAAGTCTAAGAATGCCATGAAAGAACTAAGCTCTTCTTGACTTTGAGTTCCTAACTTCCAGAATAAAAGCCTAGGATTTGGAAACCTGAGTTCAGTATATTTCCACTGATGAAAACTCAGTTTTGAGCATGATCTGACAGAGCTTTGACATTGCCTATCTGGGTGTGGTGGAAAGCATAGTCGTTTTTAAATCCATGCATTGGGAAGAACTTACAGAGGCGTTTTTTCTTGGAGACAAGATGACCTATTATTGATATATAGGATTATAAATTAGAGTATATTATGCTGAATACTGTGCAAAACACACCTCAATCCAAGCATTTATAGTCAAAACAGAGATGATGAAGGGGAATTATTTTCATTTGGGGAATGAAGAACTGAAACACTGGGAGATTAAGTGACTTGCCATGAATCAAACAGGCAATCTGTGGCAGAGCCAAGAATAAATCCAGATCCCACTGAAGCAACCTAACTAGGAACATCCTTCCCATTGAATAGTTTAATTAACATAGATTAAGCAGCAAGTTGACTCAACGTGTTTTTAATTTTACTTGTGTACTTCAGAGAACACAATAATTGCATTTTATAATCTAAAAATAAACAAACACATATGTTTGTTAGAAAAACAACAGGCACACAGGAAAAATAATTCTTCCTTCTATTATATTTGGTGTGGAGTCCTTCATTAGGACTAAAATTGTTATGTGAAAGGAAGAAAGCAAAGAACTCTCTCCTTCTGTGCTAGTTCATTAGAATTAAAAATAAGCCTTGTTTTAGGTCTGTGGTGAATGCCAGGGTTCCGTGTAAAAAAGGAGTCAAACGATGGATTGTTTAAGCACAGATTCCATCAAATCCACTGCATCCTCAGTCATCTCAGCAATCTGCAGAAGGCAAGAGGCAGAACTGAGAATTTGCTAGCACCTTTGCAAGTGCATTTGAAAGGGTCCAAAGATGGAAAGAGTCTGCAAAGCACCTGAGCCCTCCCATATGCTGAAAGGGAAGATAAGAGCAAAAAGGGATACAATAGCAAATCCCAGTCAAGGGAAAGATGTCTTCTAAACTCAGCAACAGATCTGTCTAGTCTTTGAAGCTGGCTATGCCAGGCTTCATTCCCAGACAGCAGGGTGAGCATTCCTCTCTAAAATTAAGCCCCTGGCAATTGCTCCCCCCAGGAATAGGCATGTACTGAGTGCAGGAAAGCTACACATGAGTGACAATAGGATTTAAGGAGCAAGAGAGACAGAAGAACTGATTTAGATCTCATGGGAACATTGACAGAGCCTTTTCTACATGCAAAACACTTGCATTGAATTAAGCTAAATCAATATAAGCCAGCTGGAAAGTGATCAATGGGGATGGCATTCCCAGGCAAAAAAGAGATCATTTTGCAGGGGCTGCCTACCAGCCTAGTGCCACATAGCCCTGGCCAGCACAGATTCACTGGAGGGTCAAAAGGCAGCAGCTCTTGTGGTAACCACTCTTGCAATGCATGATGAAAGCACAGCCCATGTCTGCAGCTACACCCCTGCCAGAGCACAGCCACATCACCACCCCTGACAGGGAGCACTGGGCCTGAGGCCACTGCCCCTGTGGATGGCAGTGGATCAGCTGGAGCCTGGTGCTGTGCTAGAAGGACAATGTCCCTCCTTGCCAGCCCAGAACAAGTGCTGAACAACTGCAAGTCTGCCCAACCCATGTTTTGTATGTTGATCAACCTTCACTAACTTGGGCTCTCTTCTGCAACTTCTTTCCCACAGTTAAAGTGAAACTAGAAAATTTGGCAAACTTCTGGCTTTTGTCTACAGAGCTGAAAAGGCTCTCTTCCTGTGACATTGCTGCCAATATGACACAAACTCTGCTTTGATTTGCACTGGGGTGATTTTACACGACTTTTTTTGTCTAGAAGGAATGTCAGGAAAATGTGAGTAATATTTGATGCACACAGCATTATGTCTAAGATTGCACTCTGAAGCAGAAACTTGGCAAACTGGAACCTGGTGGCTTCATCCTTCCAGCCACTGCATCCCTTCTAGGAGAAACTGCCCCTCTTGCACCCTATTTTTCTTCCATGACCAAACCTTGAAGACATTTAAAGGTTATAGATAGATCCCTTTCTTG
Source organism: Sturnus vulgaris (assembly GCF_052056855.1). NCBI lineage: Eukaryota > Metazoa > Chordata > Aves > Passeriformes > Sturnidae > Sturnus > Sturnus vulgaris. The sequence goes on along the minus strand of NC_142247.1, from coordinate 32,604,880 downwards.
TGACCAGGTTTGTGTTACTTAAGCTGAAGAGTTGGGAGTGAGAAACTGAATAAAGCAGGTTTCTGTCACACTCCTCCAATCAGTTACTTGTCACCCAACATTAGACACCCATGAATCTCATTTTTATATCTTCATCAGCCAGTCTGGGCAAAGTTTAATATCAGTAGAGATCAGCTAGAGGTTTCAGAACCTGATTTGTCCAAACTATCTGAGATGCATACCTCAGGCTGAAAATAGCTGTTCCACAGTAATACCTGTATTCCTCTCCACTGGTGACAAAGACAGTGCTGGTGACCAGGTCAAATATATACATTTACAGGATACATGTGTGGATTTGGTTGAATGAAATTGATTTTGACTAATGCCCTGGTGCCCACAGGTGAAAAAAAAAGCTAAGAAAGTTCTCTAAATGGAAGAGAAACTCTCACCTTACTGGAGCTAATTCTCTTTGGGCATATGGAGGGTAACTTGAAAAATTTAAACAGGGCTTGTTGTCTGCCAGCAGACACTGGGGGCCATGGAAAAGGAGGAGCCTGGTTTGCTCTAAGATGCTGGGGAGTGGAAACTGGAGTGACTGTGGGTGGAAGTGTGGACATTGTATCCTTTGGCCTCCACTGCTCAGTGATTACAGGAAATTATGCTTAGGTGACTCTTCAGGTGAATGCTTCTACATCACTTAGAGGTGGCTTTATTTTGACAATAGCTGGTTCTGGATTACTGGATGCTTCTAATAGTTTTTAATTAAGCCTGACATCTGTGGCTCACCAGGATGCTGCAACACAGGAATTTGAAGAGTGGCTTCCACATAAAAATGAAACATGTGAACCATATGTCATTAAGCGGTAAGATCACCAGGGGTAAGGGGAGAAGAATTTTGGGTTATCAGGGGTTTGAAAAGCCAAACTCCTTGATCTTGAGAAGCTGACTCTTTAGGAAGACAGCAAACATGACTGGAACCTGAGAAAAAGCAGTCAGAATCTACTGGATGAGCCAGAGTTATTTTTTGGAAATGCATTAAAATTTGCCAGCCAAAGGAAATTACCTAATTCAGACTCCAAGCTACACAAGACAGACAGTACTGTCATGTCACAGAGGATGCCATTACAAGACAGGAGAGTGGCAGCAGAATGGAATATTGCACATGGAGCTGCCTCAGGAAGCTGCACACAGATCTACAAACACCACAAGCCAGGACAAGGACTTGTATTTGGAAAAACCTTCAAGGACCTCTCTGATTTCTATCACTGTCCAAGACACTGCCCAGCATGGACAAAGAGAATAATAGCACCATGTTTGCAGGCAACACTTCATGGGACCAGTGAGCAGTGCTGCACAGGATTAAAGCACTGCCTTCCCATAAGCAAAGGAAATGCCTGTGTCTTGAGCTTGATGCTGGTGCAAGCTGAAATGTTGCCAGGAATGGGCATGTTAGCATAGAAAGTTGACCATAAGCAAATTGACCATAAACAAATGAAGCTCAGGACTTAGTGAGGAGAGCTAATTCCTATTAGAGTTGTTACTAAACTCACGGGCAATTAGCAAATTGGAAGAAGTACAAGTTATAATCACATCGAGAGAAAAAAATTATCCATGAATAAAAAACATGCCACTCCCTTCACTTCATTAAAGAGGTAACTCACCAAACAGGCAGAAGATCAAAACAATTGAAAAAGAATTTGAGGATATCTTCCAAGGGAAAGGGAACCTGTTATGGCTTGTCACAATTACTGAAATCACAGGCTAGTCAAGTGAAAACTCCCATGGCATGGGAACAGTTGGTCAGCTGATGCAGTCTGGCATAAATTCCTTTATGTTGGAGAAATGAGGTATTTATTCCAGATGCAGCCTTACTAGATAGCCATAAAGGTCATCATATCCATTTTTGCTAGGTCTACTCACATGGCATAGCTAGCTGCTAACACAGCACAGCAGTTTTAGCAGATCTGAGTCTGTGATGAGACATTATGAGACATTTTATTACTGGTCCAAATTTGCACTCACTACAACAGTTGGTAGGAAGCATTATCAAAACGAGAAATCACCCAGTGGAAAAGAGTAAGGATGTAAGGAAGTTAATTGTGACCTGCGTTTAGCATTGCTAAATTATAGGATTTTGCAGAAGATGAGTGGTTTGTCAGCTACACAGATGTGCTTCAGCAAAAATCTGAAGAAGTCAGAATGCCTAAAGTGTTAGAAAGGGATCAAACTAAAGCCTGGCACACCTACAAAGAAACAAATGAGGTAGAACAAACTTCTAAGAACTGAGGTTCTGGAACCATCCACTCCTTCATGAAAACAAAACAATCAATCTATTTAAAAAATATGTATCTGGCACTCTATGTTTTTGTTGGGGAAGGTGCATAGGGAGAACTGTATTTTGAAAGCAGCAACTGCTTTGATGACAGGCCCGTGTTATTCACTGATGGACTGAGAATCAGGCCCAGTGAAATGCACCTCCTTCAGATACGATAGCTTTAAATAATTTCTGAACAAGAGGCACAGCTCATTCAGGCTACTGTTTACTGCCATTTAGTGAGGAAGTACTGTATTAGCTGGCATTCAGGATAAGCATCTCTTGATGTCAAAATAATTTTGCAATTACTTAGAAACTGATTGTACGTTGATCACAATACTGATTTGCCAAAAGATCACATATCAGTCCAGTATAACTTGGGAAAAGCAAACTAAAAAGCACTTGAAATGCAAGGTTTCAGCAACTTACAATGGCTTATCTCTTTGTGAAAAAATTTCATCAAGACAGTATTTTCTAGCGGAAATATCAGATGAAAGAAGGAACATTTTAAACACTGGGAGAAGAATACATTTCCCTTAAATGAAGATTTTTGCTTTATGAAAATGCATAAAAAGAGTCAGTTAACAATACTTTTTATGCAAAGCAGGACTTTTGGGACATTGAAAATCACACAAAACTTGTAATTCTGTGATGGTCTATCTGCTGTCTTCTGCCAGGCTTACAGACTCTTGTGTTATCAGAAAAAAGACAGATCAACAGCACAGATCTAAGAGAAGCACCTATGAATGTCCTGGGAATCTAAGTGAAGCTAGTTACAACTATTAACAATTGGAACATTAATTAGACCTCTGAGGTACTTAGCTCTCTAAAGACCATTTCTGTAGTCTGGGCTTGAGTATTTTGGGGGCAGAGGGGCAAAGCACTGCAACTGTATTGGAAAAAGCTGAAACAACCTTTGTTTTATCACAGCACCATTTCCTAACTTCTAAACCCATTCCCCCAAAAAACTCCCATAAACCATAAAATGCCAACAACAACAACAAAAAGCAAAACAGAGGGACATCCTTAAAATAAAAGATATAATTATATTTTCTTCTGGACTCCTCATAAGGTTCTCCCATCCCAATAAGGGAATAGTGACATTGCCTCAAGGTGTCATCCCCTGTCTGAGTCATTCAGCTGCACAGAAGGGAAAGGGAAAGCATTTCGAATGGGTCTCCAGGGCTTTAGCCCACTAAATTCCTCCCCAGCACACAATCCTGGAAGAAGTGGAGGAACCCCTTGAGCAGGAAGTGATTCAGAAACATACGATGGTCTGTTTGCAGTGACTCACAACACATCAATAGCAGAATTGTCCAGAGGCCTATAGAATGTCAGGACTCTTTTTATACCACTGTGCAAGCATAAGTATTAAGAAACATATGTTTCCTATCACTCAGCCCAGCTTTATGCTACACTAATAATAATAATAATAATAATCTCTCTTGCTTAAAAAATGTCCTGAGCTTGCATAGATGTGGTCTGCATATTGTTATTATTATTATTATCATTAGTAGCATCATCATTAGCAAGATCATCATCATCACATATGTTTCTGTTGAAGATTGCATAGATACAATTACAATTTGTTCTTTGTTTCTCTCACACTGCACTGTGTCAATATATACACTGTATAACACACATGATGGCATGTATGTTTAACACTGTCCTCTATAAGCAGGTTCCATGCAGACATGCCATCCCCTGATGTCTCTGTAGCTGGTCATAATTTGCTATAAGATACTGGTTTACCTTTTGAAAAATTTTTCCTTCTGGTGACCATTCAGGATTGCATATTCCACCCTGAGTGCTTCCCTTAAGAAGAATATATGGAATACTTCAAGGAAACCAGAAAGCATAATAGACATAAACTCAGACACACAAGCAAAAGAAGATTTGGTTTGCACATATTGAAGAATATCTGTGACTACTTCCTTGTGAATCTGACAACTTCAGCTATGAAAAGAACCAATGAAGGGTAGCAGTCTCTGAATTTTTTAATAATTTAAAAATTTCGCCAACTTTGGTCAAGTTTCAGACTTCTGGTACCTGCAGTTTAGCACCTGCGAAACACAGTCCTGCCGAAGATCTATCCCAAATGTATCAAAACATCTCCCTGTGCTAAGCAGGTTTCTGAAGTACAGAGGCTCACTGAGACCTTCCCCTGCAATTGCAAGTCTCAGGTGCTACAGGTACTGAACTGAAGCGAGGCAGTGTGGGTGTGGAAACATGAACAAACAAATGTAAGGGAGCATATTACTTTGTGTGAACTGATATATAGCAATTATCCCTGTCCATTCTTACTCTGTATAAAATGGGGTAATTCACAGCAATTTACCTTTCAATAAAAGGCAAGTAAACTGCCCTACATTTACAGTGTGGTGAGAGCTGTCACGCAGACAGACACCAGCGTGCAGTCACATGGAGCTGATGGGATGTGCTACTGCATGGTGACTTTTCTGCATCTCTGTCCCTTCTTTGTGCATGCCACACTCCCTGTGGTGGGCTAACATTGGGGTCACTGGGAAAACCATGGTTTAAACACAAGAAAAACAAGAATCAGCTCTGGGAAGGAGTGTATTTGTCCAGGGAGCAGTGGAAAGTCAGCTGATGACACTGGGATTGAAGACTATTATAAAGGAGGAAACTAGGAGTCTGGCTGGGTGAGAATAAGGATGGGAGACAAGAGCAGAGTATTTGGGGACCAGTGGGACAAAGAGTCTATGAGGAAAGACAGCAGAGATGTGACCTGTTGTGCAGTGATGAGGAAAGCAAGGAGCAGCTGGCCAAGAAACTATGGACCAAAGAAGAGCAAGGTGCTGACAAGGATCTTATGGAAGGCAGGTATCTCACAGGGATCAAGGGGCAAACAGAAAACTGGGATAGGCTGGGGAAAGAGTATGAAACAAAGGTGTGCACTGTGAATGGACACATATCTGGAAAGGAGTTTAACTGAAGAAACAAGCAGGTAGGCAAAGTCAGGGAGGGGAGAGAGCATGGATAGAGAGCCAGGGATAAAGGGACTGGAGGGGTCAGCTAAGATCAGTGACACCAGTGACAAATATTGGGACTTAGTGGGCACCACGTTTATGACAGGGAAGAATAGGACAGATATTAAAACGAACTACATAAGGAGAATGGGGCTTGCCTAAGGAGCCAGGATCGGACAGACCCAGAATCTAGATGTAGATGAACTTGAGGAAACGGGGAAGGAAAGCCTACCTCCATTGTGACCTTTTCCCTTCAGAGTCCTGAGTGGATTTTAAATGTCCTGATTGTTACCAGTTCTCTCCTAGCAGAAAATATTTGCAAAGATGCCCTTATGGCCACAGGTGATGAATGCAAACACATGCCTGCTCTTCATGAAGTGCGGGTCAAAGTGCCAACATTAGTGAGTCATGAATGTACCAATATACAGCTGCCAGAGGGAATTTTTTTTCCAGTGTGATTTGTGGTAAGCCTAGGGATTGCCATGCCCATATATCATGTGAAAAGAACCTCATTAAGGTCAAAAAGTTAAGCACCCAAACTTTAGGAAACACAAACTTTGTTTTCCTTCCTTGTACCTAAGCTTTATGAATCAGCATTTAATTACATGACTGTGAGCTACTTTTTCCACAGGTTCCTTTAAGGAGGGTTCATCAGGTAGACCTGTTCTGAGGCTAAATCCGGACTTAAGGAAGAGGTTGTTTGCAGGACCCCTGCTCCATTTCTTCCAGAAGTCAGAAAATGCGTAAATTATGTGTCAGGGAGTAGCAGAATAAGAAAGGTCACTCTGATGATTTAGGCAGCTGAAAAACATCTTAGGGAATTGAATTCTGTTCCTGAGTGTGCCAAAAAGTCCAAATGAAATTCTGAGAAAATCCTTTAAATCATGGTTCTCTGTAGGAATTAATGTTCTATCTCTCAATTTTGACTTTTTTAGTTTTGGACACTGTAAACTAACTTGAAAATTTTTCAATCCTGCTGTAATGAACTCCAGAGAGTGACATCTTGGACTCATGTTTACATATATAAAAAAAAGAAAGTCTTAAAAATTGTTGTGGAAAGGAAGAACTGACATTATTTAAGACCTGAAGAACATGTCTATTAGTGAGCTGCCTACCAAACTCTTTAAAATGTGACAGGAAAACAGGTTACAAATATGTTCCTGTGGAATAAATACCAGATGTAGAAAGAATCTATAATCCAGTGGAGAAAAGTAAGCACCTGTATCTGTGAGATTAAGCTAGGCAGATTCATATGAGGAATTTGGAATAAAGCTTTAACACTGAAAGTAATTAATCATCTCTCCAAAATCAACCCAAGCAAATCATCAGCTCTTTATCTCTTCAGGTCTTCAAATCTAGACCAACTGCCTTCCCAGCTACTTGCTTTATTTCTTGGATAATCCTTAATTCCTTGGATAAGTATTTGGCTAATTACAGGGATAGTTTAATTAAATTATATATAGGTCTGTAAAATAGAGGGAGTCAGACTCTGAGAGACCTAACAATCCTTATCTTTACTAATCCAAGTGCCAGGTATTCATTGTTGCATCTGAAGTCAGTTGAAACTTCTCTATGATTACATAAAATTCTAAATAGTGCTACACAGACAGAAAACCCCCCAAATCTCAGCTATCTCACTTAAGATATTGAAATACAGTACTTTTGAACATAATCCCTTACTAGCTCAAATTTACATCTGTATGATGGGTTCGATAATCTCCTTTTAGCTGGAAGGGATGTTTTGAATATGCACTGTTTATTATTTATGAAACTTCAGCAATGAGAACCACTGAAATGAATAATTCTCTCCTCAGGACAGCATTTGAATAGTGTCAGAATAGTGGACCAAAACTTATGAGGAGGTAACAGGTCATTAAGTCAGAACTGGGTGTTAAATGATGCAGAAAATTTGTGGGAAAAAAGTCAGTGTATGATTCAGTAATCAAGGACTGGAGCACAGATGCATAAGCATAAGGGAAGCAAAGAAAGTTGTTATAATTAACCCAGATCGTGGAATATCCTAAGATAGTTACAGTTTTTAGCCTGATTATGGTCCTCAGTTTATTACCTGGCACACAAAATAAAATGAAGTTTCTGTTTTTTTCAGAGCCCTGAGCTCACTAATGGCCCTAATGACCCTGAGACCCCTCACCTGGAGCTCACACCCATGGGCCCAGGAGCTCTACATAAGCTCAGCCCTGGGCATTCATTGCTTGCTTGGTCTATATTGGAGGAGTGCTGGTCTCCTGTCCAGCCACAGCCCTGCTCCTGTCTGGTTATGAAGCCTGTTGTGCTGGATCTAAGCTTATGGATTAGCTTCATGGCTTGGTTTTTGTCACTGTGAACCTGCCTGGTGGGCACTGGATCTGATCCTTTTCCCTTTGTTGCTTGGCCTCAGAACCTGTCCCATCACCATTATACAGCATTTTGACCTGAATTTTTGGTTGGACCTGACCATCACCTCTGGGTTCTTGCTCACCTCTCTCTGGCAATGTGGGGCTGAGACCTGGCTAGTAAGGCTCCCTCTTGGCTCCTGGCTCACCTTCCTTTAAGGAGCAGCCCTGCTCTTGCTGCTCCCTGACAGATCTATCCTGGTATTTAGGTGCTGGGTGCTCTGAGGGAGCAGCTGCCTTGCCATTTGGAGCAAGAAAGCAACACAACAGTTCTGAGAGGGAGAGAGAATTCTCCAGCCAAACATAACTAATTTAATTTTTTAGCCATAACAAAAGTTTGGTGGCTGGTAGCTGTGTGTATGTGTGACTAAGTGCATGCACCCAGAGCTCTAGTCTGACAGTAAGATGACATCAGCTTAAGCAGCATGCCAGCAGCCTCTCAGTCATCCCTTTCCTATTGCTTGCCAAGAACTGCTGATGCTTCCCAAAACATGTGGTAAGAGAAGCCTCATGCATGTTTACATTCAAGGCAGGATGAAGGCCTGACCAGGCTGCCACTGTGCACTCCAGAGACTGAGTGGAACAATGCTGCTCTGACAGAGACTGGGGGCTCCTCAGAGCTGGGTGAGGCTGTTTCCCGTCGTGGTCCTCTGCTGTATCTGTTTATCTTTTATGGCATTCCAATATGTGAGAAATCAAGTGTGGGACAAAAATGATCATCCTGGGAAGGACGGAAGTAAGGTCTCATGCTCAAGCCAGCCTTGGTGAGTGGTTTCCAAAATCTGGCACAAGCACAGAAGCTGTGTATAAGCTCTGTGAAAAGCTTATCTGTGCGTGTCCTCTGCCTGTTTCCCAGCAAGTAAATATCATGTAATGTAACCACCCTTGCTTTGTTACTGTCCATGACAGAGATTAACAGGAAGGAGTTTACTTTGGTTTACAGATGGGATGCCAATACCCTACAGCTTCTAACTACTAGCTTCTAACTACTAAAGCAGGCTTTCCCTTGTGAGCTGAACAGCTCAAGTTTGAAGGGGATGGAGATCCCTCTGATGAGAAAAATGCGTGGTGTGACAAGGACAGTGTCCCCTCTCACCATCTTGGGAAGCGACAGAAAGGGATTCATGGGAAGGCTTGAGTCTTCAGTTGGCACTTTAGGTTTTATCATGACAGTAGTGAAGTTTAAAAAAAAAGTTTCAAATATACTGGGGAGGGATATTGTGCCTTTTAATTATGTGCCATAAGCTGGGCAAGCCGGTGGTACCTAAACATGCACAGGAAGAGTCTGAGCATCCTCATTTAAGGCAAGAGTTGTCCTTCAGGGAAGTGACAGTCCAGCCTAAAGGATGGATTAGAATATGTTGTTTTAAAACACCATTTCTTAGGACAGAATGGGGTAAGTCTGTGTGTGAGTCTAAACTGTGCATATTCTTGTTAAAACGAAGGTGTTACTGATGACCAGAAGTGGCTGTCAAAGTCAGTGGAGGTGGCCAGCTGAGGAATGGATGGTTAATGGGCTAAAAGTGACTTGTTTTAGTGGCCTGGCCATGCTGTGTGGCCTGATGAAGCAGAGCTCAGGCCTTGCTATCCAGCTGTGACAGACTCGGGTCCAGGCCAGCAGAAACTGCAGATCATGTTTCTGAAACAGCACTGGCAGCTGCTTCACCAAGAACTGATAGGACTTGAAATGATGGCTGTGTTATGGGAAAGGTCTAACTGATTAATCTAGCCCTTCCACCTCGTTGTTCTTACAGTACATTATTTTGTTTATTTTTACTGTCTTCCCTTTGTTTGGGTAAGTTGTTGGGTGCACCATATGGCAGCAGGTAGGCTGAGCCCTCAGATGAGCCCATCAGTTCTTGTTTTTCCATGTTTTGAGGTGGCAGATTCAGCTGGTGTTTGTTAGAGTCTCAAAATCGAGCTGTACCATTCTGCTGCTAGTCTAGGATCACGCAGGAGGATTATACAACCTTAGCCTCTCTCCAAACTTTTTTTGCCACAAGAATCTGCTTGATTTCTAAACATAACTAAAGAAAGGGGAGAATGATACTTTCAAGGAATATTTACTCTCTTAATGACTTTCAAAGGCTTCAGGGGAAAAGGTCCCTCATCAGCTCATAAGGTGTAGAAGAGTGGCAAACTGATAGGACCTCAGATTCTGGTAAATTCTGGAAAATTGTAGAGGTTCTGCTATGCTTTTTCAGAGTTCAGCATGCTTATCCAAAATCTCTGTAAGCCTTTCTCACCATAGTACAGCAAGTCTTAGGAAACTCATGGAGTCCATCACCTCCTACCTCGAATTTTGCACAACTGCCCCAGGGGCTTCCTCCTTTTTCCCTCAGGCTTTGTGGTTTATAACCACAGGGGCAGAGATGTGTGAATTTCATAGTAGTACTGCATTCAGAGCTGTATATAATGAAGAGCTGCAATTTGCTGGGCACAATGACCTCTGTTGGGATCTTTCTCTGTGTTGCAGCCAGAGCTAATGCATATGCAGCTGTTTTCCAGCTGGTCACGTTATCTCCTGCAGAGGTCAAGGCCCCACTGCATTCTCTGGTTTTGCTGCTCTTTAGTACTGTTGGAGAACTTTCCAGCTTGTGCTGTTTCCCAGAACAGACACTGTCCCACTGACTCCAACCTATGGCTTCCCCCAGGTCAGAATGAAAGATGCCTGGCATGCACAGAGATGGTTTTCCATGAGGGTCCACCTGACTGCATTGCTGGACTTTGTGGATGCTGTCTTTTCTTGCTTAGTACTATATGCCCTGTACACAGATTTTACTCTGATTATTGCATTTCTGATAGGAAACTAGAAGCTTTTCTTTGTCACTATTTTTTTCTTGGCATCTCTATATCTAATTCTGTAGATATCTACCTTCTCCCTTTGATTCCAGACACATATATTAGTCTGCCATTGTTTTTGAATTAAATCCCCATTCTGTATTTATATTTGTGCTTTATTTTTTGTGGGGGACAGCTTTAGACATGTCTGTAAGGTTAGAGAGCTCTGCTGTAGAATAAAAAATAAGTTTTAATTCTAAGACCCTGAGATCCATGTGTCTCCATACTGAGGACCAAAGATCCAAGAGAAGAAAATGTGACTTACTTATTCTTATTTCTTTAAATCTAGACCTCTTGATGCCAAAAGAGCTCTTCTGAAAAGAGATAGTAAGATAGAAATAATTATTTCCACATCTATTTCTGTATTTTCTTGATATTTCAATCAACCTTTGAAAACTTCAGGCTGCAAAGCAACCTAATCAGCAGTAGGTTCAATTTTAAAACTATTTTCTATGTTGAAAGACAGAGGTATCATCCCTGGAAGACATCACTGATAAGCACTTGAATGTTGCAATTTATAAAGAATATTTTAGAATGTCAGACATCAAATTCTTGCTTCACTTTCATTTGATGATCAGAAAATGCTCCAATACTTGTTTTTTTTTAATATAGTAAAAGTGATAGAAATACCAATGGGAAGCTGTACCATCACTTAAAATGGCTTGGCATGAAATGGTAATAATTACGTCTGTGCTGATACTGGTTTCAAAAGTAATAGTAGCAGCAGGTATTTAACTGAATTCATTATAAACAATTACTTTTGAATGTAGTTTCTTCTGCTGCTACCACACCATTCACTTGTTCAGGCTGGTTTCTTCAAGTGTATGTTTGTTAGCTTTTGAAGCAAACACCAGCAGCCTTCAGGCAGTTTTAGAGATATTTGCAGCTCAAAGCATAATTTGTTACATCATACACGTTACTCTGTATTTTCCTGGTTGTCAGAAACTACACCAATACTTCACAGCTAAAATGGATCAGACAGCCAAAAAATCAAGGGGAGGAAAAAATTTGTAGGCAAGGAATTGAGGATGAAAGATTAAACAGCCTGCCAAAGTTTACAAAGGAAAATCTATGCTAGACTAGGAATTGGACCCAGACATCCTGAATGTCAGTCCAGCCGTAACCACAAGACTGTCCCTCTTCTGATTCACAAATACTACAAATATTACAAATTAACTAGCAGCTCTGAGTCCTTGTGATACATTAGTCATAAACAGTGGAGTAAAAGTATTACATTCCTTGTAAAAATGCAACATTTGGAGTTTGGGTTTGCCTTGGTACTAGTCAGCCTTCTAAACTAAAGAGTCATTGACTGAAATGTGGGCTGCACTTACCAGATTTAGACTTTGGCTGTTTGTCATTGTTGTGTGTCTGTAGCCAGGACTCACCCTGGATATTACTCTGTGACAAAGAGACTACATTGGCAAAAAGAGGACCTAGCATTCACATTTTAGCTGTCACAGCAAGGAATGACTGCTGTCACCTGAAGAAGTACCTTTTCTTGCATAGGAATGGTGCATATATATTTGGGACATAGGCATGGGCCTTCAGGGTATTTTTACATGGCAATAAGTTATTTGAAGCCGATCGACTCCGCTTCAGGATTTTTGCGGCAACATCTCTGTTGTGGCTGAATAGCTCTGAAAATGTCTTTATAGCTTCTCAGAACCAAAGAGAAAGTCCAAAAGGTGTATTTGACCATCAAGGATGGTCTGAGCTTGCTCTCAAAATCTCACTTAAGTGTAAGATTTAAAATCCCCTGGTACTGCCTGGTACTGCCTGCCTCTCTGAGCAAGGACTGATTAAAGAAGAGGCTGATTGTGCAGCTGATGCCAATATTAGTCCCAAAGAGCATCCATCTTGAACTCAGGTTCTATGTACGTATGATCTATAGCTGACTTAGAGTCAGAATAATAAATGGGAATCATGTTGCTCGGCAGTAGGAAATCTAACTATAATGCTGCTCACCATATTTTAGAGGAAAAATAGCTGTCAGGCATGCAGTGATCTAAGTCTGCTAGGAAATAACTCTATCTGTACAGTGAACTTTGGGAAATCCCCTTGTCAAGTTCACTGACTAGTGACTGTAAAGAATCACAGAACAATAGATATTGTGATTGGAACAGCTGTAGAAGTCATCTACTCCACCCACAGAATTATTCACAGAAGTACTATTGCCAGTACATCATCTGGTCAGCCCCAACTCTGAATAGCTGTGTCCTGAAAATTGCCTAAATTGGATATTCTATGACCTCTGTGGCCTGTCTGTTCCCATGCTGCACTACCTTTATAGGAATTTCCTTCTTAATGTCCAGCTCCTGTGGCTCCTGTTCAATGTTGTATCATCTGATGCTGCTGAGGAAAACATGGATCTGTTGTGCTTGTAATTACCCTTCAGGCAGCCACAGGCTGTTTGATTAATCTTCCTTTCACCTGCCTCAACGTGCCTCAACACACCCTTGCCAGTTATGTGCTCCAGGCGCTGGTCAGAGTGGTGGACTTCTGCTGGACACTCTCCAGTTTCCTCCCATCCCTCTGCAATGTCCAGGTTCCAGACTGGACAGCGTGTCCTATGCAGCCTCATCAGTGTCAGACACCAGGGAAAAGAACTTTCCTAGAGCTGCCAGCCATGCTGCTCCTAATGTAGTGCACAACACAGCTGCCTTGTGGTGTCAGTGCATGGCCAGCTCATTCTGCCTGAAATCCACTGTAACCTCCTGATTTTCAGTATCTCAGCCAGTTCCCTCCCAGCATGTAGGGATGCAGGGAGTCATTCCAGCTCAGGTGAAGAACTTTGCATTTCTCTCTCCTGGAATAGGAGAAACCATGAAGTTTCTATTGCTACAATCCTTATGTCTTTGAGGTGCCTCTCGGCTGAAGGTGTCATTTGTTGTGTGAGTTGTCATAATTTTGCATCTTTCAATGATATGCTGAGGGTGCATATCTGTTATCCAGGTTGTTGAGATATATGGACCACAGGATCAACCTCTTGTGCACACCATTTATTATTAGGTGTGAGCAGATGCTAAGCCTTTGATCATCACTACCTTCCCAGTCTTGTGGTCCAGCTGATTTTTAAGCCATCTAGAAGTCCTTTGTTCCAACCTTGGCATTAGAGAGCCTAGAAGATAGCAGAGCTTCACCATTTCTAGGCATTTCTAAAGCAGCACTGAGGATATTTTTCCTAAATTCATTCATAGAGATTCTCCAAAAAGACTGTTTGCAATAGTAGGGGGTTAATAAAGGAAAGACCTTGTTCTAACTGAAATTAGGCATTTATGGAAGATAGTGTGTCTCTTTTGTACTGGAAGCTTCAAGATTATTGTTTTCCCTTTCTGCTATTGTGTCTTTCCTTACCTACAAAAATTGAAATTTAGATTGGTTGTGTAGTTTAAGGAGAAGGGATGAGGCTTTGGGTAGAGACAGTGAGATAATACTGCCAGCTAATGTCTACAGACCCAACAAACTGCAGTGAGAAAAGGCCACTTACACCTTATGTTGTCCAAACACATTAACTCAAAACATCTTCTTCTAGGAAAAATTACCTGGCATTCTGTCATAACATTTAATTACAACAGGCTTATTTCTCCACCCCAGATAGACTGAAAGAGTTTCAAAAGGTGAACAAATTAAATCAATTAATTTTAAATTTTGTTTTGATTACAAGTCGTTCTTTCTGGTGTGAAAAGATGGGACCAAAAAAACCCATTCACTCTCCAAATGTGCCTGGCTCTGGATTTGGATATTTCATATCCAAACTCTCTGCCTGTAGTCCATATTTGTTAGCAGGAGGTCAGGGATTAAGACCACCTCACAAATCCAGGTCAGAGCTGTTATAAGGGGACCTTTTATTCGTTCAGTCATTCCTTACCCGTCCTCTTTAACATTCAATTTCTCTTTGGTTCTTGTTAGGTCAAGGGGAATTACACATCCATATGGATAGGAGAGAATGGATTCCTTCTTCCTCTGTAGACAGTAAGGAAAACTAGAGGAAGAATCAATTTGTAATATAAGATGACCAAAGAAATCCTTAGCAATTATTTCATCACAACTGTCTAATTATGAGGGTTCGGTTTCCTCTCTACACCTGAGGAACTGCAGGGCTGAGCTACATCCTAGATGAGAGTGGTACAACTGAACAGTGCCAGAATTAAGTCCTAATGGACAAGTTCCTCCTGCTGCTAAGCTGGCTGGGTGACCTACTTGTACTGTCACTAGATACTGAGCATCCTTGTTTGAGCACAAAGTCAGTATTATTGCTGATGTTCAGACTTACTAGCTATTTCTCCCTGCCACCCGTGATAGGATTTAATCTCAAGTAATCTGAGGTGGCAATGAAACATGATGCAAAGCAACTTGGAGGGCTTTTCACTTCAGACAAGCTTATTCAGTTTGCCCTGTATGGCAGAGTTTATTGAATACCAAGCAAAGTCAGGGAAAATACTCTCTCCATATATATGAGACTTGCTGCAGTGAAGGAAGCTGCCCTGACCTTGCTTTTGTTCCTCTCCAAAAGCCAATTCAGAGGCACAAACCCCCAACAAAGAAATGAAGGAGCTGGAGCCCAAAGGCAGTTTCCAGCTGTCTGATATCATCTCTCTCCACTAACATGAACCTCCTCAGGGAGATGGGTCAGCAAACTGGGTTCCACCACCCACTTCACATGGCAGGACATACCTCTGGCCTTGGGGATGAACAGAGGGAAATTTCCCTTCAGCTCAGTCAACTGCTACGACGAGGTGAGTTCGAGTCCTCCATCTTTTGGTTACTTATTTTCTTGGCATTTTAGTGAAAGCCAGAGAATCTGTTTTCCATTTGCTGTACTTTTGCCGGAGACTGTAATTGCTCTTTGAACCTTCAGGAGCAGGAAACCCATTAAAGGCCCAAGAGGATGGGGTTCAGTGCCAGCCAACACATTCCTTAGCTCCTTTCATCCTGCAAGAGGAGAGTGCTTCTGGCTTATCCAGAAGGGATATTACTGCATTTTGTTCAAATTTAAGGCTGATTTCAAGAGTAATTTTACCACTCACCTTATAGTTGTCATTATTCCTGCTATTTGCAGTATTCTCTTTATGGTTATTAACACAGAAATATCTATGGGGAGGTCATTACAGAAAGCCCAAGTATCAGGTTTGCCTTTCAATATCTTGCAGACTGTAATGACAGGTATAATAACAAGAAAATGTGAGCTGTGGGTATGGCACATCAAACTATGAAAAACTGTTGGTCAGAGCTTTTAAGGATCCTCTGGAAAGAGATTGAGAAGGCTGCAATTGTATGGGAAATAACAGCTGCCTGTTTCAGGTACAAAAAGTATGAGAAATCCTTCATGCATGATAATATGCTTTTAACAATACAGTTGCCACCCAACAAGATTATTTTTTTGAAGAAGTGAATAAGTGGCATTGGCATGTTGCTAAATTACTTTAGTTGTGCATCCCCTCTGTGAACTGCTGATAATCTTCCAGAAAGTGGGAAGTGGTTTGCTGTCACTTTGCCTCAGTACAGTGTGCCCCACAATGACTTTCTGCTGCATGAGACCCTTAGGGTAGCTAGTTGGCTGTGTCTGAGTCTGTCCCATAAACTATGGAGTGGGAGAGAAGGAAGCAGCACACCACAAAGAGAAAAGGGTAAGCCTCAGAAGGTACTTATAAGAAAATAATGGTAGACTGGGGTAGTACTGGGAGCAGGAAGGCACAGATATTCTGAGCCTAAAAACTGAGAATGAGGAGCTTGAAGTCAAGTGCAATGAAAAAAACAGAAGAGATTATTTTAAGGATGACCCAGCTGAAGTTTGTTTGTTATTCTAGCGAGCTTCACAACAGCTAGTCCTGTGCCAGGTTTTAGCCCTTCAGTAGCTGGCTCTGTGCCATTTTAGTTACACAGATGGTCACTAAAGCTGATATAATGATCTGGGGGAGTAGTGCATAGTGCACAAGAGCGTAAGTGAAGTGATTCACAGTGTTGTCCCATCCTCTGCTGAAATGGTAAAAGCAAAGGAAGCAGGAGACATGAGGATGTCCCATGTGTCAGAAAGGCCTTGAGACTTCTCCAGCTTATGTCTGGGAGTGGATTCTACTAGAAAGGAGCTAGACAGACCATCCTAGTGATGGCAATACTTGCAGAGGATCTGTCACTTCTTTTCTGTATTTCTCCTTATAAGAGATCAAAAAAAGGATTTTGCTAGGCAGTGACATGAAGCAAAGCCTGTCATGCATGCTCTGTGTGTCCAACAGAGACACTGACACATTTGCAGTGGTCCTGGGTTAGGAAGGAGCCTGTGCTGAACATCACAGTAACCACCTTGCTCCCAATAAGAAATAGCACTTTGCATGTGGCAGCTTTTCTGCAAGGAACCAAGGGGTAGTTCAGCTCTGCAGTTTACAGCAACAAACAAATTCTGAGAGGGGGGAATCTTTGCTGGTAATGCCTCCAAACTCCTCTGTTTCCAAGAAATACAGCATAAAGGGCAAGGACAAAGCATTGGTTGTGGTCCTTAGCATTGTCCAGATACACATCTCCTTTACTCATTCTTCTTCAGGTTACTTTAAATGAGGACATATAGAATCATGGAATTGTTTAGGTGGAGGAAGACTTCTAAGATCAAGTCCAGACATTAACCTAACACTGCCAAGCCCATCACTAAACCAAGTCCCTAAAAACAACATCTACATGTGCTGTGTATTGCACACAACATGCCTGCATAAAATATTTGTAATGGCTGTGGAGTCAAGTGCTTCGAAAACTAGGAAATCCAGGATGAAAGGTACCTGGGCAAGATTTGATGGCTACTCATGGCTGTGAAAGCCTCACAAGGGCTCTCTGCAGTACCCCCTGCCTCATGCATCGTGGGACACAGATGGCAGTGGTCAGCAGAGGAGAAGGGAATGCAGAAGGAGCAAGAGTCATCATGGGACTGAAGGGATGGACTGCTGCCCTGCAGAGCTGGCCAGTGCTCCTGCCATCCAGTGTGATCCTGGGCGAGTTAGCCAGATTCCCCATAGGTGATTGTGACACAGCTATCCTTTGCTTTCTGTGTGCCTGACATAGCCTCCAGTCCTGGACTGTGCTCTGAGGCCAAGAAGGGTTATTTTTATTATGAGTTGACTCCCTGATCCTATTTGCAGAAGAGGCCCAGAACTGAAAGTGTGTGTGTGTGTTGTGAGATTCAGTGTAGGGCCAGGGTAGAAAGGGAAGGGCTCTGCTGACCAGGGTGGAAGCTCCTGGTTGAAGCTGGCATTGCAGCCAGAGCCCCTGAATGGTTGAGCCACAGCTGACTTGCAAAAGGGAATGAAAACTTGCAACTGCACCTGGGCTTTGTGCTTTGAATATAAAGTGCTGCAGCATGGTAGAAACTGAAAATCCAAGTCCTTGTCATTCTGTATCAAGTACACAAATCTTCTGACTTTGCACTTTCGGCAGGCAGCCTCTCATTTACAAAATACATAATATTTACTGTCCTGCTGTGAAAACAAATTTGTTGATGTTTCTGAAACAGTTAGATATGATATCTTGCTGAATGCCATAAACTCAAAAGGGGTTTTAGTCATTCTGCTCTCAGAACTTTGTTTAAACCCTATGAACTAAAGACGATCTAAGTTCATCCACTGCGCAAAAGGACAAAGCTAAGTCCAAAATGTTTATTTTTTTAATTGCAGAAATCCTGTGACAGGAATCCAGTCAAAGAAATTATCTACATTGCATGGCTCAGAGAAAGGAAATTAAAACTTCAGTGTCAACCCTTGTATGGGCACTTCCCATGGGCAATTTCTGGCTTTGCAACTACAATAGTATTTGAATGCAGTTTTTGTACTCAGACAATACATTTACAGTCACCTTCACTTGTAGTCTACCAGTCCCTGCTGACCTGAAACCGTCTCAACTGAAAATGTTTTGTTTTAACTAATAATCAGCTACAAGCTCAACTAAGCCAGAGCGAATCTTGTATATAGACAGCTTTACTTGGAATAAGTAGTTTATTTGATTTGGTTTCTTTCTTTTTTTTTTTTTTTTTTTGTACAGGAAAAGTTATGAAACATGTGAACATCTCTCATCATCTTTGTAATCTACAAACCTTTCTGGATGGGCTTACTATCACATCCCTGGAGAGACAACAGGTATGTGTGGGAGCTGGAGTATGTCTGAGATGGTGGCTGATGACCCGTTGTCAGATTTTTTTCAGAAGTGAAGTTCAGCAACATTTCTGATGTGGCAGCCTTTTAGTACGGGAAATTTTAACATAATTTTTTGATTGGAAAATAAAAAGTATGTAAGAAAAAAGAGTATTTTAAAACTTTTTGTTTTCTCTGCCCTCTCTTATGGTCCCTTGTTTACAACTTAGAAGCAAAGGAACCAGATTCTTTCACCCCGTGAAAGGTTTAAAACAGGTTAAAGCACCAGCTTAGGATTTTTCTTAAGTAATAACCAACAAGCAAATCTAAATCCTTTTGCAAAATAACAAATTTAATCGGGCAGGCAGCTTTGCACCAGCTTCCGCCAATCCGCTGCCCGGTGCAGGGGCACAGGAACCGAGGGGGCCACAGCTGCTCTCCAGGGAGACTGGCAGGGCTCCAGCACCAGCCTGGCCAGCAGATAAAGGTTCCAGCCTGTTGGGAACATGCAGCAAAGTGTGTGACAGTCCCACTGGTACTCAGCGTTGGGAAACTATTAGAGGAATGTGTAGTTCAACAAGCCTCTACACACATGCCTCTGTTTTTTCCCTTGAGATAAGATTTCGTGTTATGAATTCTCAGGGCTTCCCCTGTTTTTCTGGGCAGAGGAACCCCGGCTTAACCCAGCAAATGATGAAAGGGGCCCATAACATGGGACAGAGGCAGGCCTTGTCACCTGAGGCACCTGGCAATACATTAGGAAAGGGTTTTATAAAGCAGGGAGCTGTCGCTCTTGGCACAGCTGTCCCTGCAGAAAGCAGACAGTAGCTCCTGCAGCCCCATCCATGTGCAGTTCAGATGACCCGAGCTGGGTTTTACCAGCACTGTGGGCTGCTCAGAGCCCAGTGCAGGCTCCAGCCCTGTGCAGCTCCCGGGGTGAGGATGTTTGCTCACAGCTCGCCTGTGAACTCCACAGCCTGGGTTATCAGCACACACTCCAGGCAGGTTACAGCGAGTTCGAGCTTGCCTGCGTGACCCAGGGCTGGCCTCGGATTACAATGTCACTGTATGCTCAGCTCTATACTCCCTCCTGCACTGGCTCCTTTGACAGACCACTTAATACACACAGCACATTTCTGAAAGGAAGAAACAATTCCCCATTCCACTCAGAGCCTAATGGAGAAAAGTCTTGTTCAAATACAAGTGCATGAAGTGCTTCAAAGTCATTTTCTTGAACATGGCTAGGAGTAATTTCCTTCTTTGCCTCAGAACCTTTTCTTACTCTCTCTTTATTTACATAAATACTTGCAACAATGGCTAATTGTCAGAAAAATGTAAGCTATTTTTTAGAAGGATTCTTGTCTGCCCATTTCTACATTCCCAACTTCTGTCTTTATAGCTGAGGTCTTGACTAAATTATATAGATCAGTACTGAGCTAGGTACTACTTCTCCAGAATGAGCCTGTTGGGACTGACAAGCATTCCTGTTAAAAGCCTGAAATAAAATAATCTGTTCCAAATGACTTACTCTTGGCTCTGGCAACTATTTGTGTGTATATATGCCCCAAGTTATGTTAATGTGGAAGTAACAGATCACAGAGAGCTTGTAGTGTTGTATATGATACTTACACTCTAAGCCTATGGCCATGACATCACTGCCCTTGTTCTGGGCTCCAGTGATGCTGTAGCCAAAAAAAGCGTGACTGAGAACACAACTCATTGTTCCTATCAGCTGCTAAGGCCTGTTGACTTTGTGAGTCATGCTCAGCATGCAGAGGTGACACATTCCCCCATTAGTGTTACTAATTCCCTGGTTTGAGGAGGGAATAGTGCCTGCTCTAAGAAAACGGGGAAGGGGTGGAGAAGCATTGGGACTCACAAGCTTGCTAGCATGGCTTAGCCCTTCTAAGTTCATTTGTCTGTGACAGATATGACAGTAGGATCTTAAATTGCTAGAGGATTGTCCTGAGGCTTATATAGGACAATTACTATTTTTTAGTGAATCCTAGTGAGAGGCTCAGGCTGACTACAAGATACAAGAACTAATTGGGACACTGTGTTTTCCTTTCTGTTTTGTTGACTGTCCAGCAAGGACGTCCAGAGAGATGGAGAACTGTAGAGAGAGAGGGACAGCTGGAGAGAAAAGAGCTGAAAAAGTCTAGAGGTGGGCCTAATACTGATCAATATGTGCTAGCACATATGAGAGGATTTGTGTAAGAAAACAACAACATCATCATCATAAAAATGAAGATAATGAGGATGACCAAGTGTGAAAAGCTGGGACTAGCTGTGCCATAGTAGATGACCACCCTTAGTTTCATGTAATGGTTTGCAGTCTTGGTTGATAAAAATACAGCAAACTAGAGGACCAGGCAAGTATGTTGAAGAAGTAATCTTTGAACAACAAAAAGCCAGGACCCAGTGAGGACTACGAGTGCTTAACAGGAACTGCAGGTGATGGGAGATGCTTAGCTGGAGCCACTTAAGAGGAGCTGCTAAAGGAGTTAGAATAGCTGCAAGAAGGAGCAAGCCAGAGGGACTGGTCAGGGGTTCCTACTCTATCTCAGCTCCAGCTTGAGGAAGCCTTTGCTACCCAGCAGGTGTGTGGTAGACCCTCTGAACTGTCAGCTGTGAATGGATTATTTCCAGACCAGGGGAGCAATGGTCTGCTCTAGCAGCTGTGCCAGCAAGCACTGAGAAAGGGCTTTAGCAAGTATAATTTTGGGAGCTGGTGGATGCCTGTTATTTTGTTTATGTTCTTTTGTCCTTTTCTTCTTTATTTCCAAAACAGTGCTGTTCTGCTAAGCCATTTATGATTTGTGAGCAAGGCAGTAGAACTCTCTGAACACTCAGTTAATTTAATTTTCTCAGGTTTGAAGTTGGAACACAAAATTCTGTTTATTAATGAAATTGAACTGCCCTTGCTGTTGTCAGTCAGACTGGCAGGAAGGGTACATTTATTCCTTTCTTAATTTTTTATCTTTCCCTTCTCATATACTTGAGGCAAGGGTGAGGAAAGCTGCTTATTGCCTGTGTTTGAGCTCTTTGCAGACTTGATGAGTCACTAGTGAAAGTCTGCATGAGGAGCCATCGCAATGTTGGTATCACAGAACTGGGGTTTCAGTTTATATACAGGAAAAAAATAAAGGGCCTGACCCCTTGCCAGCCTGGCAGCTTTTACACCTCTCCTAAGCAGAGCCTGAATTCCTGACTGCATCCGAGACGTGCTCACCATGTGTGCTTGCAGTATGCAAAGGTGTGTAGAAGTTGGATATAAAATAACTCATATGAGAGGTCTAAACCCAACAGCCTGAACTTCTAAGGTCAAACATGCCCAGGCAAAATCCTGGGTAAATGCTCAACAAGTGAAGCACATGTCAGCACTGATGCACTGCACTGCAGTTCCCTGTGCTAGCCAGAGGAATGAGGTAGATGTGCCCCCACACTGCCATGTCTGTCTAGGACACTGCCAAGGTATTCTAAATTTCACCTGGGAGGCCTAGGAGAGGAAATAAGTGCCTTTGGTTATGTCCCCACTGCAAATGGGGCCAGAGGTACACTCTGATGATGCCACAAGCATTGCACAGAGCCTTTGGGAAGGATTTTACAGCTGGCCCACAGCCACCTGTGAAACAGCTTCTGTTCTGATGGCCATTCTGGCGACTGCACTTTCTGAGCAGTATGAATAGTACCAGCAGTATGAAAATATTTGTTCCATTTGAAGCCTTTGGAGTCCAAGACTGCTTTTTACTCTTGTGTTGCCCAGAACAGCCTGGAATAATATCTAACATACCAGACTGCTCTCAAGCCTGAGAGTCTGTTAGAGCAGTAGTCATGACTGGCAGAAGCCAATAGAATCAGGCAGAGAGAATGCAACAGACTGGCCTGAGGCTGTTCACGCAGCCCTGAAGGAATCAGCTGCAGGGAAAAGATTATTTGGGGAGATACATCCCGATCGTGTGATACTGCTCAGTTACACAGGGTGAGAAGAGGCTGTGAGCAGTCCCTTTGTAGGTAACTCTGTGATCACAAAGACACTTTTGTCCGTTCTGCCATCACTCCCCTGGTATTTGTACACAGACCCCAGTGCCATTTGCCCCCCAAGAAAGCTGACCCCCACGTCCTGCTTTTTTCACAGGAATTGATCTATTCCTGTGTTTCTCTATCCTCACTGGAGGAAAGTGTTTCCTAAAGTCTAGCCCAAATGACTTTCACCATTCTGAGCCCTTCACCTCGATGCTCTTCTTGGATCCCCTTAAAGAAGATTGTGAGGTGCTTAACATCTTTTACTTTCTAAATTCACTCTTCAGAATGATGTATTCTGCTCATTTCCCACAAAGGGGAAGGCTCCATGCATAAGATGCTGCAGAGAGCCTTTGCCCCCACCCAAAATCTTGTTTTTCAGAGTGACGCACACCCCGCTCTGCTATTACTTAATAAGAAGTGAAGTCACTGCTTTCCTCCCCTCCAAACTGCTCCACCCTCAGTCAGGAGGTCTGCTTCTCCACCCTTTGGCAAAATAACTGTTTGGGGGTGGAGGTGAGTTTAGGGGTGGTGTTGACCAGCCTCTCATCTGGGGAGAAAAAAAACCCAACCAGTTTAGTCCTGTTAAAGGGCTGCTTCAGAGCTGGGAACAGCCCTGACAGCCTTCCTTGCTTCTGTGTTTGTGTGTATGTCATGTGAGCACAAGTTAATAAGATCATTCATGTCAGTCTGTCAGGCTACTTTAGGATGCAAAGAAGAGTGTGAGCACAGCACACCACCTGGATATTCTTTATCTGTATTTTTCCCCACTCCAGAAGAAAGTTTTCACTGGAACTCCCCCCCTCCTACTTTGGCAGGTAGGAAAGGGCAGAGAAGTTGGTGTGTGTAGTGGTGTGATGTGGGTCTAAGTTCTCTCTGCTCTGCTCAGACCTTTCTCACAAGCAATGGGAAGGAAGACAGTCCCTAGGAGCTGGGTGCAGCTGCATGATTCTGCCTTACCTCTCTCAGTGTGAGCTCAAGTAGCCCAGAAGCTGCCCTAAATATACTCCAGCATCCTGCAGTCCCTTAGGGACCATCTGCCAACTAAACATGCCTGCAACACAATGTGGTGCAGCCACTCTTCCTTCCCACCCTTGACATGCCCTTCCTGGCATCCTGGTGGCTATTCTGGCTGTCTGCTCACTGGAGACTTTACTGCAACAGAGAAACCACAGGCAAGGGAGGGAGGCCTGGATTACATTCTCTATCCTTGGAAGAAAGAGTGTTGACATTTGGGGCCTCAACAGCATGGGGAAGGCTTTTAGGGAATGCATTCTCTCCAAGAGGTGTTATGTCCCTCTAGAACCTGTGTGTTTAAAAGGGGAAGACTTCAAATGTTCCTTCAGAAAATAATTTGTATCATGCAAGGAAACACAAAAAATGTGAAGGAAACTTGTCCCAGTAGGGGAGGCAAATATTTCAACTGGTTCATGCAGAGGGTGACAACTGGGACCTCTCCCATAAAAACGACAAACAGATGGTGAGGGACAGAAGGCAATAGCAGAAGGTCTGGCAGGTGAGGAGGCAGCTGGTAGATCCAGTGGTCAGAATGGCCAGCTGTCCTGGGTTTGGAGGACTGGACCTTCACCTGCTTTAGAGCAAATGTAGTTTTGTTCCAGCTTTGTTGGGACCAGTAGAGGAGCTCTCTGTGTACATAAATACTTTTCTGGTATCTCCTGCTTCAACCAGTCTGTACCAGCTCATGCCTTCTGTTCCACTGTGCTACAGCAATTTATACTCCAGTCTCTGTTTTCCCTGCTCCTCAGGCATTTCCTGGCTGAAGCAGCCGTTAGCTCTGCTGTGCTCACTCAGATGCTTTATGATTATTTACTCCTAAATAATCAACTCAAAAGCAGCAAAGAAGAAACTAGGGGTCCCATGATTTAAAAAAATTGTTTATATAGAGGTAGAAACTCACTCAAATACCAACATCCCCATCGTGCCAGGTGCTATAAAAAAATGGAACCAAGTCTGTGTCCCGGAGGGAAAATGATTTTCATATTATCTGAGACAGACAGAGCACAAAGGATGCAATGAGCTAATACTGGTTAATTCCAGCAGTCTAGGACTTCAGCTTTGCATTGTTACAGAGCTCACATTCCTGGGTCAGAGAAACCATATTTTTGGGAAGGCTCAGTGGAAATGGTTTTGGGACTGTACCAAAGCCCTCTCAGGATTCCAGTTTTCTTAGTCTTAGCCTCAAAGGAATTTACAGCTGGCTCGGGCAGAACTGGAAGTCCCCACAGGAAGGATTTTGTTGATATTCAGTCTTTGGAGGATAGTGAGCTTCTCTGTGCAAGGCAACACATATATCTGTCCATGCCCACAGCACCACACCCACTACTCCTCCAAAACAGATAGAGTTTCAAGGGCTCACATGACCACATCCATCTGTTCAGGGATTATTAGGACAACCTGTAGACGGGGTGTGTGGGGAGGGAGATTCCCCCCATTCAGTTTGGGCAGGATTTATCTCTGTCTGGAAGTGAAACAAGCTGCCAACACTTCTTAAAACTTAAGGGACCTTCAGCAACCAGCAGAGCTCCCAGGAAAGCAGCTCACAAGGTCTGTTTTATGTGCAGACTGACTGCTTCCTGCCAGCCAGAACACGGTGCTACAGGCTGCCTTGCCCAAGATATTTTAATCAGTCTTTTATTTCTGGTCCAACACAAAACTAGAGGGGTCTGCCTAATTAGTAATGTAAATCTGGGCTCTGAGAGCTCAAGGAATACTGCTTTTCTATCCTTGAGAGACATAATAACTACCTTTTCCTCCTCCTAGTCAGTTTATCAAGATTCCTCACTTGGCTCTGAGACTTTTTAAATCAATCAACTGATAATAAAGTTAGTGACCAGATTTCCAGGCCTTGAACTAAACTTCCTTACAGAGCAGAGTCAGCATCTAAGGGCTGATATGCCCTTTTACTGTCCACAGTCCCACACATCCATCACTTAGAGCACACTATACAGATTTGTATATGGAGAGGAGGGGTCATCAGGACAGGGAATCCAGGAGAAATTTAGGGGAAATAAAAGAGCCACCTGTTGCTCTTTCTGGGAAAATTTGGTTGAGACAGAAGGAGTCATCCCTACACTTTTACCTTTCTTTTGTACCCTGTAGTGCCTCTGGACATGAGACTCCTCACAAACTGTAGAACAAACTTCATAGCAGATAAAGCATTGACATCAATTAATCAAAAGCAGGTAAGACTCACAGTTCCATGAATGTGGTATCTGCAGTACAAATGCCACATGCTGCAAGCTCCTTCACTCCTGGCATGACACATTTATTGCCACTATGTTAATTTTAAATCCCCTCTAGCATGTACTTGATGCCCTTTGGCAGGGACTCATCGTGCCTGTTATGTATCAGTATGGTGTTTGGAACAATGTGGTTTTGGTTTTTCTAGCAAAGAGCAGCGCCAAAAAATAATGAAAGCATATCAGTCATAGCCTGCATAGGAAAGGCAGTGTCCATGGGATGATAACATCTTTGGTGGTTACCATAAAATTTTAAAGAATAAGTCATTCCCCTCATATACTTTAAAAAAAAACCTCATAAACGTGGTATGCTAAGAACTTCTATTATGAATATATCTCCCTTATTTGGAAAAAAAGCAAATTATGCTTCCAGTTTCATGATCCCACTTAATTTTTTGATATTTGACCTGCAGATTAGAGGTTTCCACGTCATCTGTCAGCCCACAGAGAGTATCCCAAGGTTCAGTGTGTGTGAGAGAGATAGGAAAGGAACATTAGGAACAGGCCAACCACAAATAGCTAAAATTAGCTATGAGAACTGGAGTGCTGAGGTCTCTGAGGAGCACTAGTCAAAGGAAGAAAATGGTTGTTTGCTGAACTCCCACTTATTCTACTGCCTCTGAGGACTCCTGGCTCATATCCCTGCCCAGACATCCTACATGGCTATTTAAGAGGATTTCCCCCACCCCTTCCCCCTCCATTGGCCATAATTTTCCTTTTCTGTGAGTGCAGTACAGAGTGATATGGGATTCCTGCTCTGGCAGCAAGATTCTGACTGCAAACAGGAAACAGGGGGGCTCTGCAGAGCTCAGCCTCTGTGACAACACGGACGTCACACCCACGTGCAGACAGGGATGCTTCTCACATATGGCAATGATCAGCAGCTCCCCTTTTTCCTCCCCTTCCCGCTTCCCCAGAAAGGGCTTACAAAGCCCTAGAGGGGCCATATATCGAGTTGGAAGCAGTCTTTAGGAAGCACGGCTGTGTGAGGCCTCAGTTATGACAGAACATGATTTCTTGCATAATTCTTTCAGATTCTCTGAGGCCAGTAAATTTGAGACTGTAAATCTTCATGTGACCAGAGCATATGGCTTTAGAATAAGACATGGAGTGAATTACAAAGAGACAGCCCATCTTCTTCAGAATCTGATTAAGGGAATCCTTTGAGAACTATCCCTTACATGCAGTCACAGGCATGGCTTTAAAAGCTGCCCTCCCTTCTTCTTCACAGAAATGCCTGATGAAATAAGTTGGGGTTTTTTTGGCAGCACCAGGTTCTCCTATTTTCTCCTTCCTATTTTTAAAAGCCTTTTCTCAAAATAAAACCAAATGGCTCTGATAGCCTAATGCTTCAAACGATAATTTCAGGGAAAAAAAAGAATAATGAGATTGTTAAAAGTGATACTTACTGCATTGATACTTGTGGAAACACCTTAGGGGACTTGGAGACTTTGTCTAAGCTAAGGAGGTACGTTCTGGAGGAGCAGGAAGAGAAGGAAATGCTCTTGCATTCACTAGGAGTGAGTATGGGTTTCCTCCAGCCTTTGCAGTGCTATTGCTTACATCCATACACATATTATGCTATATTAGCCTCTCCAGGCCATTATATGTGGTGTTCAAAGGTGAAGTTTTATTCTGGATGGGGAAATGAATTTCAAATGAAGTAAGATTCCCTTCCTAGAGATTGCTCCTTCTTTTTCATGAGGCAGACTGTCCTCTTCTTGATGATCCTGCTTCTTTGGCACAGAAGAGACTTTATGCAAGAATGAATGGGAGAAGGTTTTCTCCAGCAATAGCTCATTCAATCTCAATACTGGGAAGAATTGAAATGTCTTCAGTAGGTACATCCACAGCTGTCCTGTGAGGAAAGGGAGACCAGATGAGTGCCTTCTATCCTAGCTGCACTATGGATTTGTTGGCACTGAGCAGGCCTCTACCCCTGCCTTCCCATTCCACTCAATGGTTTTGTGGTAGTTCTGCTGAACTTGAACTGAGGGAAAAGAAAGCAAGATTTTGGTTAAAAAATGCTGGGTTATGCAGGGAACATAAAGAAACAGCTAAAATGAAGACACATAAAATGCTTGTCTAGCTACTGTCTTTTGTACTGTCAGGTGCTGGGGAAAGTCTGCTGGAGAATCATATCTCCGTTGGTAGAAACTGCTGTTGCTCAGCCCTTTGTTTATTATTTTCCATTAATTATCCCATGATTAAAACTGTAGATTCCTCCCATGCATTGCATAACTTTTACTCTGAGAGCATTTTCCTCACTGACCTCAGCTGGGTGTCTAGGGAGAACCCTTCTGCCTCCCTGGCCTGTGTGGTGAGAGTTCAATCTCTTCTTGCAATTACCTTGGAGAGGAGAGGCAGCAGAAGCAGAGGATGAGAAAGAGGGAGAGAAAGAGCAGAGGGAGAAGAGAGAATGTGTTATGCTAAGCTGCTATTGGACACCTGCTACTGCTAGAAGTGTTCAGTACCTCTCCAACCTCTTAGCACTGGAGATGAACCACTGCTTTGGAGCAGTCCAGGATCCCACTGCAAGGCTCTTGGGATAGTGCTGAACCCCTGGCCAACACTCTATGCAAGATTCAGTGGCACAGCTACTAAGAACAAAATTACAGAGAGGTGTTTGCTTGCTCACAGCACATGGCCAAGCTTTGGCGCCTGCAAAGTTCAACTCCTGCTATGTCATCTGTACATACAGACTGCACCTTCCTGGTTCCTGCCAGCTCTGGCTAGTTCTCACTGAAACACCCCTCAGAAGCACCCCTCAGAAAGGCATAGCAAAGGGATAGAGGCTGTCAGATTAAAGGAAAAGGGAAGAGGGGCTGTGGACTGTTACCTCTGTCTTCAGTGGAGAAAGAATACTATTTTTTGCGCATCTGTGCTAAATCAAACACTAATTTTTTCACTCCTGACATTATATATTAGGTGTGGAACTCACACTGCTGACCTGAAAAGTTTCTTTGAAAAATGCATTACTCTTCGCTTGGGAAGAGCAGGACAATAAACAAATAAGAGTCCTCATTTTAGACTGCAGATCTACCATCTCCTCATCTTTTGTCTCACATCGAATGCCAAGATTTATGGAGAAAAATTCCAAAAGAGTGAGGAAACCGAAGCGCTGCCTTTTGCTCTAGAGAAGAAAGAGATTCGTCCTTGAAATCTCACATCGGAAATTCCCCAGCTTCTCCTGGCTGGGGCCGTGAGTCTGAGGGAAGGGCCTGATGTCAGTGAGCAGTCAGCTACTGTTTAGAATACAGCTCTGGTTTGGGAACACAGGAAGAAAAGCATTGAAAAAGTTTGCATTTATAAGAAGAATCCTGTACTGGAGCAACAATCTCTGGTGGGATTTCCACACAGAGGAATCGCTTCTCACTTTTGACATCATGTGGTGACATGCATGACAGGAATCACTGAGTTCATTCCCTGCTGGGACACTATCCTTGTCATTAGAGACTGTCCTTGTAACTAATACCTTAATTTGTAGTTTCAGGTGAGAGACTGGGAACACCTGTGCTATGGGGATGAAGAGACTGGCTTATTCTTACAGGAAGTTTCTGAAGGTAGCACAGGGATAAGCAACTCAAGACAGAAACTTTTCCTGCACTCGCACCTGTTCTACAGATAAAGAAAAGACTCTTTCTTCACACCTGACAGCCCAATACTATCTCTAGGCTCATGAAAGAAATAAAAAGAGGGATGCAAGCCCTGTGGTGCTGCTTTTTCTGCTTTTCACAGGTATGGTGATTTTTAGGGACTCCAACATGCATTAAAACCAGTGACATCCTAGGGACTGGCATATGGAGGGACTGCAACTCTGATATCCTCAGGATGGTCTAAGAGATACAGGATTACTGCCTCCTGCCTGGGATCTTTCTCTACCTCCCTACACTCACATGGGGTTGTGGAAGCACCTGTGTCCTGACAGTGCCCTCTGATGAGAAGGAGAGAATGATCATGCTGAGAGATGAGGAAGCAGGCTCAGTCCATGCCTTCAGAAGGCTGGTGAGAAGCAGAGAAATGAGGGAAGAAGGATCTAGTTGCTGAACATGCCAAAAAGGCCATGTCTTCAGGTCAGTCAGCTCTCTTCCCAAGGGAGGCTCTCTATTCAGCTCTCCTGCTCCCCTGTGGCCAGTCATCACTGGGAAAACCTAGGCCAGGTGTTGAGAGAAAACCAGGGATGCAGTGGTCAGCCACCTTCAATAAAAACAAAAATGATATTGGAAAAGATGGAAATTAATCCTGGACTGTGCTAAGGGGACCCAAAAGCACCAAGATAATCCCTCACCACTGCCAAGCAGAGCCAACCTCATCAACAAGGAGGGCAACAAGTTGTGAGAGACATGCCAGTCTGCCATGCTCTCTGCTAAACATCAAGGAGCTGCTTGGAACCCCACAAGTACACGTAGCAATCACAGTGGCCAGTACTCAAATGCAAACTCTCTCTCACAGAGAGAGATATTTCCTGTGCAGTACCTAGGAAGAGGAAGTACGACATTCTGATATTAAGTGAGAGATAATCTATAAGTGCTGTCCCACACTCGAATTTGAGCAGGACATTAAGGCTACAGTGAGAGAAGGCAATAAAATCTCTGACGACCACCCCAATCTTTCAGCTCTTGTCTCATCAAAAGGAAGGCTTGCCCCATAGCTGCTCATGGAATTGATGCAGGGGGCAGATGTTACTGCTTTTCTGTGTCTATCCCTTCTTCCTCAAACTCCCCTCAAAGGCGTCTACAGAGATACTGTCTTCTTCAAGTTACGTGGAGAGAAACGTCAAACCTCGATTGCAGCCATGAATCTGCTCATGAACTCTGCTGGCTGCAATGCCACAGAGCTGCCTTAAATCTCTCTTAAAAATGTAAGGCATTCCAGTCATTTTAATTACTGTGCATTGCATAAGCCAGAAACCAGTTCATACAAAGGAACAACAGAAAAGTGATTTTCAATTGCTCTCACTCTCTTCTGTATTTAGTGCAGCCTCCAAAGCTCTGGGAACACCAGCTCTTATTACCATTTGAAGCACTTCATCTATTTGAAATCTCTTTGTTCAGTCACTTAAAGCTATTGATGCAGTTTAGAAGGGTTTAAAAAAGAAAATCAAAACTTCAATTTGGAAATGGCTACAGCCGCAGGAAAACAAAACAAGAAAGTGGAAAGACTTACTATAAACAAAAATCAGAGAAAATTAATTGCTTGGAATGAGGCATAGGCAGGTAGAACCAAGCAAATCACGCTGTGTCCTTCCCTCCCGGATTCTGTCAGACCAACTAATCACAGCCTCCTGGCTTGAATCCTGCATGGTACTGAGTTCTTTGGCCCTGGTCCAGAAATGCACTTAAGCTTATATTTAACTTTGTGTATGTAAATGGTTCTGTTGACTTCAGTAGAGCATCTTGTGTGCTTAAAGTTGAACATGTGCCTTAGTGTTTTGCTGGATTTGGGCCAAAGAGCGCGGTCATGTGCAGGAAACATTTTCAGCTTGATAAGGCTGTTAAAAGATATTTCCTGGTTACTCTTCTGCAGCTGATGCCACATCACAGCCTGAATGGAGGATCCCCACACTACTGAGAGGATGATTTCATATTCCACAACCCTTTATAATGTAATATTCCTGGAAACATATGGTGCCTACAGTCTGCTCCCAGGCTGGGTGCTCTCAGTGAGCACAATCTTTAAAGGATCCTTGAAGACTGAACACAGTATAGAACTGTTACAGCTGATGAAAATTTAATGGAGTACCTCCAATGAAAAGCTTGGGAATGGGATGGAGTGTTACCTATGTCTGGCTTGCAGACAGGAAGGTGACATAATTCCTTTGCAACCTCAGAGAAATAGATCAAATGAATTTTTTTGGTATGTATTTATAGAATCAAAGACATTTTTGAAGAAGGAGTCTTCTCATTTTAAATAGCACATAAAGTTCACTGATACAGCGGTGGAATTAATAGGACTATTTTCAACTTGTTTCACACATATAAATCATAGCAAATATGAACATTTTAAATAAAAAGGCTTCTCAGAGGACAGTGTTAGAAAAGAAACAATTTACTGAAAAATAAGCAGATAATCAAGGAATATGAGAATCTCTTTCTAATGCAATGTATGACCATTCTGTACTGTCCTACAAGATGGCAGGAGCGTGTTGTAAAAAGGGCATTAGATAGCTCTGAAAACACCTACCCTTCCCCTCATGCTGCATAAAAGCAGAAAAGCAATGAGACCTCCAGGGCATGATGCTGAGCTGGTGTAGAAGATATGAAGATCATCAAGTTCAAGAAAAGCTTTTAGGACAAGAGGATGTTTCTGAACAACTTGTCAGCTGTTTATGTTAATGGCAAGGCTCCATATTCATGAAACAAATCAATTTTCTGTCAAAAAATTAAAATAGAAAAGGGCCCTTACTTCAGAAGCTTTTAAAGTTAATATATTGTTAAGGAGGCGGCAGGGTTGAACTGCATGTTGAATTTTCCTGATTTCATTCATGATAAGCTCAGTTTAAGCCAGCTAAGATCTGGTGAGGAACTGGAGTGTTACCGACCACTACACGTGACATTTCTTAGGATATTTTTCTCTGGTGATAGCGGGCTCGCTCTCTCTCTCTCTCTTCCTCTTTCTCTCAACCATCCTGGTATATTTTTGGGGTTTTTTTTGCCAGAAGTTGCTGTAGTTTGATGAAGCCTTTCTGTACTGAAGCAGCCGGCATGCCTTACAATGAAATGTGGTCAGAGGCAAGTGAACATGCCTTTAGTTCATATCTCAGTCTCTGTCCCTGGTTCCAGGATGTCTTGTGGAAGGAAAATGATGATGTTAACATGATATAAACCTGATATAAACTAATATGAGTATCTGCGAAAGCAGAAGGTAACTCCCCTTCCTGAATTTTGAATAAGACACACAGCTCAATATGTTTCCTTTTCCAAAGAATCGGGTCCTTAGGTATTGCGGAGGAGCTGGCTCCATCCGCGAAGGTCGGAACCATCTCTTGCAGTGCACTGCCCCCTAGCACATTCCTGCAGGATGGAGGGGAGAAGGACACTGTGCTCGGTCAACAACACCTGCGGGACATGGCTTTCCCTGGGAATTTTCACACCAACTATTGACTCAGCCCAGTCATGCTTGGCTTGCGGGATCCGACAGGATCACAGCATGAAGTTGTGCGGCTGCTCGGTAAGGCAGAGATTCTTAATTGTGTTCAGCGGTGTGTTCTTGATGGAAGACTGGAATAACATAGATTTCTTTATTTGGTGACATTAACCAAACGTGAACTTGAATTTTCTCATATGAAGATCAAGGTCTCTATTTTCTCCTTCTTTCAATGCTACCCTCTTTATGGTCATATAAGGCTTAAAGCTTTATCTGAGCAAAGAAGCGGAATGATAGATTTTATTTTATTTTATTCCCTTTGCAGTTTTTCCCATGCAGATAGGGCATAGAAGAGGAATTCAGAGAGAATTCTTCTTTCAGTTCCTTCATTGACTTTCTCTGTTACTCTGACACCATTGTCAATATTTTCTCGTATAAATAAACACTCAGAATCCTTGCCTGGCTTTTTCAGAGTTCACTTCGCTGGTAGGTCTTAAAGGGGAGAGGCTAATATTGGATATCTAATGGATATTATCAGGGGATAACATAGAATATCTCTATTTGCAGATGATAAAATGAGTGTACAGGCAGATTAAACTATTTAACAAAGGCCTCAAGCAGGCTACTGGCCAGACTGAACTTTCCTGAGTATGATTTACCTATACTTTACAAAAATAACACACTCTGGTTTCTCTGTGTGAAGTGTACTCTTCAAGAGGAAAATAAATATTGTTCTTATTGTACAGTATTTGGTCCTGGTTGAAAAACTGCATCCCTACTACTGTAGAGAAATTAATCTCTTTGAAAAAGAATATCTAACTGTAAAAAAAGCAGGTGAATCAGCTAAGCCCTGACCAAACACAGGTACTACTACTCCAGGCAATGATAATACAAGCATAAAAAAAATTCTGGATCATCTCCCAGAGAGTGGTATAGAATATAGTGGTAAGCCTTGCCATACTGACAGCCTGCACCCCATCCCTTCCAAAGAGATGTGCCCAGTCCTTGGGTCAAGCCATGTCACTCCATTTCTCTGATCTGATTGCGTCTCTGGATTATATCTCAAAAGTGACCTAGTTCCTGCAATCAGCACAAACTTGGTGTCACTTTAACTGGCTTGGTCAGCCTCACTGTAAACAAGCTACTTCCATACCTTGGAGGGCCCTGTGGAACTTCAGTAATTTCTAGGCCCCTTCCTCTCCCATTTCAGAAATCGAGAAGGTGATTAAAGAGTTTGTTTTTCAGTATCCTCTGAATGTGTCCTGTATCCGTGTATCATAGACACTCAGCATTTACACAGCACACAACATCTTAAAAGCTTATTACAAAGCATTTAGCATGCTAGTGCTCAGAACACACAGGAAAGGTGTTATTATAGGAATGAAGAAACATACTCAAGGGAGTTACTTGGCCAGAGAGCGAAGGGAGGTGGTGCAGGAGCTGTGATTATAATCTAGTTGTGTGTGGGCCAAACTCTCCCTTATTTACACCAGTGTCAGGTTCTGGCAGAATTCCACTTCTCTCAGATATTGATCTGAGACGTTAATGGGCCAAGTGTATCATGATGTTGGTGGATATCAAACTTTGTACAACAAAGGAAAAATGAGAGTGTCAGACACACCTCATTTTTCTTCCGTATTGCTCTGCTGAGGTCGGTGGAGTTGTTCCTTGTTTACACCCAGTGAGACTGAAATGACAGTCCACCCAATCTGATGGATCCAGCTTCACTTGTAGTACCTTGAACAGATAGTCCAAGTACCTAAAGTATTTTCTGTGTAGAGTTTCTCAAATTGCAATTTGGGCCCAATGACTCTGACGTGTCTAAATGCAACAACCTGTTTAATACCTATCTCATACATACTTATAGGACCCGTTAATACCTCAACACCATCTGATTTTTTCAGTGTGTTCACTAATGCACATTCCTGAGCAGCTCCCATCACTGTTTCCCATGACACAGGGATTTGAAGCACAGTGAGGCAAAGCTGCCACACAGGTTGTCTGTGTCACAGCGAGGATAGGAACTTGTGTTTTCCACTGTTGGCATTGCAACCTTGATCCCTACTGACAACACCCATCTTGAAGCTTTTGCCTATGGCTGCTCCAAATGAAAGCCTGTGCTTCCATAAGACAGGAGATTTTAATTTTATATGGACAATATGATTAAAGAAAAGGTGTAGGCAGGCTGTGCTTCACCCAGATGGAGCAGAATTGTAAATCTAAAGACTTAGCTGACTATATAGAAATTTAGGACAGCTGGCCCCTGGCCTTTAATACCAGCATAATTTATAACTAGACGCGCTTAAGTCTTGTAAACCCTGTGGAAAGTACTCTGACATTATATACACTGGTTTGATACTGTGATTAATCACCCTTCAGTTCCCTTTGGAGGATAATAAGACTCTCTGTATCATGCAGCTGGCAATCTCCTTCCTTACAGTCCCAGCTCTTCTATAACATTTACATTTCTACAGCTGATAGAAATTTATAGCTCTAAAAGGGGATAAAGGAAAACAAAACAAACAGGACATTTCTCTAAATTCCACTAAAGCTGCTCTGCTAAAATATACTTTGAGATTAAATGTTGGGGGTGCCCGGACAGATACAACACTGCTTTCTCCAGCCTGGTTTTAGTAGTTTATGACCCCTTAGTGACTGAAAAGCCACAGAAGGGGAATTACTGGGTGGTGGAAAAGGAGCATCCGAGCAGGATTAAAAACATTCAGGGCAAAATCGTGGTTTACGGTTCAGATAGGTCTTGTCCTTCTTTTCCCCCATCCTCTTTCTACTGCCTGCTGGAAGAGGAGAAGCAGCAGCACACTGCACTTGTGCGTTATCTGATCGCTGTCTGAAAGCTCTTAGGAACAGCCTGAATAGCGTGCCATGACTCCAGTTTAAAGTCAGTTTGCAGACAGCCCAGATAGACTGAAGGGAAACAGCGCGAGCTTTCCAAGCGAACCGCAAGCCCCGCGTACGTTTTCCAGGTGCCCTGAAGAGCGGCGCGGGACGGCCCGGGGGAGGCTGTGACGGGCTCAGGCGGACACCCGCCGGTACGAGGGAGGTACAGCTGGAACGGAGCGAGGCTTCCCTCGCGCCGCGGTACCGGGACGGGACCGACTCGGATGGAGTTCGATCGGATCAGAGAGGGTCGGGGCCAGACCCAGGGTCGGGGCCAGAACCGGGGCCGCGCCCCCGCCTGCCGCGCGCCCGCTCTATTCCCTATAAGGCGCGGCGGGCCCGGCCCCGCCCCGCGCTCGCGCCGATGAGGTAATGCGGCGCTGCCATTGGCCGCGCGCGGCGGCGCCCCCGGAGCGCGAGCGGCGCGAGCCGGGTATAACTCTGCGCGCCGGTGCCGCTCGGTCCGCAGCGCTCCGCACCTCGGCTCCCCTCAGCTTCCCTCAGCTCCGCACCCGCACCGCCGAGCGAGCCGGCCAGAGAGACTGAGACAGCGGCAGGGCAGGCAGCCGCGGCGCACGGGCTGTTAGCGAGCAAGAATAAAGTCAGGCGAGCACAGCAGCGGCCGCCTCCCGCTCCGCAGAAGTGAGGAGGCACCTCGGGGGCAACATGATGGCGTGGCTGAACTTTCTCGTCGTGTTCCTGTGCAGCTGGAGCCTGCGGGACTTGGTGGTGGAGGCTTGCACTTGCGTCCCCATCCATCCGCAGGACGCTTTCTGCAACTCCGACATCGGTAAGTGCCGGTGCCCCGCAGCCGCCCGCTCGGGAGAGCCGGAGAGCTGCCGGGACCCCGAGGATGGGGCACAGCGCGGCTGTCACCGCAGCGCGGCTGTCACCGCAGGGCAGCCGCTGTCCCGCGGGTCACGCCGTGAGGGCAGAGGCGCGGCGGGCGGGTCACTCCGCAGAGCCGTGACCTGACTTTCCAGGAGCGGGTTTGGCTCCGCTGCTGCCGCAGACGCCTGGGTTGGTAAGAAGAGAGGCGTGTGGTGGCGGACCCCCGCCCAGCCCTTCCAAGCCCTGTCCCGCGGCAGCAGCCTCTGCCAGAAGTACCTTAAAGAAATCAGTAATTGTTAGAGTGGCATGTTTCCTAAAGCAGGACAGAAACACAGTTGGAGGTGTAGGCTGCCAAAATTTCCTCCTCAACTTGGTGACAAGAAGTAGGAGGCAGGATTAGGATCCTCCCAAGCCAAGAAACAGCCCGTGGCGGCTGTTTGGAGGTGCGGCTCATGCAGGCTTGTGGTGCTGTGCTTGTAACGCTGGGAAGGGCTGGACAAGCCGGTACCCAGTGTCTCCAGGCTTTCTGCATGCTGCACTGTGCTCTTTGCAGCTGTGGGAGGTATGTATACCTGCACGCCTTTGGGAAAGTTGAAACGCTTTCATTGGATCCTGACTGATGTTTTTTCCACTATGGGTTTCAGCATCCCTTGGGTTCTTCATTACACTAACTTTAGGTAGGGGACAAGGACAGCACCAAAAATCTCTGAGGAAGAGGTAACAGAGACTCTGTTCCCAAGTTTGTTGGCTTGCTTGTAGCTAAGGGTGAGTAACAAAATACAGTTGTTGCTTGGCAGCTCTTCAGTAGCAAAATATATGAAATCAATTAGTGGTGTCCTTTGAGCTACTAGTGGACACATGTCCATGTAGTGGCAAATACAGACTGTCACTTCAGCAGCGGTGAGAGGACGGCACAAGTCTCCTGCCTTCTCTGTAGGTTGTCTTAGCACAGCATAAAAGGGGCCAGGGACTTTGCACTGCTAGTACCCACATGGTACTGACTCGGAGCAGAGTTTGCAAAGAAATCCTGGCAACTGCTATAGAAGTCAAATAGAAAGTAATTCTCACTGCAGCAGAACACCCATTGCTATGAATGCTGCCAGCAGCCTTTTCACATTAGCCAAGGTTAGTGGCAAAAGATCTATCTCTTGCCTTCAGTTCTGCAGAAACTTCAGTTTCTGTGCCTGGTTATTAATGTTTAGTTTATGTAGTGTATCTGCTCCTGTATGCCAAAAACCCCATTCCATGTTAAAAGTGGTGGGAAGGTTGCATTTTGCTTCAGTGATGATAGCCTGGAAAACATTTTATAAAATAGCTTTATACTGGGAAATTCTTCCAGGAAAATAAATTATTCAGACTTCTGTTGCTATTATCATAGTTTGGATCAACAAGTGTGCCACCTAAGTGACAACTGCCAGGGAGATTGTCCTTTCTGTGAAAGTGAGACTGGGAAACTGTTTTTCCACAGCAAAAGCTGATGGCAGCATGTGGCCTTCATTAGCTGCATTTTGGGAGAGGGACTGCTTTCTTGCTCTGTTTAGGTCATGCTATAATAGATGAGAGGTAGTGTTGGTTCAATAAAAGGTATTAAATATATTTTTGTAATGAGTACACACTGACAGTATGTTCTTACTAGATGCATAAGTGACTAGGAGTAAACAATGAAGTTTCATATAATGGTGCTCCTAAACTTTTTAGGGCACGAAGTTTTTCTGTTTTCTGCTCCAATTTCTGGTTGAGTTCAAAGTCTTCCCTTCATTTTTCCTTTCTTTCTTCTGGGCTGTTCATTATATCTCAAGCCTTGGCTTCCTTGGCTTTGCTCTGAGACAAAGTAGTTCAAAAAGTTGACGTCCCTGGGGCTGTCATGCCTTCAGACATCATAGCAATGCAAAGGAAGAGCAGCTTGAGGGGAAAGAGCAACCTATTCAAGTAAATGACTTGAATGCAAGTCTGGTTAAGACTGCAGGTCTCTGATGGGTTGAAGCAAAAGTAAATCCTTACATTTGCTAGAACTGTCTGGAAAATGTGATATTTCTGTAGCCTGATTTTAGTAAACGCTGTCACGTTCTTCCTATGCGGAAAAGACAAAAAGCTCACTAAAGCTTTCTGGCTTTGGAGGAGTTAATCATCTCCATGGAAACTGATGGCAGTGTACTAGTGCAGTGTTTAGACAGACTAAACTACACGCTGGGTTATAAAACACATTGTGGGGAAGAAAGGGACTTGGCAGCAAGTTTTTATCGCTCTTGAAACTTCTGACAAAATACCAGCTCTAAAGGGAGGAGTCAGTGCAGTAAGGGCTGGAGCAAAAGAGACTTTTAAAATAGCTCCTAAAACAATGTAAGAAATTAACTAGCTAGGTGGCAGCCTAGGAGAGGCTTTTCATCTTCAGAAGCACTGCATTTTGAAGAAGGAGAAAACTTTTAGTTGAGGACTGTAAGGCAAACTTCTGCTGTTGATATTTCATGCTTAATCAGTGAAGTCCTACTCTCAAGTTTATTCTCTTCTTCTTTAATCTGATCTCACCAGACATTTAATTTTTCATTTTCCGGTGGCTTAGTTCTGATACAGCCTCCCAACCCTGCAGTCACTAGAAGGTTTTAATCTTTGCAGAAACAGATGGCCAAATAAACCGATTGGAAAGGGTAGGATTTCAATATGTACATCGTTTAAAAGTGAAGGTTGTGGTCTTTGAAGGAATCTTGAACTTCATAAATAACAATGTATATACATTTTTGATTTTAAAAAAGGAGGGAGGGGAATAAAAAAGAGGTACCACTGCTAGTCTGGTCACAGGGGAGCTTTTCACTCAGCCTGACTGTTCCATCATGGTGAATGAAGCAAAAGTGAAGAGGTGTCTTATCTGGCCCTATGGGGCCAATCAATAATAAAATTGCTGTTTTAACTCTTGGCTTTCTTTCTTTAATGGGATCAGTAAGTGCCAGAAGAGGCAGTACCATAATTGGACAAACAGTGACTGCTATGATTTGCCATATGAACTTTGCTTCCTCCACTCCCGCCCTCTGTGTACGACCCCTTCCAGATGTGAATATTTTTCTTTTGTTTGAATTAAGAGACCTTTTGAAAGAACAGACACCAGGCATGCTTTATTCTTTTGTGACAAAGCTGTGACATTTCCAGCTGGACATAGCTGACATGAAAGGGACTTGTTTGTCCTTTTTTTGCATGAACAGCAGAAATTTTTGAGCTTGGCTGCTGAATGTTGAATTCACAGGTTTAAAAAGCACCTCCTGTTTGCCCCCCTCTGCCCCACATCTCCTCTCAAAAAAAAGAAAAAAGAGAGAAAATACGTGAAATTGCAGACTGCCTTTTGACAAACAAGTCTGCAAGTGATAAAGTACTTCATTCACTCCACACTGTCTTATTTCTATCTTGTACATATACTATAGAGAAGAGCTATGGCACTATTAGATGTCTCTTACTTAAGGTCAGAGGAGCTCAAAATAACATTCCTTTGTATGGTTTGTGTTGTGGGAGGAAATGTGGATAATGCTCTTCTCTGTTCTAAGTAACCTCACTCTTGGTGAGATGGAGGTGGCAAGCTCCAGGGAGGTGAGGGTGAGTTCTTAAGGGTCTCTTGGTGCTGTGGAAGTTGTTCTTTATTCCGTCCTCCTATACCCACAGCACAGAGCTCACAACACCTGCAGGGGCTCCCATCTTTTGAACTGAGAATGAGAGAGAGGAGCAAGAAGGCAACAGCTGAGAAGGGGGAAACTGGTGAATTTGTTTGGCCTGGAGTCTAACCACCTAACTGAAAACCTGCCCTTTCACTGGTTTCCCTGAGTGGATCAT
Source organism: Sturnus vulgaris (assembly GCF_052056855.1). Classification (NCBI taxonomy): domain Eukaryota; kingdom Metazoa; phylum Chordata; class Aves; order Passeriformes; family Sturnidae; genus Sturnus; species Sturnus vulgaris. The sequence continues at coordinate 32,564,341 of NC_142247.1, read as the reverse complement.
TCTACTTTCTCACTACTAAGTTAAAAGACATGTGCAGAACACTTGATCGTATGTGAGATTTTGAACATGATTTCTTTATTTTGTTGTAGTGATATCAAATGTCCTGTCTTAGCCTCTAAGGCAGACAGGTAAGGTCCAATTAATTATACCAATCTTTACAGTTGAGATTAATTTAAAACTAATTTTTTTTGGTTATATATTGTGGTAATAGTTGCAAAAGTGTATCCACTTTGGAATCAGACTTTGTCGAGGCAGTAATGATGTGATTTTATTTTTAGACTGGACTTCCCTTGGAGGCATTTCAGAAACAGGAAATCTGAGAGGCATCCCATAAAGCTTCAAAAAAGAATAAAAATAAGTACTGCAGATTTCATTTTACATGGGAAGAAATGGAGGAGATTTGTTTAACTTCTATGGAATTCTAATGTTCACATTAAAAACTTTGTTGAAAGAGGGTGTTCCTTGTGACTGGTCCTGTCTCCTGACAGAAAGATGGCCCTTGCAGCTGAACTGTCCAATTTAGTAGAAGTGGAAGTTACTTCTTTGGTTTTTTGGTGTTTTTTTGGTTTGGTTTTTTTTGTGTGTGTGATTATTTACAATTTTAGTCCTTATAAGAGTAGTGAGTTCTGGAGTTACTTCTCCAAATGTATGTATTAAAAAATAAAAGTGGTGGAAATTACTGTTTGGAAGATGTAGTGCAGAATGTTATTTCTTTTTATTATTGCATATGCTTACTCCAGATTTCCTGCAGGAAGTATCTCCAGCAAGGCCTCTGAGCCAGAAGAGAGACAGATGTTCCAACCTTAAGCCTTGGAGCTCCTGCTTTATGCAGACATTTCTTTCCTTCTTATTTTCACTGATTTCCCACATGTTCTTTAGAACTTTCCACCTGCCAATTGCTCCTCTGATGTTTCTGGAAAGAGGTGGGCTAGTGGGAACATAGTTATGTACAGCCATACACAATACTAGTGTTTACATCTGGGTTTGGGAAGGACCTGCCTTATTCATATCTGTTTTTCAGGATGAGCAGATTTGATTATTTGACCATAGAATTGACACAAGGTGACAAATTATCTCTCAGCTCCATCAGTGGACTTCAGTTTTTCTGAGACACTGATACAGTTAGTCCTGCACTTTCAGACTTTCTTGGATGTGGCAGCTGAGTTACATCTGATGAACTGGATTTCTGTACTCAAGTGCAATCCCAGCCAGAGTGGGTGGGGCCAAGCATTATTAGTAGGAGCACTCATTGAATCACCTTGCCCCACCTTGGATGTTAGAACTACTAAGATGGAAACTCAGTTTTATGATGTAACAATGTTGTCTAAGGTCAACTTCTTTTTCCTGACAGCTCCAATACCATGTGGTGCTCTTAGGTAGCCCAAGGAAGTATGCATTGCTGAAAGAAGGAGACTGTTTAGTCTGGAGAGGAGGTCTTGGAATTAAATGAAACTTCCACCAGATGCTGAGAGTTTGTAAGAGCTGGTAAACCTGAGGACAGCTTGGTTCAAGTCAACAGGCAAAACCGGGCATGCTGTGTTTGCCAGCTCTGAACCAGACTAAGCTAAGGAACTTATTTTCAGTCCTCATAATGTCAGCAGTGCCTGTGTTTGAGTTTCCCTATAACTGTTGGGGTTTTTTTTCTTTCATTTCAAGATGAAGAGGCTTTTGCTCTAATGTGCTGCTTATTGGTGTGGACTTCCAGGGTATGATTCTGTCTTTCATATGATAATATGAACTAGAAGCAAATTATGCTGGTAAAATGATAGTGTAGAAGATGAGAGGAAAATTGTGCCTTTAAGCACCAATTAGTTAAGTAAATGGAGAGTTCATTAAAGGCCTACTGTAGCTCATCTAAACCTCTGAAGAACGTCCACATGTGACACTTGAAATTTTACTGGCAGAACTTTATTGGACTCTTACTACTCTTTAAGCTAACTATCCCTTACACAGACTTCTCTGAGATAAGGCTGATCAGAGCAGCTGACTACATTTGAAACTATCCAAGACTGTTTCAGCTTTTCCACAGCTTTGTGGCACTGAATGCTCTTTGCAAATTGCTGAGTTGAAGTTCAACTTCTTTGGTAACCCTCTGTGTAGAATTACTCAGGGCTTATGGGAGGGATGCACACTGCTGAGGCTTTATCACTTCTCTGCCCACCAGTGACACAATTACCAGTGCAATTTGCCCATAGGGCCTTATTTAAAACTAGGGCTAAACTGGGTCTGCTTTGGAATAGCTTGAGAAAAGAATTGTTAACCAGTGTGAATTTCAAATTTCTGCTATTTGAAAGTAGTAGGCTGGTGCTGGACCCGAGGTAAATAAGACCAAGGTGGGTTAAATGGATTTGCACCCTCTTTTATACAAGATCTAAAATCTGTCCTAGTAATAAATATGGAGAGGAAATACTGAACCTGCCTCGTAAGCCTCATGCTCGGTGTATGGAAGGTGCATTGCCACTTGTCTCACCACCTTGTATCAGGGTTGGATTTGACTTGATCGTTTCAGGTTTCTAAGAGGAATGTTACAAACACTAGAGAGCTTAAAAGCTATTGTCAAAAACAAAGTTAACATTCTACTGTAATGTGAAGTAGTTCTCTTGAGTGACCAGAGAGAAGTGCATTACCTGACAGTGTCTAATAACATAAAAATTCAAGTAATTTCACATAATTCTGATTACTTTATTTACTCAAAATTTCTGCCAGCTAGAAAAGATACTGGGAGTCTTCTGGAAACAAGGCAGAAGTCTCTTGAGTTGCATGGTGCTAAAATTAATGTTGACTGGATAGTCCAAATTCCTGCTCGTGTTTATATAAGACCTTTCTAAAGGGCAATTTGAGCCCTTAGAAACAGTATACAGACAATAAAACTCTAGTTAAATAGCAGAGAGGTGCAAATACAAAAAAATATATCAAACCTCATAAAAATCAGCTATGGTTTGCCTGCAATGTAGAATCTCATTTTTACTTTAGGAAGAAAGGAGGTCGTTTGGGGTGTCCTTCCTTGGATGGAAATGTGTCAGAACCAGCAGAAATCAGTGCCTGGAGAGTAGAGAGGCCATTGTCAGCTTAGGGGTATGATCTTGGGCTATTGTGGAGCTAGAGTTCAGTGTCAGTGGGCTCAGCTTTGAAATCTTCTGTCTTTATTACAGGTTGGGGAAGAGAATGGCCACAGTAGGAAAGCAGTAACAGGAGAAAGTATTTAGGATCTGCAGGAGTGGCAAAGGCCCTCCAGAGACTATCTCAAGAGTATAGGAGGAGAGAAAGACTCCTGGAGAAGGCAGAGGTGCAGTGTGGAAGCCCTGACGAAGAACTAACACAGGCTGGTCAAGCCAGGAGGAGTCACTGGCTGTGACACATGGCAGGCCACCCCACCTGGAGCTAGGTGAACGATGTGGAGCATGCCTAAGGTGGATTTTGTCCATCCAGGAGAGCGAGTGTGCGCTTGGGCTTCAGGGAACACTTAACTAGAACCCTGATTAAAACAATCTGATGTTCTATTGGTTGATCCCTAACAGCCTGGTAGCATGGTAATTTCTGACTGGCAGTCAAGGCTTAGGCTTTTAAAAAACCTGGCTGTGTGGACTGGCCATGGGCAGAGCACATGCCCTTTACTCTATCTGGACTCCAGCCAAGATGTTGCCTTCCTCCATTCAGAATGCAAAGTTCCTTCAAACAGCTCTTCAAGAAATGCAGGTTGTATGGGTGTGTGTCAAGGGCTCGGTATTTTATTTTTGCCAGGTGAGTTATAAGAAAAATACTACTTAGCTGGAAAATAATTCAGATTGAGCAGCAGGAGAAGCAAATGAAATGAAGCCATATATAACATCCTGTCTAAAGGTACATTTGAGATACATGATGTAGTACCCTGCCCCACTGCAGCCAGGAGATAAAAGGAGAGTGTGCAAATGGCAGTGCCATCATTGTTCAACACATTGTTACTGATCCTGGGCAAAAATGCACACTAATAAAAAAATCTACAATCTTCCTTAGCTACCTGTCTGTTTCTAAAGTGTCAGAGCTCTGCAATCCTGCTGGCTCATAAGAGTTTAGAACCAGTTTATTGGGGAGGTAAAGAAAGGCACGTTAAAGGGCCCAAGGAGGGAAAAGAGACCTCATAGATTTTTTTCTTTCTTAATTCCTCAGTTTTGACATGAAAAAGCCCAGCTTTCTGCTGGCGTGGGTGATCACTGGTACTTCAGCAAAGCAGCTATAAATTGCATCAAATTTGCACAAAGCTTGAGCAGGTAGCAATGGCTACACCAGGTGCAACAGCATGAAGGTAATGCATTGTTACTTCTTGTTCCCTACTGATTCATTAAAAAAAAGAAAAAAAGTCACACAACAGCCTATAGGAAACAGGAGTACTTCTATTTCACAGGGCTATATTCAAAATGACCCAAGCTCCTGCTGGCCTAGAATGAAGGCCTTGAATTTTAACTCCCTCATGCTGCATTGTAATTATGGTATGGAGACTTCAACATCTGTTTCCTTTTCTCCATGTTTCCCTCAGTATTGGGTGTTACTGCAGTGAAGTCAGCAGGGAGGCCTGCTGGCATTATGTTAGTCTGTTAATTTGCTATAGAGGAGCACTGGAGCATTTGTTCAGACAACAAGTTCAATCTCTCATGCTCAGTGAATACATGAACAAGCAAAGATCTTGCTCCTCTGATGTTTAATCAGCCCTCTCAAATTTCATGGATCAGCTATAAATAGGAAGCTCTCCCTCCAGTGAGCAGGTTTTATTGTTGGTCTCTAAACAGTTAAAATATAAGAGAAAAAAATGTTCTTGCTTGTACCAAGACAGGAAAACCACAGAATGGAAAACTTCCGCTTAACTTTGAAAGACAGGAAATGGCTGGTGTTGGAAAGGGAACAGGTAGAGGAGGAGTGAGCCAGGGGATAACTGTGGAAAACCAGCTATTCCCCAGACACTTCTTCAGCTCTGTGTTCTTTTGGAGAATGGAGTTCCAGGCTGACCCCTGTGCTCCAAGCCCTTTATACACTTTCCAAGCACCCATCCCAGCTCTCTACTTCCTGCCTCCTCTGACACTTCTATAAATATCCTGCCTTCCCTTCACAGGTCCAGAAAAATGCACATTGCAGATAAAATGGATCTGAGGTGACAGTATGAAAGAGCTTTTAGACAAGCTCTTGTGAAGTGAGTGACTCTTGGGTCCTGTGCTTTATCTTGTGAAGTGTGAGGTTGCTGAGTCCCCTGCTTTAAATTTCTTAAAGAGGGAAACATCCTCCTTGTTTAATATGCTCACCTCTGGATTAGGATGCGTGAGTGTGTTTCTAAGGAAAATATTTATTGGAGGAAATCATGTGCTACATGAGGCACAGAACTGAAAGCTGAAAGAATTCTGGTGTTTGGGAGAATGTAGGGTGGGGAGAAGATGGAACTAGTTGAGAGACCACACTGCATGCAAAAGTATAGCACTTGCAATACTTAAATGAATATCTTAAATGCTTTGGTGAGGTGGATCAGTCCAAGAGGAAATAAAAGAGCAAAGTGCTCCCTGGGGCACTTAAATAGCCATCATGTACAGTACTTCAATAGCCACAAAATACCCAGCCCTCCCTTAGCATCCTGCAGGGCAAAAATCACAAACCGAGAGAAGCGTGGGAAGACAAGAGCTACAGTTCCTGTGCAAGAACTTCAGTATTGCAAAGGATTGTGCTGGGATGGGAGCAGGATGAGTTTTTGAGCCTTTTGTTTTACTTTTTTAAATATGAAGAGCAGCACCTGTCCCTTTTTTATTTTTTCCTTTTTTTCGTTCCCCAAGGGGTTGGGGATTAAGGATTTAGTTGGTTATTTCCTTAGAGGATCAAGATAAAAAAGAGACTTCAATAAGTCTCTTTCCATCTTCTCTACAGACAGTATATTTTCAATAGAATTAAGCAGCTGTCCTGCTTTTCCCCACTGTGTAACAGTTTGCAGCTTTACAGAGGAGCAGAGAAAGAGATTTTATAATATCAGATAGAACTTCTAGGTGTACTTCAGGAGACTCCAAATTATCACAGGGAGGTTTTAAAGCATTCAGAGAGAAGCTCAACTAGATCAGGTGGCAGATATCTAGTGACCCTTATCAGTATTTTGCCTCTAACACTTTTACTTCAGAACAGACATGCTGCAGCAGAACCTGTGATACTGAGTCATTTCCATCATCCAGTGAGGCTGGAGTCCTGATACTGATAAAATATACCTTGAAGAAGGGTGATGTGGGATACTCTGACTTTCCCAAATCTCCCTTCTCAGGCTGTCATCTTAATTCCTTGTTATTAGAGATTGATTCAATCTATGGAGTTTTTAAGTTCCTTCCAAAACTCTTTAGAGGCGTACTTCAACTCTGGAGTCTTTTTCTCTTTATCAGGATGAGTGTCTAATCTACCTTCCACATGCATTCTAAATTGTAGCAGTCTCTTGAGTTTGCTGGTGTATTCTGTTTTCCTCTTTTTCTGTTTGACCTCTTTTTCTGTTTTCTGGGAGACCCAACAGGGTGGGAAGCAGGTCCTTGACAGCCTTTATTCCAATGGAATGTTTAAATTGACTGAAGAAATGGTGTAGATTGAGAGCATCAGACCACACCTGTCTGGTGTATTTGGCTGTATGGGGAACAAAGCTTTCACTAGCACCGGAAAGTTTTCAAGCCAATAGGTTCCTTCCTGTCAGTGCAAGATCTCGTTTTTGTTTCTGCATGCCCTTCTCTCTCACTGATTTCCTCTAGTACTAATGTCTGTTGGAATAGCTGGGTAAAGGAAGGCACCAGGTCTTTCTTTCCCTCCTGTCTCAGAAAGTGCTTTCCTGTTTGTCCTTTATGCAGCATGGCAGCTTGGGCTATTGACGTAAACTTTGTTCTTTGTGCTGTTCAAAGCTCTCCTCTTCTGAATTTTACATTGCCTACTCACATCCTGACTGCTGTTTTGACAGAAAGAAGAAGAGAGGACAGAACAGGATTCTAGGGTGGTAGTTGTTTTGGCACGCCTGGGGATTCATATTTTTGTGCAGGTTCAATGTTTGTTCATCAATCTGTCTTAAGGTCAGCACATGGCAGAGTTCCTCCAGTACATGCTCCTCAATATATATGTGTGGCAGTGCTTTGAGGAAGCATCACTAGGTTGCACAGTTGAAAAATATGGGAAAGGCAGTTTTGGTTCAAAAAAATATCCAGGTCCTGAATAGGAAGGAAATAATTTAGAGGAGTGGCTTAGCCCACTTGGTTCCCTTCTCTGAATTTTGGACTGTATCTCTTTATTCTACTTTTTTTTCCTCATGTGAACATCTCTGCTAGAGTTGCTGCAATATGCTGTATTGTCATAAAGATACTAAAATGCAGTAATGTGGACAATCATTGTACACCAGGATCAACAGGTGTTAAATAAAATAAATCTTGTTTCTGTATTCCCAGGGTATTTTCTCTTGCCAAAGACCAGGCACTGAATGGAACTATACACTCATGAGCTAACTACATGTTTGCCTGTCATTATAGTATATAATATAATAGGGAGAGTAAGCAGGATCTGTAATGCTTTTACCCAGAAAAACAAAACTATGTTTCGGTGAGATTTCACTATAATGATGGTGGTTTCAGATCCACTTTGGTTTTAGAATATATAGGCACCAAAGCTGAAGCTGACAGAACCAGACAGTGCCAGTCTGCTTTCTGCAGAAACAGTAGTGTTTCAGCTATTCAAGATTATATTTCTTCTCTGCCCTGTTTGGAAGGTGGCAGGGGATTCCTTAATTGTCTTATGTTTTCCTTAAAATCCCTTAACAGAAAATGTTACTGCAATCTGAGGCAAGGAGAATGTAATTGTGGCTGTTTTGCATAGTTGGATAATTTGTTATTTTTGTTTCTAAGCCAACTTGTGACTCTCTGAGGCTAACACTGTTCCAACTCTTATTAATAGCAGTCCTTGACATTTTAGAGGTTTTATCTTTTCATTATTATTCATACATGCTCATTTCTGAATTTGCTAATGTCCCCTTGCACTTCCTCAGCTTCCTTGCTTGTGGAAGGAAGCTGTGGAATGAAACAGTATGCACCAACAGCATGTTTTTGTTAACTGGGGTTCTGCTTATCCCACAGAGTATTAGAAGTGAACATGAAACTATACGTTGGTAAGCCACACCTCTGATTTTTCTCAGGAGAAAAAAAGCTCTGTAACTATTCTTGGTTGGTATATTACGTGTGAAATGAAGCAGTTCCAAGGGGATGAAAAACTGCTATTCAGAGGGAGTACCTTTATGCCTTCTGTCTTCTCCTGAGCGCCACAACAGTTCAGTGTTCTTGACTCAAAGTGTATCCTTGGGGAAGGGGAAAGCCCGAGCAAGGCTGCCAAAGCCCAGGCTTAGACGTGTGCCTCGTGTGCGTGTGTGTACATCTCGCAGTTCGGTGATGACCCCGGTGACTTCTTGAACTTTTAATGACAATGCAGCTGTCTGTTCATGGTGCTAATTAACCCAAAATCTGATTCCTCCCTCCCCCTCGTTATCCATCGCGTGAATGAGATGTGAAAACAAGAAGAGGACTTTTCCCGTGCCCTTAGGGCTGTCTGAGCCTGGCAGCAGTGACCCTGCCCGAGTCGAGCTGAAAGAGCTGCTGCGCAATGGCCCATGCGCCTTTTTAATGGGTTATTGAGATTCCACCTTCTCCCCCTCCCTCCAGTCCTGTAACAATTTAGAGTGATATGGCACTTAGGGGAAAACAGCTGCAGGAATAACTTTTCTTTTGGAAAGCCAGAGACAGCTGTTCAGTTTGTAAGTCTAGGGATTCCTCCACTACTTATTTAGGGCCTGGTACCACTCCAGTTAAAATCAATAGAAAGTTTCCAACTGGGTTCAGCAGGCAGTTGAAGGAAGCAGCTTCAGGAAGCAGCCTGCAATCAAACAATACTGCCTCAAAATGTTGGAAACAGCCAGAAAGGAAAAAGAGAGTGGGAAGATATTTGTTATAGAGTTGACTTTCTGACTTGCCTGCAGGCTCAAAGTACAAGCACTCAGCAGGCTGATGTTTTACTTGAGGAACAGGTTAAATTAGTGTTTGTGGTCTTAAGTTGCTTTTAAAAAATGCAACTTGTAGGTTTACGTTCATTTACCGTCTGCAGTGTTGACAGACTTTTATTAGCACAGTGAATTAAAGGACTGATCTTTGATGTTGAATGCTGATTTTAGTTTAGATACTCCGAGATTGTAGGGGATAATTCTTACTTTTTGAAATTATGCAAGTAAGTTCTCAGCACCTGCAGCTCTCATTGTTATGAATTTACTCATCACGTCTGAAAAAATGAGGAGAAAAATGGAATTACTCTTGCTTCTGTTATTAGAGATTGTTGTTGCCACCCGATTTATAGAGTGAAAGAGAAGGGTAGAAACTTGCTGAGGAGGATCAGAATTTCTGCTTCATAGAGAATTTTGAAATGGTGGAAGTTAATTTCATCTGAAATGTGAGGGGAAAATTATAATATTGGGGTTTTCAGCGTGGCATTTTCTGGGAAAAGTGATTCAGATACCTCTGAATCTAATATTTTGAAGGATTAATTCAAAATGTCCAGTTTGAATGAAGGTGTCATTTCATCAACATTAAGACTTCAAGTGCAGTTGAATAGAACTGCTGAAGCAGGTTAAAAATAGGTTGATTTTTTTTCTGAGAAAAATATACTTTAGAAATTTGTTCCTTAAGTAAAGCCACGATCCCTGGCAGGAAAAAGCCTTTCCAAAAACATCCCTGATGGCTTAACAGTAACAGCATCCCCTTCTGGAAGTGATGATTTTTATCAGGTTACATGCTACCTCTCAAGCTGGGAGAGATTCCAGTTCATTAGTCCTTCTACACTTATAGTTAGCTTTCTCTGAATGCTGAGAATTTCTTTAAAACAGAAATCTAGCTTTTCCTGAATGCTGAGAACTCCTGTTACAACACAAACCTAGATTCCCTTCGCTTGCTCCAGTCCTTGTCAATGGGCTGTTCTTGGGTTTGCTGCATTAATGAACAAACAAGTTTGCTTTGTGATTGTGTTGCTGCCAGTGGACTGAGACGAGGTATTTCCCCTTGTATTTCTGTTAGTTCCCTCCCTATCAATGTTTAAACAAGTTTACACCTGTGTTCCAGGTGCGAGCTGAACTCCAGCCCTAAAAGCTGGCTCTTGGGAGTGTGGTTCATTACTTTGCCAAAATAGTCCTTTTACAGCAATGTCTGAGGAGACCTAGACAGGCAGGAAACAGTCAGGCTCGGTGGATACCCTGGAAATGATTACCCTTCTCTGTAAACATTCAGCACTGCAGGATCCAGAGAACTTCTGCCTCCCAAACAGTTAATGGGCCTTAGAGCATTCAAAAATAGCCATCACTGTGCCAGGGCAGCTGTGAAATGATTATCCAACCATATCTTATGACCTTTAGGTTTTTTTATAAAAAGTTACAAGGACACCTAAGAAGTGATATGGGAATGCAAGCTTGCCTCCCTCAAACTGGAAATTTATGGAAGTTTTCAGTAAGAATTCTTTCAGAAGCTGTAAAACTCCGGTAGCACAGATGAACTAAGTGACTGGTGCATTCACTTCAGAGTGAATCTCCGTGAGATTCATATGGTCAGACTTGGGCATTTCCATTTAAAATCCACTTATTAGCAGTACTGTCTAAGAATAAAACATGGTTAGTTTTTAATTAGTGTAAGTATATGTTGTGCAAAAAAAGAAGTCAACTTGGTGGTATACAGGCACTATTAACCATTCAGTGTGTTCTCTGTGCTTACACAAGTCTGGCTAAGCATCATAACTCATTAATGTGTCATTGGGAGCACCAAGGATGTATATAAGCATCCGAGTAATGGTACACTACTTCTGGAAATCCATTTTGATTATGGTCTACTGCATTGTTCATGGACATGAAGTGTATGAAGAAAGTTTGGGTAGTAGAAGAAAGCGATGCAGTTTCCATGGAGCACCTTAGGCTAGTCTGTCAGTAGGACAGTCAGGGAGTTTGAGCAAACTGTTTGAAGAAGGAAGGCCATTGGCTATCTACCTTTTCTGCTGTCTGTGCTCTGTGTCATTGCAGAGAGACAATCCTGTTTTCAGAGCCAGAGTGTGCAGTATTTGTGTTGCTCATGTAAAGAATCAGTGGTTTAGTTTTGTTGTTGTTGTTTCGGTTTTTTGTTTTTTTTTTTTTTTTTTTTTTGGTTGGTTGGTTGTTTTTTTTACCTGATTTCCACAAGAAAGCAACACTGAGTTCTTCAGGCCTCTAAGGTGAAAAATAAAGGATGATGCTTTGGAATGCAGTTATGACAGGGCACTACATGGACTTCTGGGAAGTTCTGAATATGCAGGCAAATTAGTCAAATTGCCCTGGTATTGTCCTAACCTTGACCTGTAGGCTGCTGGGAACTGTGGTATGCAAGGCTCACTCAGGACTCAGGGAGGTGTCCTACGTGCTTTAATGAACAATAAATCAGGATCTGAGTGCTATACCTAAGGCTTTACATGGTGCTCAGACTCCAGGGTAAAATTCTTCATGTACCTAAGATCAGCTATATCGTAATAATTACTGTGATTTCATCACAGACATTGATGAAATGGGCAATTAGCAAATTCCTTAAGCATTGTGATATAACCAGAACAGTGTCTTGGACGTGTTCAGTGTATGTCAACAGTCTGCAGATGCTGGCAGCTTCAGAACAGTTGATGATGTCTCAAGAATGGTGGGCAAAGATACTCTTTTCACTGGGGAAATGGTTTGAATGTAGGTTTAATTCCAGGGTCTGGCAGATCAAATACTAGGTTCTGTCAAGCCCAGTGTGAATAGGAGTGGCAGAGCAGCACATGTAGGCCTGACCTGGTTAAATATGTGTACCTCTCTGATGTGGACAGGTGCTTAGCCTGTCAGTTTAGTGCAAGTTTTGTAATGCAGGAAGGCATTTGCAGGCCCACCCAGTACCCTTGAAATCTATACGTTCCCAAACAGTTCTTCCTCTCTAGCTCCTACGTGCAAAATTGAACATAAACCATGTGATCAGCGGAGTGCAGCCTCCCCGCAGAATGCTGGCACCCATCCCAGATGGGCAAGGTGGTGAAGCAGAGAGAGTCCTCTGAAGTAAGCTGATGAAGCAGGGAGTGTCCAGGCCTGTGGCTTTTGATAATCCCTCTTTTGAAAGGTTTACATGGGCTCTAATGCATAGATGAAAACTGCCTTCAGATGTTCTCTTTAGCAGAACTGTCTTTCCTCCTCCTCTTCCTCCTGTTGAAATGTTTGGATCTGGTGCCCAGAGGGTTTGTGAATTGCACAGTGGGTTAAGAAGGACTAATTTGGCTCAAAAATTTTTCTATTGCATCCTTAAAAAATACTGTGATGAATTTATGATGCTTTTTAGCTCTGGTTATACCCCAAGGGAAATCTAGCACTAAGGAGCAAAGACATGCCATTCTATGTGTCTGGTTTTGCAGAAGTCTCATTTTTACTTGAAATGCGAAGTAACATCTGCCAGGTTCAATCCCTGGGCATTCACTGGTCAAGTGCTGGATCAGAGCATCTTCCCTCACCTCCTCTTTGATGTATAGGAGCCATCTCTTGGCTGCTTAGTGGAGACAGTGGATTTGTTCTGAAACCTGATATCAAGCTGCAAAACATCAGCCTACAGAAGAAATGACCATAGCCCAGTAAAGCAACTTATCTATGACTTGGCTGGCTGGGGACTTCCCTTTCTCAGCAGAACTGAAACTTCCTGGGTAATTTATAGTGAATTAATAAAAAAGTAAAAAAAAAATCAAAAGGATGTGTCTACACTGCCTCTTCAACCTGAAATCTCATTGTGTACCCATTTTGATGTACACCAGAAAGCAACATCATTTGAAGACTGTATTACCCTTGTTTAGTTTCAACAGTACTTTGTTCTTTAAGGAGTGCCCATGGCCTCAAGAGAGAAAAAGTCTGCCCCATGTGAATCAGAATGGGATTTCTGTGATTGTAGTAGGTTCTTAAAAATATCACTTGATCCATTTTAATCACTTTAGCACTCGTTCTTGCAGTTTATCATCGTGATCTGTGGAAATGGAAGATCAGCCTCACTTATAGCTGTATCACTCAATCACAGGCAAAGGACATGTTTTCTCCTTGCAGAGGCTGCTCCCCTAACTGTATTCTTTAGGCAATTCATCTCTCATCATATGCTCCAATTTGCTTTCCATGTTACTGCTCACTAGATGGGTTGGGAAACGATCAATGCCAGATGCACATTCCTTTCAGGCAGTAAATGCTCCTGCAGCAGTAAGTTATGTGCACCAGCTTCTTGTTTCATTAAAATCGCATATGGTTTCCATTTGCCCCTAATTGGTCTCACATCAGCTCTGCCATATTCTCTGAGTGGAAAGCTTAGACCTTGTGGCTCCTTTGAACAATTCCAAAGAACTGTGGGAAATCAGAGCCTTGTCTCAGCCTGGCTTCCCCTGGTCCTCTATGTACTGTGTCGAGAAGTACTTGATCTGGAAGGGAGGGCTGAACTAAGTCTTATTCTATTGCACCAATTGTATGTAGACAAAAGGAAACGGAAAAGGTGTTTTGAGCCGAGTATTGCTCTGAGTCATATGCTTGTTATTTTTATCCACTGTTGTAAGCTGGCTTTGGAAGTGCTTTTTTGTGTTGGTTTTGACAACCATCTTTCCAACACTGCTAACCTTGGCTGAAAGCATTTCTGCCTTTGGCAGTTGTCAGAGACACAGAATGAAGCAAAATGCTCTCTGCTGAAAACACTCCATGGAGAGAGATGTGAGATGCCTCTACTGTGCTCTGTACATGAGGCACTCCTTTCCCCTCCCTCCACTTGTATAATTTTCCTTTCTTTTCTCTGATTCTTGCCTATTGCCTTTATTTTGAATCTACTGCCTTTAGCCTGAATTCAGCTTATAGTGACGAGTTATAAAATATAGGTGGAAAGTAAAAAAAAGCCTGCCAACGGGGAGACAGAAAAATGTCTACTTGGCAGGAATAACATTGTTTCCTCTTATTTTACCAGAGAGTTCTCAATGCTGTAGGCATGCTCATTACATAGTCTGCAGAGTCTGCTTAGATCTATAGCAAACCTAGAATGTTTTGTTGATGCAAGCTATGGGACTAACCCAGCAATGCATGTAACTCCAGTAACTCAACTCTGTGCCTGATCTAGCTAATCTCTTATGTCTACCTGGCTTCACTGAGTTTAGTGAAGCTAGTTTTTCTATGTACTAACATCTACATATGGATCTAAGAGATTCTACTTGGATCTTCTAAATGGCTATAAATGCATTTTAGATTCATCCATTCTTCCTTCTCCATTCAGTCTTCCCTCTATCTTCCCAACAGTGTGTATGATGGGGAAGCAGGGGAACAAACATGAGGAGTTAAATGCAGGGGCAGTGCTGGGCAGTTGAAGAGTCTTTGACCAAGTTGCATATAGGAACTTGAAAGAAATGTCCAAAAGAGAATTTGCAGGTTCTCATTTTATAGGGATCTCTTGTTTCTCTCTAATATATTTCAAAGGGTGCTTGGACTTCTATAGGATCAGATGCACCATATAGGGAGGGAGAAAAATGCTAGATACTGCTGCCATCACAAAGCTTGTATCCAGTTAATAAGCTACAGGTAAAATGCCAAGCAGTAACCAAGTTCTGCTTGGTTGTTTTATGCAGCCTTGTTTCTTTAATTTATTGTCTTGTTGGAAGGATTAACTTTCTCCTAAGTAAAGCCCTCCTAGAGCAGTTTGTACTTTTTGAGGTGATGGCAGGTCTGACACAATCAAAGTCTTGTATGAAAAAATTGTATCACTCCTTATTTTGCAGTGTTAGAAATCAAGCAGCACAGCATGTTGTGCAAACAGACTCTGTGGCAAGGAAATCTGCAGGGATGGGAAATGTGGTTAATATTTAGCAAGTGTAATTGTGATCAGGTGTTTTAGATGGAGCTTAGGCCTGGGCAAACCCATTTAATTGCCTTCCACTTTTTTTGGGGTGGCCTTCAAACAGACTTGCCGTGCCACAGACATGGGAAGTTTTTTTGGCTCTGTAAAACAAAGGCCAAAAGTAAATGTCATAATTCCAGTTAGAACAGAGGAAGGAAAGTTATCTGTCTTGCTTTCCTGTTTTTATTTAGACTTTCATTGTTAGTAACCAGCACACTTGCTGATGTAAACACGTCCTTTACAATGTAATATTTATGTGGCAACTGACTGGCAGAGGTGAATGGTGTTGAAAAGGTGTTCTTTCTCCTGAGAACATTTTGAAAAGATGAGGAGTCAGGATTTGGAGTGTCAATAATAAGAATTAGTTTGTCAGTCAGGGTATGAGAGGAAGGCAACCATCAGTGAACCTCTTAACTTCACTACCTTTTTTTTTTTTTTGCTTCCTTGATGTTCTTTGGTGGTGCTCTGTACCTGCACAGCTGGATTTGACTTCTTCAAAGACAAAGCAAAAGGGGTTTGTTTTGCCTTTTTTGGCTTTCCATGAAGGTCATGATGGAATGAGGCAAAAGAAAGCTCCTCCGTGGTATTTCTTCAGCCTTTTTGTGCTTTGCAAGAAGCTTTCAAATACAACACTCTGATTTGTAAAAGAATTCTGTTTTGGTTATGGAGAAGAAGGCAACTTTCAGTACTAAGAGGTCATCAAACTGGCTGGAGGCTTCTGATTTTTTTCCCCCCCTCTTCATTAATCCCCTGCTGTAATCAGTATTTACCTCTCTGCTCTGCTTTCCTGTGGAAGTGGAGGAATAGGTGAAGGGGTGCTATCTCCTTCCCCTCCTAAAGCAGGCACCAGCTACTTGCTGCTCATAGGAGCCTGCAGCTGCCAGGCAATTTAATAGAGCCTCCCAAGAGGCTGCATACAGTTGGGCCATACTTCCAGTTCAAAGGACACAATCCACATTTAGTTATGGTCCTCTGGTTTTAGGGCAGCCAAGTGTTGGTAGTAATTGCTAACAGATCAGCCGAGGGAGTGGGAAAAGGAATGTGAGAGTGACCAAGGGAGACAGCAATTCCATTTTAGCAGCACCATCAGCACCAGTGCTAGAAAATCAGTGTGTAAAAGCATCCTGTTTTGACCACGTTAGGGGACACCCCCATAAATGATACTAATATTTCAGTAGTGTGCTAGGTATTCTCAGGAGTCTAAAACATATCAACTGCCTTAGCCCTGTGTGATGTGAGCCCTCCAGCATGTACCAGCACAGAAAGGAGTTCTTGTGAGGCACATCAAATGAGAGAGCTGCTAGTAAAGCTGATAAAAGGGTCTCAGTAAATTGCTCTTGGAAGTGAAATCTTGTATAGCCTTTGGATGAATAAAATGGCAACCATCCTCCTTGGCATGCCATGTGTCTGGTGTTAAAGCAGTGTTTTTAAGTGTTGGTGTAGTCAGTGGCCTCAGGACAGAAGGAGCTTTTCTTCAGCCTCCCAGTCACGTTGCTGCTCCCTATATATTTTATTTAGACACTATTTGGATGTCAGAGAATGGCCTGGGAGAATAACTTGTCCCGTGTGTCTCCATTAGTAAACAATGAGTCCTCCACATCGTTCACTCACTTAAATGCAGTGACCATGCATTTCAGCTAAAGCTCTCACTTAAAATTACCCATATTGCACACCAATAAAATAAATCCTTGAAACAATAATGAGAAGTCTAGCAGTTGTTACCCTCCTGAGCTATTCATGGTAATTGGTCACAAGGGAAATGGGTTTGGAGCAAATCCTGGTCTCTGAAGGGTGTGCCTCCATTTAAAATGCTGTTTATGGATGACAACCAGTCCACTTGCATGAAAGCATCTGGTTCTCATGGTGCAGTTGAGCAAGCAGCTGGGATTGGTGGTGTTAGCCTGGGTCTGCACCGCTGCCCTGTCATCAGGGGAAGGTAAGATTTGGGACAGGGTCACCATCTAGTGGCTGGTCCCGATAAAGGACGCGGGCTGGATAGCAGCATTTGATGTTGCTTGTCAGTCCTACCACACATGTAGTAATTACTGTGTGCCTGGATGGAATTACATGGTAGCTACAAGTCTTTTCACCGTGTTGTTTCCTCAGCTTGGCAAGTGCATATCTTAATCTCTCATTGCCTGTTTTTCTGCTCCTTGACTCGTGAAAAAAATTCCTTCTGCCATCTCTCCTGCTTCATATCTTGCCTTTAGGCCTATTCTCTCTTGAATCCTTGAGAAAGTGGCTACAGAGTAGGTGATAAGTTAGAGAGTACTTGAGTTAGATATGTATACATATGGGCAAATAAAAGGTCACTTTCTCTCATATGTCCATTCTGATTTGTTTGCCTTTATAGGACCTCATCCAATGACATTTGGAAAAGATGTAGGTGATTTTTGTCTGTATTTATATGTATTCTTGCACCTGCAGACAGTTTGTACCATGCTAGAGATGCCTGGAAAACACAAACCAGTAGCTGCTGGCACTATACTGGCAAATCTGAGCCATCTCTGTTTTCCTAACTACCAAGCTAGTTTGCATTAAAAAAAAACCAAATCCAAACAAAAAACACAAAAAGGGCAGGGAAAGGAGATAAGTACTTTGCGATACATTCTTAGACGCATTTCTTGAACACTCAAACACAGCAGGTTATTATTTTCATGTTTTTTTTTTTTTTTTTTTTTAGAATATCAACTAAAAGCCTGGTTTCCTTCCTTTCTTGAGGGGACGTTTCCTCCCTCAATTTTTTAATCATGTCAAATGTTGAGAAGCACTACATATGTTTTCTTCTCCTTGTATCATGGCATGGCTGCCATGCTTATCTTACCAAGATTTATATCCTTGTCTAATTTAGCTTTTCATAAATAATTACGAATCACTCATGAGACCTTGCCAACTGCTCCAGTCCCACAAAGTGACCTGACCTGAAACCCCAAAGTACTGAGAAACATTCATCTTGGAGTATTTTCATAGGCAGTGCTTCAAAGGAATTGTGGTTTAAAAATATGCAGCTATTTTGGTGACCACTTGTGTGGGATAAAGTTTCCCATCAGTAATAGCAGGACTGTAATAGAGCTTCAAGGAGAAGGGAGGAGCTCAGGAGAGCAGTCACAGCACCTTTTGCCTCATTCTGCTCAAGAAGTAGGAGTCTGCAGCAGTAAACAGTCGACTTTGTTAACTTACCATGGACTGAATTTGCAACAGAAATGCTGTAAATTTCAGATAATACGCAGAGGCTGAAAAGTTCCTCTGGCAAGTGTGCCTGGCCCCTGCTCAGTCAGGAGCAATGTTCTTTATTTTCTGGCCAGGTATGAAGAGTGGCACAGCCATATAACTGGGGAGTGGTGGTTTGAAGGAGCAGAGATAGGGACTGGGAAACGTGGCTGTGGATGTGCAGCTTGGAGCTCTGCTCTGAGCAACGTGTACAAGTGGCTCTCGCCTGTGCAGCCTTAGGGGGTTGTAGGTAAGCATGGGAGAGCAACCTCTGAGCAGTTCTGTCCATCCAGCATTTCTCTTCAGTGGCTCAGAGGCATCTCATCCTCAGGGATGGGAATTTAACCTCACAAATTACAGGTGATAGACTTGGAATATCCTCTGCTACTTGGATAACAGCTTGATTTTTCCTTTAATATGGGAAAAGTTATGTAGGATGGGTTCTTTTTTTATTTCTAGGTCTTCAGTAAAGAAAAGAACTTAGCTAGAAACATTACCATTGGAATCATAAAGGAGACTTCTCTGAAAAACAGAAGGCTTGACTCTCTTACAAAAGGCTTGAAATGACAGCCCACACTAAGGTTTCTCATGGCTTTTCTAGGTGAATTTGCTAGGATGGTTCTTCTCCAGCTTTATTGGGGAACAATAACAGGAAAATACAGACACTTCTACTTGTTTGCAAGGGCATTATTAGTTGAAATCAGAATGCTCTTACGTCCTAGTGGAGGTAACGCATTTTGAATATTTGGTGAAGCTGTTGATTAGTCCATAAATCAAAGCTTCTGTCTGAAATAGCTGTGACACCCTAACTAGAAGTCAAAGGAATGACAAGCTAGGAGTGAAATACATGAAGAAAATGGGTTTTTTTAGGTATTTTGTCAGCAACTAAGAATGTGCTTGTGATCTTATATGCTAACTGTGTTCTGGTTTGGAAACCCTAGCATTTTGTAATACTGCTTTTTAGTATATTTCTTGTCATTGTCAATAAGATATAAGATTTTTTTGTTGGTTTTAGATGTGTTGGGCAAACACCAGTTTTTTCAATTTCAGTATATCAGCAGATGAAGATAAGACTTTTGACACTCTCTGCTCTAGACTCCAGTGTTAGTGAGCTGTCCTGGAATTCACAAAGCCTCAAGGATTTGTATTCTTTCTCACTGACCCTTGGACAGTCTGGTTTCTGTAGCTTTGCTGGTGGTTCTGGTGGTTGGGGGCAGCAAGTGGAAGGAGCTAGTTCTTTAAGGATATTTGCAGTCCTCAAGTACACGGTTCAATATAGCTACGAAAGTTTGAAGATGAGAGTAAATTGAAGTCGGAACAACTTGTTAAATAGAAGAATCAATAAAATTGCTTTTACTGCCATTGGGAAATAGAACTTTCGAAAAAATTGAAGTTTTACACTCAATGAATGAAGGTTTTGTTGGTTCTTTGAATCAAAGCCAGGACTGTCTTACCTAGTTTAAAATTTCTTTGACAAGTCTGGCTAAAGCCCAGGATATAAATCAGAGCAGAGTGGATTTGTCTTCATTTCACACCACCCTTGTGGAACAAGGTCCAGGGACTGATGTGTAAAACCAGACTTATCTGTTCCTTTAAATCTGTTCTTCAGATTATTTTGAAAGCTGGGACAAGCTTTTTGCCACCTTAGTTGGATCTAGGTAGTGAAAGAAATCTTAGTCTTCTCTTTTCCCCATTCCTTTCAGTGGACTTTTACAGATTTGAAATCTAAATAAGATGTGACAAGATGCTTGTTTAATGTCCTTTATATTCAGCAAAACATACCCCTGAACTTTGTTGATGCTGTTAGGTAGTGCTGTAATGCAAATAACTCACTGTGTTTTCCTGCTTCTACCTATTTGTCTCCTTTCTACACCTCCCTGCATTTTTTTTTGGTTTTCTGTGATAGATTAAAATGGATAATGCCTGCCCTGTCCCTGAGCTTTGCTTCCCTGCTGAGATGAGCAGAACTTTTTCAGAGGATCGATAGAACAGTTTTTAAAATTTTCTTTTGTGTGTGTGTGGAATGCCCCAAAAATGGATGAGCAAGAAAGCCCTTCATTAAGCACTGACTGTGAACTTCCCACTAGATCAAAAGAAGTCCTTATCTGTGGGACCTCAAAATCCTTATCTGTGTTGGCTTGGGCTCAGTTGACATTGCTGTGGTGCATCTGTGGTACTGTGGCAGTACCTGTGCCACAGAGAACACACTGCTCCTTGGTATCCATGAGGAAATGCAGTGCAGTGTACATAAGAACTGATGGGTCAGCTTTAGTTTGTCTTCCAGGTGACTTCTGGCTGGCCTGGCACCTTTCACTGGGCATTTGATGGTTGCTGAATAACCTGGTTTTGTACAGTAGCTGTTTGTTCAAGGGAGCATTTCTTAGTTTTGTGGTACCTCAAAGGTGACAGCTGTAGTGAAATCCCAGATAGGGGATTTCTAGTGCCCTGTACTGAGTTGTTATTATTATTGGGAAACAGAAGCTGCATTGGGCACACAAAGAGCAATTCAAAAGTAGTGTCCTATTGAACATCGTCCTGTATGTTGAGAGTTAAGACATTACAAACTTGGCTTGGTGCAAAGATTTTAATCTGTCTTGGTCCCAGCTACAGTCTGTTCTGCAGATTTCAGTGAGACTTAACCACAAATAATGCTTGTTCTTATTCTTCACACTGGATTTCCTCTAAATAAACACCTGCTTTGCCATCCCATTTTACATGCCTTCACTATGTGTGAGATCTAGAATAAATTGAGAGGAAAGTTGGCCTGGAGTTTGTTTACTTTACAGGATAATTTATCTAAACAGTTTTGTGGGGGCGGGTTTAAGGAGAAGGTATAGCATAAATGTTGTGTAAAGTTGTCTATAATTTGCTGTATTTTTTCCTCCCTTCTGACAGTGATCCGAGCTAAAGTGGTGGGGAAGAAGCTCATGAAAGATGGACCCTTTGGAACGATGCGATACACGGT
The DNA here is from genome assembly GCF_052056855.1 of Sturnus vulgaris. NCBI lineage: Eukaryota > Metazoa > Chordata > Aves > Passeriformes > Sturnidae > Sturnus > Sturnus vulgaris. The sequence continues at coordinate 32,543,239 of NC_142247.1, read as the reverse complement.
CAAGCAGATGAAGGTATGTTTGCAGGCATTTCCCACGGGCTAGTATATATGGTAAGGAATCTAATTCACATGTAACAACAAACACTTTGCAGACTTAACAGCACCTCCACTTTTTGTACTGGCCCGACAGAATTGAAGGAAACCAGAAACTGGTAGAAATTTGCCTGAAGAAGGGAAAGGAGCAGGAGGAGATCATTCCTGCCATACAGCACTAAATACCTGAATTCTTCCATTATCTTAAGATTTCTGGTAGTAAAATATGCCAGATGGTCTTCTCTAGGTACTGAAGACATGTTTTGTGTTCAACATGCACAGAAATGCTTTTCCATGCAGCACTTTCATTAAATCCAAGAAGGAAATTATGGTGGGGGGTCTGCCAGCCTTGGGAGAGTGCTCGCTTCTCTTCTTTCCTTGCTTTCTTTATGACCACTAGTTAGGGTTATGACATTTTTTCCATGTACTAAACAAATGAAAATCATATAGTGAAGTCTTTATATAAAGCTAAACGGAGCATTATAACTTTTAAATATTGTCAGCTTAGAAGAGTTGGGAAGTATTGATTGAGAGATGAAAAGAAGTAGAACAACACCAGTAGCTTGATTTCTTTAGTTTCTTTCTTCTGAGCTCTAATTTTTTGCTGCATAAACTTCACTCAACCTGCTGCTTTGGACTTGGGTTTTTTTCTTAAACTGCCCCCTTGTTATGTAATGCTAAAAATCAGTCTTAGATTGTTTTTCTTGGCAATGCCATTCCAGTCATAAGACTGGTTTATGTCTTTAGGAAAAAAAAAAAAAAGAAAGGGAATGGAAAAGCTTGGCAGAGACTGCAGAAATCTGAAACATATTAGACAAAGTAAAGGTTCAGAAAAAACCAGTCACTTGCCTGCCTTGTAACAGTAACTCTCTTTATAAGGCAGTTTATAGCTAAGCACGAAAGCGGGGAGGAGGAGATGCAAAGCCTGTTTCATAAGCTGTCGCAAAACCATGAACGTAGCCAAATCTGGTCCTGGCATGGCTCTTCCACAGGACTGGAATGCCTGCACTTTGAATAAGAGGATGTGATTTGCTGGGCTTGTTGACTTCCTTAACCTTAAAAATTTCTCTACAGGATTCCAAAGGAAATACATATTTGTAAAAAAAAATAATAAAAAAAAAGGCAACTGGTTGTATTGGCAATAATGAGACAACACTGACACTTTTTTTATGGCTGTTGACCTCATCAGACTTGCAGCACTCTGTGAGGTTCTTCTCCAGTTTTGTCACTCTCCAGTTCAGCAAGTGTACCCTGCTTCACAAAACTACTCAGTGCCCACATGCTGCAGTAGCTTCATCAGCTTGTCTTTCTGATTTGATCTTGGTCTGTCCAGTACCACTAATTTTCCTCCTTCTCAGTGCCAAGAGTTTGATGCTTCCTGTCTAACATATGACTATGAACAGTGATCTAGAATAATGGTAGACCCTGAAATGAACTACTACCCTTTACCACATTGCCCCTCTTCTAACTAAATAAAACACCTGAGCCTGTCCTGGCTGTTTTCATTGGGTTGTTCTGCAGCACAGGGCCTTTCTGCAGGACCATTTCCACAGTGTTTTGTTAGGAAGTAATGTGTCCAACAAAAGCAAGAGGGATTTTTAAAGAGGAAATTGTGTGTTGGTCAGACTGCTCTTGTCTGCTGTTTAGATGGTGGGCTGGTGGGATGATGCACTGGACATTTGACTGTGACCTTTGGCAGGAAGGAACCTGAAGCAAAGTGCTCAGTAGTAGGACTGGAATGTCCGGACATAGCTCTTTATAAACAAACAAACAAACCAAGTGTCTTCTTTGGAAACCCTGCTGTCTTTCTGCTGAGCTTAGAGACTTGGGTATAAAGAGAGATTTAGATCCGTACAGTGGGGGAGTTCAGAGTGACGCAGCAAATTTCTCCCTTGCTTGCTCCAATGAAAGCTGACTGTCCTCCTGCTGAAAAGAGAACTAAGGAGGCCTATGGCTCTGCACAGCTGCATGGGAACAACTCTGAAGATAAAACTAAAATGTCAGTCTGCATAGACCCTTCTGCACCTGCAGGTGAAAAATAAACAAGCCATTTAGTCTATCAGTGTGTGCTGAATTGCCTGTGGAAAGCATTGAAAGCCTTAAAGGGCAACAAACCGTCTCCATAATTCTTTGCTGGGTAAGATTCTTGATCTCACTAACATTCCTGAACTCATTGCTGCATTTCACAACTAAACCAGCTTGAGGCCTGGACTGGAGCACAAGGTCAGCCCACAGAGACAGAACAGTGCCAGGCTTTCTGGAGTTCAGATTTGTTATCTGAAGAGGCCTTGTGCTTTTCCAAGCAACCTCTGCCTCTCCCCACTGCTTTCTCAAATAATATAAGAATACTTTGAGATCACATGTCATAAATCTGCACAGGACTGATCTAACCCCTATGTGTTCTGTGATCTTGCAAGTGCATTCTGAGAATGGCCCAAGCCTATTTCAGGAAACTGCAAAGGAAACAAGGAGATAAGATATTTCTCCTCCGTGAGCACAAACAGTCCTGGTTGACCATGGCAGCACCCTACACAGGCTGCCAGAAGCAAGGAGACTTTCCTTAGTTTGTTGCTTATCTGTAAAATGAGTCTGTGGGGGGAAATGTGATAGTCCCAAGAGGAAAGAGGTGGGGTAGGATTAATTTAGTTTAATTTTAGACAGACTAAAATGAGATGTTGAGTCTTTCCAGCTCTCTTGATTGTCAATGGGTAGAGAGAGGAACCACCAAAGTGTAATTTAGTACACAAGTTGTAGGCAGCTATTTTAGGATGGGCTGAGTTGTTCTGGAGGTGTCTGTTCTTGGCATTTGACTAGAGAGTATGCCTAATTCCTGTGAATTTCCTATATTTTAGGTAGCTGAGGGTTAGGCAAGGTGTGATTCCCAGCTCTTGGTATCTAGTGCAACCTCACATGGGAGGGATAGAGGGAGGAACATCATGAGCAGTTTTACAGGGTGAAGGCGTTTAAGCAGCAGGAACTACCACAAGATTTGCCTGTGCATTTCTGAGGTGATATGGGGGCTACTAAGGGGAATGCTGACACAGATGGAAATAGAGCAGCACTAGCAGACATCACCATGTCATGCTTGCTAATACTTTATTCCCTGTTATTATGTTTCCAAAAATACACAAAAATTCGTGGGGACAGGAGAACTGAGGGTAGTGGTTAGGAGAAAAGCTGGCTTTATGAATGGGTTTCCTCTGAGTGGTCTAACAGCACTTGCAAGACACTTTGTATATCCAAAAATAATGCTCAAGGTATTGTTTTATTTGTTCTAACAGTAGACATCTGTAGAAGATTCTCCCTTGCCCAGCTTTCTTTTTCCTTTCCTGAGAGCCAAGGTCATCCTGGTGAATTTTGTTCAGTCATCAGAGGGTGTGGGAGGTCCTGTCTACCCCAACATGGGTTCAGCCAGCGTGGCAGTGGCTGCCATTGATGTGGGTCACTGAGGGCTGAGTGGAAGTGCTTTTTGGGAGGCTGAGCATGCTTTCTGTAGCAGCCCTGACAGCGGTGGCCCTGATGGCAATGTGAACAGGAAATTAGGTTTGGGAGCTGAAAAACAAGCCCCAGGTCAGCATCACTGGCTACTTCCTAGACAGTCACGTTGGGCTTGATGGCTCAGAAGATGCAAAAAGTGATGACTGTAACAGTCCTGTAGGAAGGACCTGAGCAGCTTCCCAGGGGAATGATTAATGTAGTTCACAGCCCTGTAGGCAAGAGGAAGAAAGGTCTCCAAGTGTGCCTGCCCACATACAGACCTTATAACAGATACCTAATTAGCCCAACATGACTGGGAGCTCGGCACTGTGAGTGACAGATCTCTTGCTCTGCCATGCACAGTGTGCAGCTCTCTGCAGTGTTGATAATGCACTGCCTGGAGGGACTGGGCAGCCCCAGCTGTTATCTTAGCTAGTTTTATCTGCTTAGATACTGTTATCTGAGCTTCTTGGTGTGACATCCACTAGAAAGGGGTCTGGACACGTGACCTTTATTCTATGTGCCTTTCCTCACAGTACCCTTGGGATACAAGGAAAAAAAGTGTGCTGAGGGATGAATAACTCATCCACGGAGGGACTGGATGCTTGCGCCAGAATCTAGATCTTCATCTGGGTTGATTGGATTGGAAAATCTGAGTAGGTCATCCAATACCAAAAAAATTTGCAGGGATAAAGCAGAGATTAGGTAAAGTTCACTTCTCCCGTATCCATTGAAAGACTTTGGCCACTTACAGAAACAATGTTGTATTTCAAGTATGATCTGTGAGTTTTTGTTGATACAGTAAGATTAATTTTTAAATATACTTTCCTTGCATGTTAGCTGGGTATAAAAGAAAGTACTGTTACTGAGTTGTGACACTGTTATAAGACCATGCTGATTAGGGAAATCTATCTGAGGAGAAAAAAACTCACCTGGCTGACATTCCGTAGATGCTCCAAAGATAATTTGGCCTCTCAGCATAGCAGAACTAGTAGTAATTATTTATGGTTTTATATCAAGTATTTAGGCCAAGCATAAAGTCTGTTAAATTAACAGATGTTCTTTCAGAAAGAAAAATATTTGCTTTTAAAGGAGGTGGGGGAATGGTGAAATACGGGGGTAATAGGGGACTTTAGGGATTAGGATGCAGCCTGGAGAAGAATTCTACAGCTTGGGTGACACAGCAGCAAGGATCTATAGCTTTGGGATTGTTTGGGATTTTTTGGTCCTCTTTTGCCTAAATAACTTATACTTACTAAACTGAATGTGAATGTGCTATCTATCAGTATCTATCTATCAGTAAAGATGAGAGAGAAAAGGATAGGCTGGGAAATCCTAGGAAACTGATTCCCTCTGACTTGTATTGTTTCTTATTTTACTTCTAAATATTGGCCATTCATGGAGTTGGCAAACAAAAAGAGTGACTGAATGCTTTGAAAAGATAAATTTTAAAGATGAAATTCTCAGGAAAATAATCCTCTGTGTTTCAAAAATAAGATATGTTTAATGGGTCCAATGTACACATGTAGTGGTTGTTTCATTGCTATGCAAAGACTTCATTATGCTGCTAACAGGTGGGCATGAGTTTCTCTAAACTGCAGCAGTAAGGCCAGGTCAGATGGGGACATGTGCTAATTTCTGACTGAATCCAACTGCCAGTGTATCTGTGGGCTCATGTTTCGATTAAACTGAGCTGGAAGAAAGATTATGAAGAAGGAGGAGTGTAGAGGAATTATGTATACATGATATTTTCTTTATGGTGCCCATCAGTACTGGGCTAATTTTAGAAGATGGTGTAGGATTCAATGTCTGCATTCATTGAGTTAGAGAAACATTAAGTCTTTGCTGAGGTCAGCAGGAGCAGCGTGTGCTACACGTTTGAGAAAGAGGTGTCTGGCTTGATGACTTAGCTCAAGCGCCAAAGGTTTGAAACCTACAGCAACAACACTGGAAAATAGGGTAATTGTTTAAAAGAAAAACCCCTTAGTTTGGAAGAAATTGTTTAACTCACATAGAGGAGAAAGATTCCAAGCTTGAACGAATTTTATTTCTCCCTAATTATGACCTTTATAAGGGGAAAAAAATTTCAGGATGTTGGCAGAGCCTGTAGCATTGGCGCTTTGTTCAGTCTGTGCCACTGGAACTAATATGAATGGGAAAAACTGGTCCCTGTGCTGAATTGCAATGGCTTATTAGCAGGTGGTTTTTCTGCTTTACCAGCAGATCCAGTAGGGAGTCGAGCCAGTGTCATTATTCCTTCATTCATGTAAAAGCCAGAAAACTTATTGCTTACCACCAAAAACTAGGAATTGTAGATTGTAAAGAACCTTAAGTGAAATTTGTCTCCTTAAGATGACTTAAAGTGTTTGTATTCTTTCTCTAGATGTACAGGGGCTTCCAAATAATGCCACATGTTCAGTACATCTACACAGAAGCCTCTGAGAGTCTTTGTGGAGTCAAGCTGGAGGTCAACAAGTACCAATATCTGATTACAGGTAAAGGACCTTATACTTTTCCCTAAGCAAAAGCTCTTCTGTTTTATACATATACCTGCTAAGGACACAGGCAGTGATGTATACAGCTCTGTAGACCCTTTCCTAAGTGTTAAGGTGGCCAACAGTATTCTGGTGTTCAGTACTCTGAATGACTCTGAGAGTCACTTCGCTCTTTAGATGTCCCTCTCTTTCCTAAACTGTATCTTATACCCAGGCATGCTGTGACAAGTATGTTGTATGACAGTTCATGGCTCTCAATGTATACCTGAGCTGGCATGTCTGTCACAGGGAACTGGGTGTTACTAGGCTGTGTCAGAAATGGAAAGTCGTTTTTGGAATGAGCTGGAGAAATGCAGGCTGCTGAGATGGGGGGATGCAGGGGGATGGACATGTGGCAGTTGCAAAGTCTTGTTTCTAGGGAAGGTGTCAGTTCACTTGCTCTGTTGTTCAGAGGAGCTGGACAGCTGCTCGTTACTAACCTGCATGTTGTTGGAGGTGCTCTCAGCTGGCACAACACTCCTGACTTTCAGAAGTGCTGTTATCTTGCTGGCCAGAGATTCCTGAACCAGTTAATAAAAAGAAAGCATTTGCTGAGCAATGGCTGAAGCCAAACATATTGAGAGCATTAGCAATGTCAGGAAACGAGAGAAGTGCTTGAGCTGAGACGTGCTAACTTGTGACCATGTCTGTTTTCAAGGCCGGGTGTATGAGGGGAAGGTTTACACTGGCCTGTGCAACTGGTATGAGAAATGGGACCGGCTGACTCTGTCCCAGCGCAAAGGACTGAACCACCGTTATCACCTGGGCTGTGGCTGCAAGGTATGTGTGTCTCTGAGGTGGCATTCAGACATTCAAGCCCAAGAACTCTGTTTCTCCTGGCTGGTAATACTCAATGATGCCAGAGAATGGCCAGGAAGAGAAAAGGAGGACAACCATTTTTACAGAGAAGAAGTAAAGTTCATTTTTAGTGTTGAGACCAGAGAAGAGACAATCAAATAAAGTCTATGCCTTTAATATCCTGTCGGAGTTAATTAGGGTTGGAGAAGACTTTCAGAATCTATGCAGAATCATTTGCAGGTGAATGAAATCAGGCACCAAACGCTTGGCAAGAGATGTCAAGCTTTTTTCCTGTGTAAACATTTTCCGTACTTAAAAACCCTACAGCCTGGCACTGGAACTAAGACTTTTGCACACGGCGTCAGGCCTGCAAAAACATAGACATAAGCTCAACTTTTCTGCACCTGAAAAGCCCTTTTGACTATGGAATTAGCTGTGTGTGTGAAGCTAAGCACATGCTTACGTGCTTACAGAACTGAGGCTGAATTTTGGATTAGTAAGGAAGGTTTGAGGCAGTGGAATTTTGAATCACTTTTCTCTGTTAAAAAGGCATTTTATATAATGTTGTTTTTTCATGTAGCCTTACCTGATTTCTCTTTCCAATTGCAGATTAGGCCGTGCTACTATTTGCCCTGCTTTGCCACCTCCAAGAATGAGTGCATTTGGACAGACATGCTCTCCAACTTCGGCCACTCGGGATATCAAGCAAAGCACTATGCCTGCATCCAGAGGGTGGAAGGCTACTGCAGCTGGTACAGAGGATGGGCACCTCCAGACAAAACGATAATCAATGCCACAGATCCCTGAGCAACTCTCCCTTTCCTTATCTCCCCTATCCCTTACTTGTGGCTGATCTTCCTTTGGACACTAACTCTTATCAGATTGTGATGATGACAATGAAATTAGTGCCTATTTTCATGCAAATTCTAGCACTTCGAACACTTAAAAAAGAAAAGGAAAAAAAAGGAAAGGAAAAAGTCTGTGCTACCTTACTGAATTTGTAATCACCTTTTCCATTTTTGATACCACTCATTTTGATCAGACAACATTTGGGAGCTTACTTTTGCACACCAGAGGGAAAAATGGGAGGGAAAAAAAGGCAAAAAAAAAAAGAGAAGATGGAGCTCTTGCTCTCTTACATGTATCATTAGCTGTAGCAATATAATCTCTATTTTTTTAGGAAAACAAAAATCTAAAAACTATGCCAATTAGGCACTGTATTCTTCTATATGCTGGCTTCCCATCACCCCTCCTCATGCACTAAGTGCTGAAAATACATAGAAAAATCTATTTTAAGGGAAACAGATTTCATTTACCAGATTAATCCGGCAAATAAAGCAAAATGAAAATATCCAGAGTTTAGGCTGGATTTAAAGTGACATAAAAAGAAATTCTCCTCTCTAGGAGAGATTGCCAATGTGATTGACTCCAGCAGTGGGAGACTTTACCTGGTGTGTCTGACCACATCATCTGGTAAAAGCATTGTTGACTGACTGTCCTTGCTAATTCAGTCACAGTGTGAATGCAACAGCACGTTAGAAGTTCTGGCTTTCTCCAGAACAAAAGAGAGTATTTTGTATTCTTGTTGTTGTTGTTGTTTCAAAAACAAAAGCCCCGTCCCCTATTTTCAGGGAGGTAAATGCAACTACAGCAGAGCATATGAAGGGTTGTCCCATTCTGTTTTGAACAGCATTGGCCCCTGAAATTTTTGCAACTTGGCTTCAACAGCAAAACCAGCTTGTGAACACCTTAAACCAAACAGATGCAAAAATAACAACTGTAAATCAATCACGTGCATGAGGGAAAGGGGAGACTTGCTAGAACTCTTGCTATTTAAAAAAAAAAAGTATTGCCAAAATAGTGTTTTGCTGAACTAAGATGTATATACGCATAATGACATAAGCTATTTTTGACAGGATGTGGAATTTTCTTGGTGTTACAAACAAAAGAATGATTTCATTGTGTTTTAAAGACAGAAATATTGACATTCCGAGTTGGTGAGTTGCTTTTATGGTATTGAAGCTCCAGTGTATCTGCAGTAGTGGCTACAGTCATTGTTTCCTCTGTAACTCCTTGCACCACGGTTCCTCCCCTGCAGCTACAATAGCTGCATTTGTTTATATGGTGAAAGGAAGTGTGTGTGTGGGCTAGGCAAGGAAAAGTGGTCTCCTAATAAGTGTTGTCTGGGATCATAAAATTTTCAGCTGCCTGGAGGATTCCTTCTGTGTCAAGTGCTGTGTTTCCCTCTAGGCACCGTTAAGCATAGCCCTGTGCATGTGCTCATACCATGTCCTGCAGTCATGTAGGAGGAGAAGCCTTACTGTCTTGTGCTTTGCTGTTGACTGGAGAAGTTTTTTTTCATTCTATTTTGGTTTTTTATTATTAAGAAAACTATAATATAATTTTTCTTATCAAATAAAAGTATTTTAAGTTTTAATGATGGTGAAGAAGGGGTGCTGACAAAATGGGTGACTAAGTTTTGGATGGGGAGGGCTTGGGCAGGGAGAAGATTGTGCTTAACTTCATTTTTGTATTATTATGATTATTTATCTTAAGTTTCCATATATCTTCCATTCATTCCACTTAGAAAGCAGAGCTGCCACCAGCAGGAAAAAGTTGTTGCAGTGATTCCATCTTGGGGCAATACAGCATTTTGCCGTCAGTGACCTCAATTACTGGAGAGTTGTTTAGAACCTCTTTGCCAAATGGAAAAGAAAGGGTGTCTGAGACGGGCCCTGATGTGTTTTTATGTTCCTTGCGTGCTACCAGAGCTCTGCCAGATGTACGCCCTCTGAAATGCCCCATTTGCTGGATGACTTGTTGCAGCAAAAAGCTTCATTTTTAGCATGAACTTTAAAGGGTATTTTCACAGAGTTGCTGTAAGAGGTGCCTAGGTCTGCTGCATATATTTTTTTTTTTTCCCAGCAGCTCTGAGTGGCAATGCAGCACAAAACACATTGAAAGTCTATTGGATTTTCCTGTGATTTAAACTTGGAACACTTCTCAGAAGTCCTCTTCCCTGTGACTACTCCTAAATTATGGGTTGGAGATGAGAGGGAGAGTAGGGTGCTTCATGACACCCGTCACAGGATCAGGTGGTGGTTCAGAAATATTTTCCTTTTGCCAAAATATGGATTTGGACTTTGGCCCCAGTGGAACAATCTCTGCTTGATTTGTGTATGGCTGACAAAATCTGTGAGGGTCACTGAGGGCAGAATGCAGCCACCCTCAGTGTTTGCATTGTTTGGAGTCAGCATTTCAGGATGTGGCCCTCCTCAAGCTCAAGGTGACTTGGCAAAGCTGGCGTCTCTGTGAGCTGCAGCCACTTCTCACAGCTTTGGAAAGCTAAACAAAAATGCCCCCTGATGCGGTAAAGTGTTGATTTGAATTTTCATTAAACTGCAGCTCTGCGTATTTTACCTGTCACTGATTCATTTAGCTAGCTGAGACATCACAGTATTGCACTCAAATTATTGTGAAAATATTTGCGTTCTAATACTATCAGGACTTGTGTCCCTACGTAGGATATAATGTAGCTATGTGCTTTGTAAACAACAAACCAGCAGATACATTACCAGAAAGTGAAGCATATTCCCACTTTGTTTTGCAGATGGTAAAATATTTCTGAGATGCAAACAGCTAGACTGGCCTGGGCAGAGGTTTGGTGGCAAATCTTTGCCCTTGGTGTGTAAAGAAACAGTTGTTAAGGCTTTTCAAAATGTGGAGCCGAAAAGAGGGGGAACAATCCAGTGAAAATACATTTCTTTTGGGAAGCTTTTTTATTTTGTTTCTGTGGATGCTATCAGGGACATGCATTTCTTGGGCTTGTGCTTGCATTGACGACCTGCCTGAAGGCACTCCTGAAGTGGAAGCCATTACATGGATTGAACAGGCTCTAAATCAGACTCAAAGACTTCTTCCTTTCTGTCAGCTCTCCTTTCTTCTGCCTTGCTAAGTCACTTCTGCCTGCCAATGGATGTCCAAGATTACACACACACTCCCTGCCATCATGCTTTAGACATACCAACATTATTAGAAATACTTTTTAAAGTGCATAGCTGATTTCTAGACTGAAGCTCTTCAGTTTCTTATTTATGCAAATTTTTTTTCCTTACACACTTGAGAGTTTTTTTCCCTTTAAAATGACAAGTGTATATTGAAAGTTTGGGAAAGGTTAGATTCTATTTGTATTTTCCAAAATGGAGGAGGTAGAAAGTAGGAGATCTGTGCATGGAGTTTCTTAAATAAAGTCCTCTTGTGGGAGGCTTGTACCTACCCTGCATGGGAAAAAAATTTGCCATTTTAATGTATATATTTCCCGTATTTTGAAGACTTATGTGGCCCTTTAGGTAGGACAATTCTAAAACCTAAATCTATCATTGTACCCCATTCATACTTGTCAGAGTGAAATGCTACCTCACAGTGATGGGAAACATACTGTTGGATTTTTAACAGTAAAGATTGTTGGAAATAAAGGCCTCTGACAACAAGCTTCCATCCTTGCTGATGTCTCTGAAAATACTTCTCACATAATGTGCTTTATAGCTTAGAAGGACAGAACAGAATTTAGGGAACTGCAAAAAACTTTTGTCCCTTTTAGAATAAGTGATGGTTGGGGCCACCAGTCTTGAGAAAAAAAGAACCATAACCCACTAAACATTTGTTGCTATTTTGCTTTTACTGGCTTCTCCTTCTCTCTGACACTGTCCTTCCTTCATAGAGCCACTCTGCTGTTCCTGATAGTCATGGAAACTTGGGGAGAGAACCAAACCCATGTGAAAAATCTTGTCCAGAAGGAATGTATTTGTTGCTAAATTTTCTAGCACTGTTTACAGTTTTCCTCCATGTTATTTATAAATTTTATATTCAGTGAATGTATATTGTCTTTTAAGGTAATGTTGCATAATGTTCACTTTTTATAGTGTCCTTTTATTCTAAACAGTAAAAGTGGTTTTATTTCTATCACAGACATTCTGTCTCTGCTTCACTTATATTGGTTTCTGTCGACTTCAAATGTACACAAATGGATTTGCTACTGGATTTATTAATTTCCTACCCCTTCCTGATACCCTTTTATTGGTCCCAAAGCAGATATTCCACCTCTGGCAATTCTTGTGCTTTGGCAAAGATGCCTTCAGGATTCCCCCCCTCTTTTTAAGAGGTTGTTCTCTTCAAGAATTATGACTGTGGTCGTAAGCCCAGGAGAGGCGAAAAATCAGTTTTGAAGTTAATGGCTCCCAGTTGTTAATTGGCCATAGGAGGTCAGTACAGAGCAAGGCAGTCATTAGGGCTGGCTGTAGCACCAGTAGGTCCTTGGAAGAAAACTTGCCGGATTGCTCTTATTTCCAGAAAACTGATCATTATGGAGAGGTCTGAAAGTGCATGCCCATGGCAAAGAGAACAGAGGTTGATCTTTTCTGCTGTGAAACGTCAAAATCTTGTGTCCTCTCTTTTGGTTTACTGTTTAAGGCTGATTAAAAGTGCCCTGTTATCATGAGAAAGAAGCTTCAGTAAAAGCATCTTCAGATAAGTTGAAATGCTCACAAAAATGGACCTACTGTTGGAAATTTCCTGTATCTCACTTTTTACTCTTGGAAAATCTAGTCTCTACAAAGATGAAAGAATGAAAGATCATTGAATCTCTTCTCTGTTTAATCTAAAGGTTTAGAAAGAGATTACCTACCGTTTAAAAGGCTTCCTGTACCCTTTTGGAAGTAATAGCATCTCCAAATAGGTGATTAGTTATAAAGATGGAAAATAAGTGATATTAAGATCAGTGGTAAACCGACTACTTGGCTGGTACAAAATACATCTACACCTGAGGAACTAAGAATCAGATAGCCAGACAAGAAAATGATGCTAGAAGTGCTAACTTATCTTTATAAAGTCTTCAAAAAATGCCATTCCTGAAATGGTGGTCCAAGTCACAACTGTCCTGAAGCATTACTTGTCACAAAACCTTGTTCATAAATCATTAGGAATTAAATGCAACAGCTATGCACCTAATTAATCTTATAAATGCACAAGAATTGTTCAAGGACTATCCATTTCTTTATGCCTTAACTGATAATACAACTTCCTGACTGTACTTACCTCCACGATGTGCCAGTGAAGCATGGAAGTGCCATAGTCTACACAACACAAGTAGAGAGCAGAGTATTGGAACAGAGAGGTGAAGGACTGGCATTTCGAAATATTTGAATACCTAGCAGGCAGCAGTGGGATTTTTCACAAGTAACTAGATGATCGTGTACCTACACCCTGTTTTGTGTTGTGGCTGGCCCACAGTGTTGCAACAAGTTTGTGAGAAAACAGGGGTTTGAATATTTTTGAGCCTCAGTTTGACACCTCAACAACCCTCATGTTCAGGCTGGCAAAGCTGTTTGAGTTCACAGTCAAGCCTGGGAAATTAGCTCAGCCAGCCAGTGGTCACACAGGGGGTCATGGTTCATACAGGGTTTCATCAAAGCCTTAGCCATGTAGGAAGAGTCATTAATTCATGGCTGTAAGTTGGGAGCAGAAACTCACAAAGGACTAGTCTTTCTTTTAATGCAGGGAAAACAAGAGCCATGAGCAGCTTTAAACAAAGCCCCTCTCTTTGCCATGTTCTCCAGGACTAAAGGCACCTACGTAGATTTCTTTGGAAGGTGCTCTAAGAGTTTGGTACTGTGCCCAGCAGCCACACAGGCCACTGAGTGTGTAGCTGTTGACAGAAATACCAGACCCCAGAGCACTGTGCAAAGAAAACATGAGAAGCTGAAACAAACTCTTTTAAGAGCTCCATGTTACCCTGAGTACCTTCAGGCTGATAAACGTTTCATGGATGGTGAGCATGTGACAGACCAAGCAAACTAACATCAGAAACAAACATCTCTTTAGGACCCATGTCCCAAATTGCCAGCATATTTTAAACAATTCCAGGATTAGGGAAATCCACTTTATCTGAACAGAGTGATTCTTTTCTCTAAGGGATGAGCTTTTTGTTGACTGTGCTTTACAATGGAGTTCTGCTTCAGTTTTCAGCCTCTGTACATTTTTTCAGGGTCCTTTCATGACCTAGGGGAGGGCTGGGCAAGAAAGGAAAGAGGTTCCCAAGCAGTGCCTTTTGCAAAGTACTTTTTAGTTAGTATTTTTCTTTAAGAAAAATTTAGACTCTTCTCAGAATTCCTGCCACCATTTCCTGTGCCCAACCTGCATCCATTGTTTCCACCCCATCCATAATAGCATCAGAAGAAAGCAAATCTACTCACCATCTGCTTATGGCTTGGGAAGAACGTTTGCTCCACCAAGGGGAACTTCTCAGGGCCCAGCGAGTTGAAGATTTTAATGAGCTGAGAGAACTTGGCGTGAGGGAGAGGAAACAAAAAACAGATACAGTGGATGTCAGTGACTTTTTGTGCAACAGGCAAATGTGTGCAAAAATGTTCTGATAGTGGTGAAGGAGATGAAACATTATCATGTCTTTCCCTTCTTGCTTTCTTGACTTGAGAGCAGCAAGAAAATATGAAGCTGCTGTATTTATCCATGGCCAAACCAGCCTATGTACACAAACCTTGGACTAAGGGAGCATAGAAGGGATTCAAGAGCCAGGAGGGAATCAATTTGCATTTACTTACAGATTTACCATGAACAAGATTTGCATTCCAAATACAGCTGGGGAGAGGAGCCTTTCTTAGTAGAGGATAGAGCCAGGAAATCAGTGCCACCACTCCCATCAGACACCAAATAAACCAAAGCTGTCTCTTGGATCTCTCCCCCACAGCCAAATCCAAGCAAGGTACTTCGTGCCAGAGGATTGCTAAAGGGACAGCAATTACTAGAGAGTTTGAGTGTCAGACCAAGGGAGTAGGAGCCCACTGTTAATCATAACTGACATTTATTGCGAACTAAGTGCCCCCCAACAGCCCTTCAGGAATGACAGGAGAGGGAGGGGTTCATCTGCCTGTCCCTGTCCCATCTACCATGAGGTCTGAGGGAGGCCCAGTCTCTGAGGATGGTGTCTAGAGAGCAGTATGTAATATCAATGGGGGACAGCGACCACTCCGGTATTTCACACACAAGGAGGAACATTTGTCATTGTCCCCATTCATCAAGCATGAACTTCACCATCATCACCATTATATTATCACCATTTTATCATTCAGAGTTGTGCCCAACCAGACACAAAGATCCCCGTGGTAGGACTGAGTTTTGATTTCTCTTCAGGTTCCAAAACCCCAACAGAAGCAAAACACATCACAGCAAATTCCTACTCTGCTTCAGCATCTGTGAAACAAGCAGACTATTCTGTATGTTGTCTGCAGCCTCCCTGTTCAATCCATCATTCCTCACCCAGAGAAAAAATCAAAACTATAAAAGAGAAACCTAATAAACATGACAGAAAAATGTTTCTGAGGCAGGGTTGAGATACCAAAGAGAGTTAAGAGGTGATGCATGTCCCAGAATCTCAGGAGAAGCTTAGACACAGCCCTGTTACCACAGACAGTGCTGAACTGGCAAGGCTGTTGGTGAAGTGGTTGGACTGGCAGCTGTGTAAGAGAATAAAATGTTTGGGGTGGGTACCCCAGGTACCACTGCTGAGGTGGTAGATAGAACTGAGTTTCCCATTAAGGCCTATTCACAAAGTAGTTTATAAATTGAATTCAGTTTCCAAGCACCCCAGAATCTGGTAAAATCTAGTTAATTAATAAAAGTCTACACCCTGGGTCAAGTAAGGACAGATTTTAAGTCCTTTTCATGAGTTTCTCAAGTTGCCCATCAAAGGTAGGGATGTATTAATCTTGAAGGAGATCCCTGTGTCACCTGAGGGAAGTAACACACAGATTAAGGGAAGGAAACAGACGTCCAGGGAAGAAGGGAAAGAAAAGCAAGCTCCCTTTCTTCCCAATAGCATTAGCCGCTTAATCTTGCATGTTCTGAGCACTTCTGGGAAACAGCTGGAGCCAGCAAATGCATCAAATCACAGCACCAAGGTTACATTGCAGGTAGAGAGAACTACTGAGGATGTTTTCCACTGAGTAGCCCTGTTAAGGCTTCTCTCCTGGTTACTGGGCTAGTCTAAGCAAAGGAATTGCTGCATGAGGAGTTGAAACTTCATTTGCTGGCAGAGAAGAAATACCCCTTTGAGAGTTAAGTCTTGGCATGCAATCACTGTGCAAAAAAATTAGGCTGCAAGGTGTGTGCCAGACCCAGGCCAAGTGCTGAAGGAGCAGCTGCCAGAAGATTTGCAGACAAATGCAAAGAATCCTTTTCCTAATCTCGTAGTTCAGAACACAGTATTTAAAGAAAATCCAGGAAACATCAAGAGGCAGCATATCCCATCACTAACACCACCACCACCCTCACATGCATCAGCAGATAAGAGGAAAAACTCCCAATGTAGAATAATTATTGTTGGCAAGGAGGATATTGATGTTGTGGAAGGAGGACAGCTTGCTTCTCTTAACTACTTGCACTAGCCCTGCACATTCTAGAAAAGAAAAATAAAGCCCTGTTTTGACTAGCAAGGTGAGCAAACAGGACTTAAAAGTTAAACACAATGAGCCAGAGACAGCCAGAGAAGGAAAAACACTCTGGTGGAGAACAGCCCATGCCCCTTGCTGTGTGTGCACGCAGCCCTGGTGAACCATGGACACCGTGATGTTGAGGCAATGTACATTTATCCTGGGAAAACAGCTCAAACAAAATAACTGGAACAACTGTGCAGCTGATAGACAAAGTTCTGACTTGTTCCTTTTGAAGCACACAGCTCTTGGCTGTTGCTGAAATAGAGAGTTTCAGATGAGAGATTCAGACATCTGGGAGCCTCGTCACTGGGCCAAGCCTGCAAAAAGGTCTGACTTTGGTATTGCCCCTCATGGGACAGTTCCCTCCCATTTTCTTTTTTTTTACCAGTTGTTAGGGACAGGATGTTGACGAAGAGACTCCCACAGTTACGTGGTGCAGCAGCCTCTGAGACACCTGATAACAGAGCTCGAGTAACATCTCCCCATGCAGATGGGTAGGAATACAGTTGTCAGCAGCTCTGCTAGATATAACCACACCTTCCACATGCTGGAAGCAGTTCTTGCTTTCTGTTGTTTCACTGGTTTTAGTGAGATTGCATCCAGACCACAGATAACACATGGGGCAAGGCAGTGTGGCACAGCCTGGTTTTAGGTACCTGGCACAGGTAGGAACACAAGGGAAGTGCCTTGGCCTGACTATTTGGAGATCAGAGTTACATGCAGGGAGTCTTTACAGAGAAATAAAAAGATCCATTCAGAGGACCTTAAGGCCTCTTGCATATTTTGAAAATACTAGGTCATCAGAGAGCCTATATCCCTTGACAGTCAATAACAGTTTGGCTAGGAGTCCCTGGAATCAGGAGGTGACTGTCAGAAAAATTTCATGTTTTCTGCTGCCTTAGATATATAAAAGTTGCTTTGCAATTACAGACATTACCTGCATGCAATGTGAGCACTACTCTGAGTGTTCTGTATTTTGGACTGCAACTTAGAATTCTAACACTGAAATTATTATTGGTGGTGGAAGCATTGTGCTTAGTGTGCTTGTAGTATTATTTCTCAATAGTTCTGGGATCATCTTAAAACTTAGATTTTTTAAATGCTTCTCTCAGGGTGTGAGACCCTCTGAATACTTTTTCTTCTCAGAAGCATCTAATTCAAACTGCGTCTGTTTTAATCTTTGAAGAGGTTTTTGTATTGCAGAACTGGAAACCTGGAAAATGTCATTAAAAATGGGGCTGCATGTTTGAGTAAACTCAAACCCAAACTCAGCTGATTGTAATTAGAGTTGCTGAGAATAAAACATGATTGCAAACTGCCAAGGAAAAAGAGTCTCAATTTCATCCCCCTCCACAAAATCATAAACATTTCTATGAAATGGAACCATTTTTTGAGAAAATAAAAAATGAGAGTGAAAAGCACATTTCCCAGGGGTATTTAATTTCATTTCTTCATGCATCTCAACTGTTTTCTAGATCCAAAAAGTTTCCAGTAATCTTTGTTATGCAGATCCCTTATTTCAAGATGCCTGTTTTGCAATCAAAGTGGAACGTGCACCAAAGTGTCCCTATCTCTCACTTCTCAGCTATCAGAAAAACAAAATTTTCTAATTCTGCTGCCAGTAAAACGTTTTGCCCTCAAATGCCCCACTGCAATCTCTACATGAGCTTAAATATCATCTGAGCATTGCTCATTTGATGTAATCTTACAGATTGCTGAGCACGTTACAATCACTGGTTTGGGGGTGATGTGTGTGCAGGGGCAGCAAGGAAAGGAGGCATTCTGCAAACCTGTTTAAATTGTTTGCAAGTGGTTTCCTTGACTCCTCTGGGAAGGCTGTCTGTGCCAGCTGTATTCCCCGTGAGGAAAGCATGGCACAACCAGACCCAGAGTAGCTAGAGCCAAGCTGCTGGCAGAGCAAAGTTCTCCCACACTGCCTTTCCAGAACAACTTTTTTTCTTTTTTTTTTCTTTTTTTTTTTTTTTTTAATATGCTATGTTTGTTTGTTTTCTTTTATTTTAGATGCCTAAAAATAGGCCTTTCACATCTTGAGGTCCCTTCACACCATCAGAAATGTAATTACAAGGTGTGAGTTGCAAAGTGTCAACTAAGCCCTGACTGACTCAACCCCAAAATCAGATGGAATGGACCACATGACTGTCTGCAAAAGGCAGTGTAAATGTGGAGGCTTTTTGTCTGGTCACCAGGTCTAATGCACTTGTGTCTAGGACCAACTTGTCAGAAACAATGTGAAGGTCTTCTACTGAGCCTGGAACTGAAAAATCAAATGGAAACTGAGGTTAAATGTACATTAACCACCTATACAGTGATGGCAAAGTGAGATTGTTCTCACTACCCTGATTATTTCATGACAACATTTTTGGAAAAGACAATATCTTTTGGTGTCAACCAACCCCATAAATGTTGTAAAAGGGAAAACTGAAAAGACTCTGTTTATTATACTAGTATTATTCTAGTAAGAAATTACTTAAATCCAACACTGCCCAATCATGGAAATGTAAATCTGAGTCCCTACAGACCTCATCTGGACTTGAGCTACCAATCAACACACTGAGGACCACTAGGATATTTATTCCAAGGTAAAAAACAACAATAAAATCCCACTTAATTGGGTGATATGCCAACTCCAAAATGGTATCAGGATCTGGCTTTCTTCTGCAGGTACTGCCATGGCCAGCCTTACTCTTGTGGCTCATGGCCAACTTATCTCTTCAGCTCTCCTACTTCAGCAGCTTCAGCAGCCTTGGAGCTGCTCAGAGAAATGGTCTGGGGAATTATTACATACTTTGATTTGGGGCTGAGAAAAGTCAATAATAATATTTTTCAAGGTTTTCTGAGATTCTGATGTGAACTTGACAAAATTTAAAGAATGGGTGAAGGGATCTTCCAGTGCAAAATATCAAAACACTGTCCTGTCCTCATCAGGAGCTGACTCAGCCTAAGTCTTTGCAAGGTGCAGTGAACCAGCTGAATGATGAACCAACATTTTATGATAATATTGCATTTCATTCTGGGACTACTGAAAACTCTACATGTCTGGTGGTTTGACCCTGACTGGACTGATTTCCTCTACCTCCTCCTAGCCAATGATGCAGGAGAATTGGGAATGGTGTTTTGGCCTGTTCATCACATGTTGTCTCTACCAATCCTTCCTTCCTCCCCAGGGGGAGGACTCCTCACACTCTTCCCCTGCTCCAGCATGGGATCCCTCCCAGGGGAGACAATCCTCCATGAACTCTCCAATGTGGGCCCTTCCCATGCCTTACACAAAATCCAGGTGTTGCTGCACTGTCAGCTATTGGTGATCCTTTAGAGTCTGGGACAAGGGAAACGTCCTGCTCAGGGTGAAGAATTAACACCTTGATAGAGCTAGGGGCTGATAAAGAAGTAGTGCTGGTAGGCTTTTTCCCCCAAGAACTCCCACCTGCATTCCTAAGGTTGTTTAGATTTCAACATAAAGAGACCAACTCCCTTGAAGCTCCTGGAAGGCGAGCTTGGCTTTCTATGGGCACCAGAGCTCTCCTTGGCAGTGCTGAGTGCAGCAGGGCTGGACCATCACTTACCACCCAGGGCTTGCTGCAGAAGTTGTAGATGGAGTAGAGGGAGTTGACCGTGTGGATGCCGCCGTACTGGAGGCCGATGATGAGGCTGCGGAAATCCTCCCCCAGTGCCATGCTGTAGGCGTGCTGGCGGATCAGGACAAAATCCGGCTTGAAGGACCTGGAAGAGACAAGGAGAGTGGTATTTTACTGTCAAATGCTCCAGAAGCACTTCTAACCACTCCCTGTTTCTTTTCCATCCTTCCCCTTTCTTTTCACTAACACATGCGTCTCCTCTCTGGTCCTCTCATGGTGTATTGCTTTTGTTATAAGGTAACAAACTCAACAAAACCCCCTAGTCATTAAAAAATGGAAAAATCCAACGTAGCTGCAAGTGTGAGAGCATAGAAACAGGCCAAACAGATTTTCTGCAGTTTCCATGTCACTCAGGCATGCACAGGAACAAGCCACAAGCAGAGCCAAGGGTCATAAATTCTCTGGTGGGGGGATTCTCTTTTCTTTCTAAAAGCTTGGCCCTACTTGGCAAGCTCTTCGCAATGTGCGACGCAGATGAGGGAGAGAGTTTGTTTCCTGATGATGAAGCTCAGTATTGAAGCAATGCCCAGTGGGTGGGAAGATCATAAGGGATTTCAAAAAGCTCTCGTACACATCCATACATTGACACACATTCCCCCTTTAATCAGTTTACTACATACGCAGCACATCCCGGGCTCTTATGGCTGTGAGTCAACAAGTGAAGGGCAGGCATGGTAATGTAATTAATCAAATGAGCAGAGCCTCTCAAACGCTGCTGTGACTCATGGCATGGACTTCCAGAATATTGTTTAGCAAGATTGGACCTTGGAGTCCTATGGTTCAACAGCAGCAGCCTGCAGCTAATGCACAGACAAGAGAGGCCCTTTCTAGGTAAGCCAACAGGCAATGGATTATCTTTCAAGCGCCCAGATTTCATTCCTTGCTGACACTCTGTCTTTGGAGCCATTCAAAAATATCTAGAAACAGCAGCTGGAAAGAAATGGTTCCCAAAATGGAGCTCAGCAGTTCATTCTCGAAGGAAAGGGCTTTTCCACTGAAAGAAGGGATTATTTTATAAGTTAACAGAGGTCGCATCAAGGACATTGAAAAATTTCCATGCTGTATTAAAAATTTTCAGAGAAATGAGCTCTGTAACCAGGTCCCATTACCTCACTACCCTCGAACATTTTCCTTGCTAAGAGACTATAATTTCTATCCTTTGGATGTATGAGCTGGAAATACTTTGGGTTTATAGCCCCTATTTATATTTCCATCACTTTGGCAAGGAAATGTGAGATGGTGACTCTGGGCCAGATTGTGGCAGCAAACACCGTACACAAACCCCAGCACAGCTTTGTTGTTTTAAAGCTGTTCATTTTGTTTGTTGGCCTTGGACTTCTGTTATCGCCCGCCTGAGACATGGTGGGGAGCACACTCAGCTTTTGTGATGCAAGAGGCCAAGCTTTAGAAATGTTGTGATTCCCTCCCATGGAGTTTTTCAAACCTAGGCATGCTCCCTAATGTACTTGGCACCAAAGGTGGTGCTTTCCTCCAGCAGCGAGATGCATAATGAGCATCATGTGGGCTCTGCTATCGCTGTGCAGCTGATTCATGGACCTCTGGTGTCCGAGGGGATGAGGCAAGTGGTGACCCCCACTGAGAAACAGCAAGTGAATACAAATCTTGGAAAGTCTGAGCTGCTCCATTCTGCTGGACTTGCTGTGTAGAAAGTACCTTGGAGGCGTGCACAGATCCTCAAGAAGGATTAACCAGCTACTTAGGACCAGGGCTCAGTATCTGTGCTGAGTTACTGAACAGCTGGGGTGCCTGGAGAGGCAGGAGCTCCTGGCATGTCTCTCCTCATCCAGCTTTCTTAGAGGGGCAGGACACAAAGTGGCTGGGAAACTGCCTTCATTGGCTCTATTTTTGCCAGCAAAAACTCAGGAAAAGAGCTCTCATCTTTTCAGATCCTGGCAAAGAGAGAGTTTCTCCACTTCAATGATGGACACAAGAATACAGAATTAATGTAGAAAAGCCTATTCTCAAACTCTGTGTCCTGCAGGAAGGCAGGGCACTCTCTCATGCAGCAGATGAGGAGTGAATCTCTAAAGCGAAGGTGGACACTGAATCCCTGTTTTGAGCCGTGGAACAATGTGAATGTTCCCATGGATACTGAGAACAAGGCAATGGAGTGCCAGGCCTGCGAATTCAACTGCGAATAAACATCAGCTGAAGAGCACCAGAGCCTGAACAGAGAAAGGGAGACCAGCAGCAAAATAAATAACAGTTAATAACATTTCTGTGCAGAAAGCAGGTTCCCAGCCTGCTTTGTGGTAGAGAAGATCATGACAGCAAATCCTGCTGGGAGGTTTCATGCCTCAAAGAGATCTCCTGTTTCTTATTCATGCATATAGCCATAACTCTGGCTTGCTTCCTGGTCCTTCAGCTTTTCTCCCTAAAGCACAAAGATATTCAAGGCCATGAAGAAAGAACACAGAAGAATACACTATTTACATCAGAAACAGGGTGATCAACACATTAGATTGTCCCCCTGTGCTGAACACTGGTGAGGCCACATCTCAAATCCTGTATTCAGTTTTGGGTCCTTCACTGAAAGACATTGAGGTGCTGGAACGTGTTCCAGTGAGGTGGGGATTGGCCTCTTCTCCCAGGTAACAAGGTATAGGATAAGAGGGAATGGCCTCAGGTTATGCCAGGAGAGGTTTAGTGGATATCAGGAAAAATTTATTCATGGGAAGGGTTATCAAGTATTGAAACAGTTTGTCCAGGGAAGTGGTTGAGTCACCATCCCTTGAACTGTTCAAAGGGTGCGTGGATATGGGACTTAGGGGTATGATTTGGTGGTGAAAATTGCAATGCTCATTAATGGTTGGACCAATGCTCTTAGAGGTCTTTCCCAACCACTTGTGATTGTCAAAATACTTCTTAATGACCCCTTCCACTGTACATGATCATTTGCAGCCAAAAGGTGCTTTATACTTCAGTACCATGATGGGTGAAAGAGCTTTTTCCTGGTGTTTTTGGAGAAGGATGGGCTCTCCTGCTCTCTTTTTAGAAGACTGACAGTCTTAAAAGACACTTTGCCCTTCATGTCAATAGATAAAGATCTTCCCAGGACAATGAAGATGACATCCTCACTTCAGGTTCTGGCTACCCTCCATTATGCAAGTGGATTTCATTCAGCTTTCAGCTTCTTCCCAGTGATCAGGACATTCTGGCCAAGTTCCCTTCCAAAGCCTTTCCTGTCTGGCACGACAAAGAGAAGAAGAGAACTGCATAATTTATCAATATGATACAACAAGTTTTGCATTACTGGCAATTAATGAAGCCTTCGGGGAAGCATCCGAGGCACAAGTCCAAGCCATAAGAGGCTGCAACTTTTGCCCAAGAAGTGCAAAAAATCCTTCCAAATATGCAGTGCCTCAGGTGTCTGACACCTAATAGAAAATGGCATATACAAATAGGAACAAGTTCTTTTTGTGCTTTGCTTGGCTGTTAATAGCATTGTTATTACATTACTGAAAATTACTACGAAATCAATGACATTTTCCGCTATCCCAGTGTTAGATTTAACATTCTGTTTGATGATTTAGTAAAGTGGAATTTTTGCTAAGACAAAAATGTCATTTCAGTCAAAACCTCATGTCATATTTTCCACAGAAAGAAATAAACCCTGCTGAAGTTATTCAAAGAAAGAACAAAATGTGATTGCTTATATAAATAAGATAACGCAGAGCTGGTTTTAAAGTAAAAAGAAAGTAACATAGAATAAAGAATAACCTCTCTTTACTAGGCTGGAGGAGAGAAGTAGGGTTTTTTTTTAACATTGTAATAGAGAATGGCTGAGTAGAACACATGGGAGGTGGGAGATCAGTGCAGCAAAAGCAGCAGGAGCCAGGAATTGGAGTTGCAGTAGGACCAATACAACTGCAGGCAGATGAGGACACCCTGGAAGATGCTCTGATTTGCTTCTCAGCCAGAGATCAATGCTCAGCTAACCATTAAATCATGTCACACAATCTCTGAACTATACTCTGGCAGTCTCAAAAGTCTGCTGTATCTTTTACTTCTAAACTGATTGACAATGACAAGGAAAAGCATGTGGACTCAGACAAAGCCTGAAAGTAGTAACAACCACACCTGCCAACACCAATGTGCTTTTAAAATGCTTGTGATCCTAAGCTTTTACAGAAGGTGATCCAAATACTTTCCAACATCATAGAATAAAGCCATAGAGTAATTTAGGTTGGAGAGGATCTTTGGAAACCATCTGGCCCAGCACCATGCTCGTTGCAGGGCTAACTCTGGAGTGACATTAGAGTGATTGCCATTCCCTGGAAGAAGCCTTAGCAAAAACCTGTGTGGAAAGGAGACAAATTATGGCAGGGCTGATAAAAAAAATTGCTGATCAAGACTGAAACAATGTACAAAAGTTTGGAATAGTTTTTGTATTTAATCCTGGATTAACTAATTATTGATTGCTCTAGACCATGGCAGCTCATTCCTTATTGGAAAGAATTACTGTAAATGCAAAAAGGATCAGGGAGTAGTTTAGTATCTGAAATGCTCCCCACCCTGGTCTGCTCAGAGTGACTTTTGCTTTCTGGCAGCTGCCTGCATGCCAAATGTTTTCCCAATAACTGTCAGCATCCTGCCTGCACGTCGGCTGGGCGCCAGCTGCCGGGGAGGTGAAGGGGGACATTATTCATCTGGGACATCAGCAAACCCCAAAGGGAGAAGCAGGCCTCCAAGCAGCTGTTTAGCAGCAGGAGCTGAGGTGGAAGTAACTGAGAATAAATACATAAATAATCACACCCCACTGTTTCTTCTCTTTTGTGCTTCCTGCTCAAAAAAAAAAAAACCAACAAAAAAAAACCCCAAAAAAGAGGACAGGGACAGGCAGGTGAAGAGGGGGGAGATATTAGTGAAAAACAATGTTAGATCATTCCCCATATGGGAATATGGGAATAATTTCTCAGTTTATAAATGTTTACTAGAGGTGTTAAATTGCTTCATATGTAACTGCAGCTTGCCAGGGTGTATCCTGTTAGTCACCTCGCCCCAGCTCATTGTCTCTGCAGGGTATTTCAGTGAGGAAAGTGGTCATTTGGCACACTGGTCCCTTGCCTAAACTGAATTTTCAAAAGCTTACAGGCTGTTACACATACTTCTCCATTACATTTATGGATTGCTGCCATGCCACCTATAGAAAAAATAGAGCCCAAATGTTTCTCAGTGTTAAGTACACAGCACATGTTGTACTCCACCATGTGGCACTTTCTGTGAAACTTGGGAGAACCACGCGCTCAGCATATTTTTACATCTGGCTGCTAGAAACCTAGACTTTCCCTATCGGTTTCTGCCATTTTTTCCTCCTATTTGCAGCTTCACAGAAGATTGAAGAAGTTTGATTTGGAGGCAGCAAAACAACTAACCAACCAACCCAACACCACCCCATGCCCAACGCCCGAAACAACAACAATAACTAGAAAAAGACATTCCAAAAAAAGACCCTAATTGGGTGAAGAGTTAAATTTAGAAAGACAGGGATTAGACAATGGCTAGAGTTCATCTTTGGCACAAGCTTCTTGGAACATGAGAAGCTGGGCATTGTCCCTGTAGAACTACAAGGAACTGTCAGCTCTTGTGAGCAAATAGTCCTGGAGAGACAAGAAAACATCCTTCTAGCAACATGCAACCACTGTGTGGTGAACAAGTATAGCCTCTGTAGGATAGAAAACCTCCATGTCCCTTTCAGCCAGCTGCTTCTCAGTGGACCTTGGGGGTGAGTGAACCTACTGGGATGGGAAAGATGCAGTGGGCAGAGGACAGCGTCCTCACTGGGCTTTAAAGAGTCTTGCATCCTGGAGCAGACAGGATGCTTTTGTATTCAGATTACACATCTCCTGGAGTCTGCAAGCTCTGAATAGCAGGGAAACACCTGTGAGCTGGCCAGTTTCTTCTCTACCTCTCCCATGTAAAAGGATTTGCCTCCTCATGATGTGACTGTACTGCAGCTTGCAGTGTAAAAATATGCTCAAAGAAAAGAGCACTTTCAAGGATTTTGGGGATGGTGATTCAGCAGGCTGCTGTCCTGTTGTCGCAGCACAGAGCATTGTAGAAGCACTGAATCGGCTGGAAGCAACAGGAGTGTCAGTGCTCACTGTAGGAATGAGTGGGCTTGTGTGGACAAACTGGAGAATTCACTGACCCCACCAGGGCTGTGAGTAGCAAGGGCACATATCCAGGGTGAGCAGAGGGAGACACACACCTTACACAGACAGGCCACATTCAGGCAGGGCCTGCAGGGCTAAAATTCATTCCATGACAGAGATCCTTCCCCACAGCACGACTTTGTCCTTGGTGCTGTTCCTCTTTCCTTTGCTGTCATTTTGGACACTCTCCAGGGCCATTTCTCCTTGCAGGGTCCTCCCCACTTCAGAGCCTGGGCATCTCCTGGTCCCCCAGCTGCTGTCTGTGCTGTGGGGCTGCAGGGACCCTGCATGCCACACTCTAAGTGGTAAGGCCACCACTCAGATAGGTCCCATACAAACATGAAAATGTGCTTTCTCTGCTGGATGATCGGCCCCAATGGCAAAAGAGGAAGCTCTACAGGGAGACAGGAGATGAGAGCAGTCTGGTGCATGATTAATTTATATCCTTAAAGGCCTGAAATGCTCCCAAAGATATTAGTATTCCCCAGGTAAAAGAGCTGTCCAGATTTTCAACATATCCCTGCCTTATATCTACTGGAATTAATAGCTGAAGTCTTGTGAAGCTCAGCAGTCAAGCATTTAATCAAATACAGAACCTGAGATCATAGTTTGGGAGTCTAAATGTTGCTGTCAGAAAGAGACACAGCCCAAATTTTCGTTTCTACTTAGACACTTTTATAATATCCTGAAAGCATAAATGCACCTCAGAGTGGGTGCAGTGCTTACACTGACAGCCTCTTTACACTGCCAAAATATTGATACGAAGAGCCCTTCAGATGAATCTGAAAAATAAAAATATCATTTCTCACATCTCTCCCCAGTAAAAGTGACACAGTCCAAGAGTCTTCTAGAGTAAATTAGTTGCCAGATGGTTCACTCTGTCTCTTTCTGTTTGTGTGTGTAGACCTGTCCAAAAGGAGGTTGTGTATGCACTGGGAGGAGGATGAAGAATCCAACCAGGTGTTTTAAAATTAGGCATAAATCCACACTTGTTTTTACACGTTCTTTAGTACTCCAGCTCTTGCACCCAGAAATTATTAAATTTCTCTGTTTTAAGAGTTGCTACGTTTAAGTTGGTGCGGGATCCTTTGGGATGAATAGACACTATCTCCTGCTTCCCAAATTTAACTTTTTAACAGGGAAAGTCTGCTGCCATTTTTTTCCATATAAGTGGTGAGGTAACAAGGACCAGCGTGTGGGAGATTCCGCACCCCCCCAGTCCTGTCTGAGCCCAGCGCTGCTCCTGGTGCCCAGCTCATCCCACCAGTGTCCTCAGTCAGGGCAAGGGTTACAGGGCACTGACAGAGAAAAGTGCTCGCTAGAGACTGCACCAGATACCCAATGGCCAGCTCTCTGTCTGAAGGAAATGTGCTGAACAGGCTGAGGTGGAACCGTGGTGGAACTGGCACAGAAAACACAGATGCAGTTTTTCAGATTTGTTAGATGATAGCCTCTGTCTCCAGCAGCACATTTTGCTGACACTATCTCAAATCCTCCACCCCCTCCTACAGATGTCCAGAACATATTAGCTAAAAAAGAGAAACTGGAGACCCAGAACATTGTTGCAGTAAAATTAAAATCTTGGAGTCACGCTTGTTTTAAAATTCAGGCAAACAAAGTAATGCCTGGCTTCAGTTAGATTGTTTGGTAACTTACTTGGAGTTACTTATTTCAAGATATATAAGCTAGGAGTAATGTATATGTCCATGTCTTTGCTTTCTGTAATTGCCAAAAATATTTCTCAAACATCCTTCTTTCTTTTTTTCAAATTTTCCTAAGGCAAGTGGTAAATGGAATGCTTTAATGCTGTTATGCCTTCTTATTAAAGGATTTATATTCCAGGTAAAAGAACCACAATTTTTTCCTGGTGCAGTTCAAATCAGTTGACATGGGGTGTGAAAGAATGCCTTAACTCCAAGGTGTCAGAAAATACCAAGTGATCAGCAAAAAAAGACTTTGGTTTAAACTTTGTATTACACGTGCCTTATGGTATTTCCAGTTTAAAGAAAGAACTAGGAAAACTGCTTCAAAATTGTGGAATTTAATAGGCTAATAAATTGTTAGAAAGTTTATCAGTAAACGTTATGTCACATTGGAGAGGACAGCCCAGTGGTTGCTTAATATGAACATGAATATTAATCGTTACTCTTAAGAAATTTATTATTTCAGTAACTTAAATCTACTGGTCTGTAGTATATTCACTGTCTTTCCACTGAACTGCTACATTCTATTGCTCTCCCTTTGAAGAGGAATGTGAAGCAGGCAGGGCTCCTGCAGGGAGGAATCCCAAATGTGCTTGTTAGCAAGATGGTGCTGTATTTACCCTCTTATAAATTGTCAGTGGGATTTCCATGACTCCGGGCATGATGAATATTATATTTCATCATCTAGAAGCATTCTGACTTTTGACTGAATATTTTGCTCAATAATTAACAGAGGCCTACTAAGTGATGGAAAAGAGATTACAGCAGCTGCAGGGTTGTTGCACACATATGAGTTGGAGGTGTCTCTGTGGCTGGGCACTCTGAAGGGTGTCTGTGGCCAGGCAGGACACACCTGTGGATGGATGGGGGGCTTGAAGGACTGGGAAGGACCTGCACCCATGTGGATGGTTTGAGATGCCTCTACACAGCTCAGTTCCACAATTTGCTTTCTAAAGTGAAGAGTTTTAATTTCTATACCTTCTAGAGTATTCTAGAGTGGCTGTGGAAGTTGGCTGACCTGAACTCTTAAACTTGCTGAGCTGGGCACAACAGGGGCACATCAGCATTGGCCGTGAACAAATATTTGCTGGTTGCAAGAAGTATGGCTTGTAGCATATATTATATAAATTGCATATAAATACAAATATGTATTTACCAAATCCACTTCCCACAATGCAAATGTGTCCTTAAACATGCAGGAATGAAAAAAAAAACCCAAACCTCTGAGCTAATACAATTCAAAAAACCACATATTTCACATATAAATATCCATGCAAAAATGGTAGCTGGAATACCTGTGTGTTCACTGGGAGCAGAAACATGAACACCAAGCCCCAGACAGTTTTGTGAAATAAATTTTGTCTTCAGTTTCAGTTTAATAGCTCAAGATCTTTCTGCCAGATGTATGAATGGCTTTGGGACGGAAGACACAGGAAGGAAAATGAAGATGTGATCAACCTAGGAAATGGTATTTGGGAAACCTTCCAGCATCATGAGCAAGCGAACACAGGAGTGCATTAGCACTGCACACTGTCTGATGAGTGCTCCAGAGGCTGGTTCAGGGGACATAATGCTTTGTTTCACTCAGAAAAAGACATTTGTGGGACAGGAGAAAGAAAATGCATGTAACAGACACAACTTTAAACGCTTTTAGCAGAAGCTCGTGAAATTTTACCAAAGAACAAATGGAGACTCGTGGATGTACTAAGAGAGATGTCAAGACCTGAGATGAATTGATGGACCACAGTCATAGCTAATTGACAGTGACATGTTTTGCTTTGCACTATTTGGACTGGAAATGAGATTTTGAGAAATTAAACAGAGGCCAGCATGCTCAAAATCACAGTTTTTCAGCTGTTCTAATAACCCCTTTCAAAAATATCACTGCATGCTACATTATGTGTCTCTACCTCTAATTTTGAACTAGTTGCAAACAGAAAAAGGCATTGATTAAATGTGTCAACAGTATTAAACTCAAAGATGCTGAATACACCAAAAAGTGCAAAGGAACTGTACAAAAAGCAGCAGGGTGGCTAGAAAACTTAATTTGGAACAGCAGTGAGATTTCAACACAAGCAGAGAAAAGCTATTGTATCAAAGATGAAATGTAGAGTTGTAATGACAGGAGATACAGAGGAAGATGAAGGCTTGGGAATAATAGGGTGGAAGGTAGTATTGGTGAAGGTAAACAGAGGCATCATACACACATGTGCCAATGTACACTATTCTTTACATGGAACTTGTAAAGATGCATCTAACATTAGCTCCAAATTGCTGTCACTCTGGTGCTTGAAAGAAGGGAGCAATGCTTTTGGGAAGTGAATTGGATCTGTGATTGGAGAAGTGTTACTTGGGAAAAGAGTCTGCTAGCAGTGACTACAATTATGAAGTACTGCTAGTAGGACAGAAATCCCCATCAGAGACAGGTATTACATCTGAGATATACCACAGAGCAAGGCCAGAGCACTGGGAAGCTCTCACAAAGAAAAAAGTTGTATTTCAGGAGTGTATCAGGCTACATCAGGATCATAGAATCACAGAATGGTTTGCATAGGAAGGGATCTTAAAGGTCATCAAGTTCCAAGCCCCTTGTCATGAGCAGGGACATCTTCCACTAGACCAGGTTGATTAAAGCACCATCCAACACTGAACACTGCCAGGCATGGGCATCCACACCTTCTCTGGCAGGCTGTGCCCATGCCTCTCCACCCCCACAGTAAAGGATGTTTTCCTGGTACATAGCCTAAATCTACCCCCACTCAGTTTAAAGCCATCCCCTCTTGTCCTATCACTACATGCCCTTGCAAAACTCTATTGTAGCTCCCTTTAGGGTCCTATAAGGTCTCCCTGGAGCTTTCTCATCTCTAGGCTGAACAACCCCAACTCTCATGGCCCTCCTTTAGTCTCACTCTAACAGGTCCATGCCCTTCTTACATTGGGTGCCTCAGAGCTGGATGCCTGCTCCAGGGTGGGGTGTCACCAGAACAGAGCAAATGTGCAGAATCCCCTCCCTTGCCCTGCTGGGCACGCTTCTTTGGAGGCAGTCCAGGATGTGGTTGGCTTCCAGGGCTGTGAGAGCATACTGCTGGCTTATGCCAAGCTTCTCGTCCTCCAACACCCCCAAGTCCTTCTTCTCAGGGCTGCTCTTGCTCTGGTCATCTGGGCTTAGTGGCTATTGCAAGGGTAGTGCACTGGGATCAGGGCCTAAGACAGGTGGGCTAATGAATTATAGCCACTGTTTAAATGAGGGTTAGTTGACATGAAAGGAGAGAAAAATCAAGGGAGAAGAAGATCTGTTGTCCCTTTTATTAGGAATCTGGAGGCTAAAAAGAACCTGAGAAGGAGGCATTTGCTGTTGCATGAAGGGTCTGGGCTGGAAACAATGACCATATGGCATAACATGCACCTGAGACCTGATACAAACCCACCAGTGTCAGGCCAGTCTTTTCACCACTTCTAAGAATCCTTGAGGCTACCAGGACTGTGCTGCCCTGGTTCATATATTTGTCACCCCTCAGGCCAACCTGCTTGCCCCAGCATTGATGCACAAAGCCCAGTTTTCAAGACCAGCTGGTGCTCCTCACCTGACCACCTTGGTGCCGTTCCTCATGACCTGCATGTCCACCATGCAGCCACCCATGACATAAGCAGCCAGGTTCAGCTCGGAGAACTCAGCCTGGAGTGGAGCAAGAGGACAAAGAGTTACTCAAGGGCAGCAGGGACACAAACACACACACAGAGACGCAGAATTTTCTTTGTCCGGAATGTGTCTTTCCTTCTTTTTTGTATTTTTTTTTCTGTGTGGGAACTGGAGATCCAATTATAGCTGGTTTGCCCTGAGAGACTGCAGAAATATTTATGGCTCCCACACTTGGGGTGCAAAAGTACACAGGATTAGGCTTATTGCAGTAACAAGTACTGAAGGAATTAAGAATAAGCAGGCTGAAAAAATGCACACAGGAAAGAATAATGATAATAGTAACAATAATAAAAAAAGGTAAGGTCATTTGAATTCAAATTCAGAGTTTCCACTTGGAGACATCCAGAATTATGTCTGAGTTGGCTGCCGTGCCACTGGCCAGCTATAAACCTAATATAAAAGATTTAAACCTTTTTAAACCTCATTATGTTGCAGGAAGGTGATAAGCAGAGGTCACCTGATGCGATTTGCTTATTAAGATTTTTACTATTAAAGAGTTAGCAAAGCTGGGTAAGTTATTAACAGAGCTGCTCAATCATTAAAACACTTTGTATTTTAAAAGAGGCACAACTTGCAAGGCTGGAAAGGTTGACAAGGGATATTTCAGCTGTGGGGAGCAAAAGACACGGGGTGATAATAATAAATATATAAATTAACAGGCTTAATTTTTTGAGGCAGAAAATTTAGTCTTCTCCCTTTGAGCAGTTTTTTCCCTCTTCCTTTTAAGGCATTTTTTCAGACTTAGTATGATGAAGACTGGGCAGCAGTAAAATCATCTTCTAACCAGAGCTAGCTAATCCCAGAACACTCAGATGGTGCTACTAATACTTATGACTTTACTGAGGTCCTTGTACTGTTCAATGTTCTTCTGCTAATTATATTAGTTGGAACCAAAAGATAGTGCCAGGAACAACTTTTATACATTAAAAAAACAAAAAGGAAAAAGAAAAAAACAAGCATGTTTTGTCCTCATGAACTCATGGAAAAAACTTGCCAATGGAGAACCAGTGCACCTGTAAAGGCTCAAAGGCCAGACGACAAATGAAAAAATAATTTCCAACTTTCCTTTTAAAATCCACATAATTTTAAAGCAATGGCTCTGGACTGGTGACCCGATGATGTAATGAGATTTCGTGTCCGTGGCCCTGTGTAAACTTTTTAAAGCAACACGCTTACATGATCTTACATCATTGTAACTCCCAATTACAATGAAAAGAGGGGGAAAATTCCTATTGCCAAGAAATAAATTCTGCTTCAAACACAAACACATACACACACAGACATGCTCACAGGGAGGGATTGGCAGTGGTTCAGGTGAGTGCCTGGGTTTTACTCGTGAGAGATTGCACTGTGCTGCCTTGGCCACAGCCACACTTCTTCAGTGACCCCACCAGACCAGAGATAAGAAAACATGGACCCCTCAAAGGCACCTGCCTTCCATACATTTTGAAAAATCTCAGGGCACCTAGGGAGAGAGGAGTCTACCTTGGAGAAATTCAGTAAGATCAGATGCTTTGGGCACCATCAGTGATCTCCCCAATGAGTCAAGGCAAGATTGCTAGTTTACACATTAGCTCCAGAGGCTCTGTGGACTGGGGAGATGAAAGGATGTTTTTCCCACTTCTGTGTCTCCATATGCCTCAGAGAAAGCAGAGTGTTGTCAAGCTGAACCTCCAGCTTCTGTTGCCGAGGAATGCATCATCTGATGTGAGCACCAGCACAAGACAGGAGAGTTTTAGGTCTGTGTTTTCATGTTTTTCATGTTTTTCTTCCAAAATTTTTTTCCATGATGGTTTGTAGTAAAAAGCTTAACACTCCTCTTTGCTGGGGGTGAAAATGGGCAATCTTCCTTCGATGAGGGGCACTTGCAGCCTGACTAAGTTGGTCTGACAGGCGTTTCCCTGAGGCAGTCAGCCAAACAAAGCTGTGCTCAGACACCTGACCTGCAAACACGCCTGAGAACCCCCCAAGCTGGTGAGTACCTCATGCCAAACTGCCAGGACCAATTTCAGGCCCTGCTAATGTCAAGAGACAGAAGAAAAGGAGAAATCCCCTTTGGCAACCATTGTCCAGTGAACACTGGCAAGAAGAGTTAAGCGTAGAGAGAGTCTGGGGGATTCAGCTATCTCACTCCCAAAACGTCCAGATCTACAATCAGAGCTGAGGGACAATCCTGACCTTTGCCTGGCATTCACTTCTGCTTTAATAGACAAAGTTAAGGAATGCTGCTGCTTTCATGTAGCTGCTTTGTTCCATCCAATGGGCTGCTGCTGGCAGGCGTTTGGAAGAAGGCTAAAACCTTCAGTCAGCAGAAATTGTTTCCTGTTGATTTTCCAGTGCTCCCTGTATTTTTAACTTTGTGGGTTTTGTAGCCCGATGACTTCCCTTGGCTGGGATTTCAGCTCTGAGATCATCTCCAGCCTGAGTTTACCTTGCAGACAAAGAGGTCTTTGAAAGCAGCCCATGCAGATAGAGTGACAGGTAACTATGCATAAAACAGGAGAGCTTAGCTCCCCGTGGCCTTGCAGAGTCATTTGCATTAGGAATCATGGAACAGAAGAAGGCATTGCATTAGCCTGATGGTGTTTTATGCTGGCTTTGCAGCAGTGCCAGTGGCTGCAAAAACATTCAGGGCAGGAGCAAACCGCGTGTGACAAACGCGACACAATCTGTCTTGAAGAATAATGTAATGAGACTGTGGGAGGGGAAATATTTCATACCTCTGTGAGGCTCAGCTATGAGATGATGCCCACAGCTACTTTGATCATAGTTTTGTCAAAAATGCCTCCTTCAGGTGTTAAGAATCAGAAGACTCTCCAAATCGTTTGGACTAAACCTTAAGGTACTCTCAGTTTCCATCAGTGTCCTCTGTGTGCTGGAGATCTTTTTGGTGAGCTATTTTAGAGTGTCTGATATTTTAGAGTTTCCTGATATTAAAACAAGGAAGATTTTGTCATTAGTAGAATAGTAGAAATGCCTGGCTTAGTAGCTATGCCTCTTAGTGATTTAAGGGAAGCATGTGTTCAAGGTGTATTTTAAGCATTTTTCATAGGACAAGAGAAAGTTGTGTTGGAAGGACTTCAAGACATCACACAGTCTTTCTCTCTTTCCTAAGCTCTGCCTCTGCCATTGTGTGTAGATACTACATTACCTTTTTCAGTCTTCCATAGGTGAGGAACCTCCTCAGGCAGCCTTAACAACAATGGAAAATTTTCCCAAAGCCCAGTCTAAATCTCTGCCTTTACCTTTTAAGACAGCAATTTTTTTGTGTCCATTACTTCTCTCTGCAGAACCCAAAGACTTATTTCTCAAAGACTTGCTCTTCCTTCTTTTTTTTTTTTCCTCTTTTTTTTCTAGACAAAACTAGTCCCATTCTCGTAAGATTTTCTTGTAGATTACGTTTTTCAGTGAATTGATCAGAGTTGCTGCTGTCACAGGGATTCTCTCTGGCAGGTCCACAACTTTCTCCATTTGTAATACTACCAACCATATGCTTGAGTATGGATTTGTCACACATGCAGTAGTGTGACTATTTTTTAACTCATATTCTGGATGAGATCCACTGTAATCCTGACACTGCTTTGTCTAGGCTACTGACTAGCCTGGTCCATGCCATGGCTTAGGCACTTGGGATGAGGAATTGCTACTGTATAATCAAATCTCATACATTCCTCTGTGGATTTTATGCCTTATTTTTGGGTGAATCTTCCAATATGTACAAGGAAAGGCCCACAGGAGGCTGCATTCCTAAAGCAGCACATTTCACTACAACCATTCAAAGCATCTCAAGGGGAAAGCAAGCAATCCCTAAATCCTGCACAGGCAGAAAGGTGGGCAGAGAGTTTGGATGTCTATGGGATGAGGGTTGAGGCAATGCATGCATGCAGAATTAGAGATTACACATTCTGGTTCCCGTGTCTCTTCCTGGGATATTTTTCCTTGGGCAGGCACCCTGCTCCCCACCTGCCCCCAGTACCAGGATTGTTCTCTGGGAGAAAAGAATGAAGAGAATCCATCTGTGATGTGAATACTGCTTTGTGCTCCAGGAGCAGCTTCCAGAGTGTTCTTCACAAGTCCTGAAGCTAGCATGCATTCTCCTAGGCTAGAGACAATGCTGGTGCTGAAGGCCCACATGCCTTCACCTGTGTGAACACCTTTTGGTGCATCAGCTCTGATGGCATTCAGAATTGTCTCTTGAGCTTTCATTTCAGAAATTATGTGGCTGCCTGAAAATTTGAGGTTTAGAAAAAGCACATTTCTAACTATTTTGATCCCAGGAAATGGCTCAAAACCATGAACTCTTTAAACTTCCAAAAGCCAATGAAAATTAAAAAGAAATAGTATTAATTTAAGAAAATAATGATTTTAGAGTAATTCTTGCTAGTTCTTCAGGCCCCTTTATTCGTGGTTTCTGAATGCATGTGGCAAACTATGAGAATTCTGTTACTGTTCTTGAACTGCTTTCTGGCATTCAGTTGGAGAAAAACCCAAACCCTAAACATATAATGAATAAAAATTATACCATTGTTTGACAAGAGCTAGTTTTCCTTTCATCACACACAGACCTGTCAGATTCTACCTTTTGAAAGGACCATTTTACACCACACATGAAAATACCTCTTTAGGGCGGGAAGTACAATGGAGCTGGAATTCATGATTTGTATTACAATTATTTTCTGTGACTGCCAAGTACAACTTTTTTCCTGACAAGGCTGCCAATGGAGTCATAATCTATACCACAAGACTTTTCCAGAAGCATGTACATAGGAGTTCACTGAATAATCATTCCCTGAAAATAAACTGAACAGTGGGAACAAGTGAATGAGCTGTGCAAGAAAAATGTGTGTCAGACGGACAGACGGACCCACCTCGTCACAGCAGGAAATGGTGGGAAGGAGACGGGTGGACAAACAACAGGAATAAAAATGTAGATGGATCTTTTGGCTTCATGACTGCTCTTTCACACCTTTCACTCCACTCCACCATCAGTTAGCCAATGCCAGGAAAGATGTCTCTGTACATACTAAAATTCCTTTGGGAAATATCTGCAGGACAGGTATCATGAAGGTGGGAGACTCTCTCTAAGAGGCGCTGCTTGCTCTTGCCTGCTGTGTCTCTCATTGTTCCATGAAAGGGACAGGACTGGAAAAGCCCATCAGAGCCATAGGGCACACTTGGTACCGTGTCATGAAACCCTTACTTGCACCAAGGTATTTTCTGAAAGCACTCATGTCTCCTTTATCCTCTTCTATGGCAGGAGGAACAAACTCAACTCTTGCAGTCTCCTCTCACAAGCTAAATCTCCATGGCCATCCCAGTGATCCTGCTCTGCACATCTCCTGCTTTGTAGCCATCACTCCTCCAGACAGGTGTCAAGTGTGCCCCTCATGTGCCCCACCCTCAGGGTCACGTCTGTCTGATGGCTCTGTGGCTGTCCACGACTCAGCCCCATCTCTCTTGCCCTCTTCTGCTTCTCTGTGGGTGTGCTGGGGATGTATGGCCACGAGGCATTCCCCTGGGACGTGGGACATGTCTAATGCCCAAGGAGGCCCCACACAAGGTGTGTCATAATCCAAATGGAAAACCCCAGAAATCCTTAGAGCACACAAGGCTTACTTTCCTCTGGGACTGGACAGAGATGGTGGGGAAGGAGGTGCTGAATTAGTTTCTCTCTAATGAAGGAAAACATCTGACAAAGCATAAGGCCTATGGTATAATTCCTCCTCTTCCTCAATATACTGTATGTATATATATATATATATATACACACACATTCCTCAGTGGCTCCTAACGCCTCCTGTCCTCTGGCCAATGAAGAACTGAGGAGATAAAAGCAAAATTGTTTTTGTGAGAGACTAAAAGCAATGTGGTCCACTCCCCTGGCACTTTAAGATTCTTCTTTAAGTTCAGCTTAGCCTTGGAGCCATTTATTCAAACTTATGCTTTTCATTTCTAAAAGAACTTTTTTTAGTATTTGTATTTCTAGACAAAAGAACTAGAGATGCATACACTGCAGTTCTGAAAGCTAGAAATCACCAAGGAAGTAAAAGCAACAACATGGATCAAAATCTAAGCAGCTTATTTTTAGCAAAAAATAGAGATAGTATTTTTAGATTCAGCTGTTCTCTTAAAGCTTAGAGATTTACTCACACTGAGTAAAACTTAAACCATCAGGGTTTTAATCAGAATAGGTCAAATAGATTTTAACTTTTGGATCAGGGTTTCAATCAGTCTCATGAATAACTATTGTTGCTACAGAAGTGGAAAAATACCCAGATAAGCAAAATGTAATCCAAACTGCCTCCAGAGAAAAAGGGCCATGACTCAGGAGGGTGGACTGGCTTTACACCACCAAAGCCTTTCACCTCTCTCCCTGCAGCCAGCAGGAAGAAGGCAATGGCACTGCATGCCTGCTTTCACTAAATGGTGGAAAATAATAAATCCTGCAGCCTTTAAAGCACATCATAATTATGGTTTCAGTGTTACACTGAAGATCAGAAGAGAAGAAACAAAGGTGGAAACAAAGTCAGGCTTCACATTCGTTTTAATGAATGACAGGAGAGTGGTGTACACATCACAGTGTCCCTGCCAGCTCTACTCTCATCCACTGGCACCAGGTGATGCCCACAGTAACTCCTGTCTTTTCCTGGGGATAATTGGTATGAAGAACTAGGGCCTGGGGCTGCTATCAAGGTCATGCAATCAACTCAGTGCGAAAGAACCAGAAAACCTTATTTGAGAGTCCATAAAACTTATTTTCATACAAGCTGAGGCTTGCAGAAGCAGCTCCCTGAGCAGCAGGATGGCATTGAACAGTCTCTCTCCTGTGCATTACCCAGTGTCTAATATGAACTGGATTCACCTGGTGCAGAAATTTCATATCTTGAAACTTCTGCCTGTTTCTCAAATTCAGCTGAAGTGAGCCAGAGCTGGGTGTGGGGACAGACAGAGCGGGACAGCATGGTCACATATTTCCTGCATTCCTCAGAGGAGAGGGGGACAGCCTGGAGAGCTGGCAGGGGTGTACAACCAGATTAGATAGCTGACTTCCCGCTGCTGAGACAGGGAGAGACACTGCTGCTTTCAGCACTCCTGCTCCTTTACAAACAAATGATATAGCGACTTTCAAAAAAATATCACCTACTATCCTGTTCTACTTCCCCCTCAGATCGCTAAACTGGCATGCTTAGAAAGAATTAAGATGTAACAGATATGGAAATGAAAGAGGAGGAGAAAAAGTTCAAACCAACTACTGAACATCCTGGAAGAATGGCAAAAGAGTTAGCATGGTCAGTAAAAATAAGGCAATGGCTTTTTCCCAGTGTGGTTTTTCAAGAGAATTTAACATTTGGATATTTCCTTTCATGCTTTCTGCCATTCAAACTTCTTTGTTATTTAGCTTTTCAGATCAAAAGTGGTTTTTCTCCTATAAAATATAAAAAAAGTTTCCTAAGGCAAACTGTATTTCTGGCTGAGTTAATAACGTGTGGTTATCTGAAACAGGATCAAATGGAAAAATGAAAAACTAAATGAACTTACTGAGCAGACCAAATGGTTCAAGAGGTGCCTAAGAGTCAAACTCTCTGATGGAGAGTTTATTCAGAACTGAACAGCCTGGCTGTTAAGGCTTGTGCACCGTGGCATAGTCTGTGCCATTCAGGGGAGAGTTATAGGACTGA
This sequence comes from Sturnus vulgaris, assembly GCF_052056855.1. Lineage (NCBI taxonomy): Eukaryota > Metazoa > Chordata > Aves > Passeriformes > Sturnidae > Sturnus > Sturnus vulgaris. The sequence goes on along the minus strand of NC_142247.1, from coordinate 32,503,977 downwards.
AGACCGGTAAGATGGGAACTCACAGAGAAAGATGTGGACCATGCTGATGAACATAGTTACTCCCTTTTTTTCCCCCTCTTTCATAAGAAAATTGTGGAAGAATTTTAATTTTTCAGGTAGAAAAGGTCAGCATTCAGCTTCAGGGGATCTGCTCCCACAACAGTTTAGGCTTCTGGACTGCTTGAGGATGAGGTGAAGAAGCTAGAAATGCTCCAAATAAATAGGGTAGGAGCAATGAATGAAAATTAAATATCAAGAAATACTGAGCAAGGATGGATGGACAAAATAAGAAGCCAGAGTCTGAAGGAAGCAGTGCTTCTCTCTTGACCTTAACAATACACATGAGAGGCCTGGGGTCAGATTCAAAGACTGCCCTTGACAATGCAGCTTCTGTGTTTCCTTGGAGAGACAGTGATCCAGATGGGAAAAGTCATCATCCCTTCTCCTTCTGAGGTCTGGAGGAGCCAAGAGCAGCTCCCTGCCCACTAAATGGAGGCTGGGCTGCCTCACGTGAGTGGCAGGGAGGGGAAAAGTGGAAACAGCCGGGATCCTTGTTTTCCATTCCTCAACTCTCCTACCCACTGGGGGCTTCATTCCCTTGGGCAATGCTGCAGTCATTGTGTGGGCATTTAATGAAAGCTGCAGGGGCCTGGCCATGGTGCTCACCAGTGAAATTGCATTATGGTCTTTGCTTGCAGCAATCTGTTGCCTCATCTAGAACACAGGTGTTCAGCCTACGTGAAGGATTTCAAGAGGTGAACTGGGAAAGCCTCCCTACCAGACTCAGTGGGGAAATGTGAGCAGCTACCTTATGACAAGGGTCACAGCTTGATCCCCCAGCAGGGATCAGAGTCCACTTCTGACCTTCTGCACTCACCAACCATTTGAAGGCAGCTACTTTATAAGGACCTCAAGTGCAATAACATTTGAGGAGAAGGATTATGAGAGGAAAAGCAGAGACTGCAGGTTTAGGAAAGAATTAACAGGCTGTTTTGAAGAGTACCAGGTCAGCCTTTGAAGCTGAACCTGCTTTGAGTGATGGAGAGGGTTGGATCAGAGGCTTGGAGGAAAAACCGAAACCATTTTTTTTCATGCTTCTAAGTGAGTAGTAGATTTTTAAATTTTTTAATTTTTCCTATTCTCTTTTAGGATAATTGCTAAGGCAGCCAACAAAATAAAGACTTTGATAAAGAAATGCCATGAATAATTATTCTTGCTAATAACACCCAGACTGACATGTGTATGATATCAAAAAAAAGAAAAATCTGTCCCAGACACAGTTTGATCAGACCATGTGTGCTCATGAACAGTCATAGACAATAGGACAAGACTCCTTTGAAAAGAGAAGAAACACCTTTTCAAGGGCAATGGGTCCTGAGAAAGTCTTAAAACCCACTACATTAATAATCTGTACATGCACACAATGCAGAATCAACAGCCTTATAAAAACAGAAAATATCAGGTCATTCAAACAACATTCAGCAGCTTTCTTTATCCACCCAAACACTTTTACAGTCCTAATGAATATAAAAGAAGCATATGATTCCCTCAGGATCACCATCTTATCTCTACATCTCTCTCTTCTTATGTCTGCTTTCAAGTTGGGTGCCTGAAGAAGATGATTATTAATAATAATAATTTCTCTTTTGGCAACAGCACCCAGTCTCAGTCAATATGGGACTTTTTTTTGACGGACACTGCACCAGCACACAGAGCAGGGGACAGACCCCAACACGAAGAGGCTTCAGCTGAAATGAATGTCTGGTGCCAAGGCTAACAGGGAAACAGAATGTGTCCAGTGCCCAGCACATTAAAAACAGGCTATGAACCTCATGACTGTTCCTGGGACAGATTACATCTCCCTAGCTGTGTCCACACACATTCCTGAGAGAGAAATTCACTTGTCACTGACCTGTTCCACTCGGATATCAAATTCTCCATTCACCTTCTTCCCCTGGAAATATTTGGCCCTGCAGAAGAAACAAGAGAGACAAACATGGTTAAATAAGATTTTTGGCTTTCATTACATACTGGTTTGCTTCTGCATTTCCCTTTTTGCTGAAGAATTTCTATCGGGGTCACAGCATGTTTTTCTAATTCCTATCTTCTTTTAGCTTTCTGTTCTCCAGGAGAAACCTGCCAAGGCAGATGAAAACCACATTGGAAAGTTCCTTCAAGGCTTGTTACTTTTTCATTTAATTTTCAAACTGAAAACCAAATGTTCTCCTAATCTTTTCCAGAGAAGAACTCTAATCAGTGATTCTTTGCTATATCTCATTTAATACTCAATCTTTATTCTGTAAAAGGAGAGCAGCATATGGCACAGCATCAGGAACTTCTTCTGATGTTGAGCAAGGAGCTTTATCATCCCAGCTGAAGTACTTGTGAAGCCTGTTCTCATGCTCTCTCACTCCAGAGCTGCTTTCCACTTCTGTTTTTTGGCTATTGAATTTGGGAAACTGTATCTGCATCTCTACAGCGTCACTGATGAAGGATCTCTCCAGAGCTGAGAATCTGTGTTTGCTCTGGGGATGAACACTGCTGTGAGAAGAACATACACCTTCCACCACCTCTGTTACTATCTCCTCACACTATGCAGACAACAAGGCACTTGTAGTAGGTTGCTCATGTGAGGGGAAGGCTGACAGTAGTGCTGGAGAAGAAAACAGAGGGAAAGGACAGGCAATTTTAGCTTTTTGTATTCGTATTTGTATATAATGCCCTTTATATTGATTGGTCAGTGGGGAAATTGCCAGTATAAACTTCCCTGTGAATATTTCTCCCCAGTTCTCCCTCTCACCAAACAAACTTGACAGAAGAAAATATTAATTTATTTTGTCAGTCCTCATCCCTTATAAACTTTCAGAAGGCCATGTAGGCTCCAAAGGGCTCTTCAGTTTGGAAAGCATTGAAAACAGTTTAGTCCTGCAAGAGCTGTTTCCAGAGACAAAGTAACTCTGAGTTCTGTTTCCAATTGGCAAAGGCAGGACAGCATAAAGAAGCAAAGGAAAATGAGGGGAAGCCGGCTTTGCTCCCTATTTTATAGTATAAGGAAAAAAAAAAGCTGGCTCACATTTTTACTATGTGTCTATTTGTTCCAATAAAAAAGGAGAGACAGTAGGAAGGCAATTTTCCCCATGGCTGAAACACACTGGTTTATAGCTGAATGCTCCCCTCCCCCAGAAATGTGACGTGTAAATGAAAAGGCTGAAAAAGTTGTTTTGTCATTCTGGCTCAAAATGAAGTAAAAAATTTTCATTATAATAGAAAATACATTAAATATGTCAAAAGCTTTCTGCTTAATTCTAATAAGGACATCTGAATGCTGTATCACACTTCCCTTCCCAGACAGCCCATCCATCAGTGTGGTGCAAATAAGACTTCTGCATAGGTGAGGGACTGTGTAGCAGCCAGGTGTAACCAAGACCAGGTGACTCAAACAACCCCTGTTTAGTATAAAAAAGCAGATCTCTGGCCATTTTTCCTTCTTTTTTTGAATTTGTGAGCATTGCATGAAAAAACCAACTCAGCAGACAAGCTAAGACATCACGCCTCTAACAATAAACAGGAACTCTAAATGCACTTAATAATTCCATTAAATTTCTGGAGGCATGGCTCAAGAGGGTCTGGCAACATTCCTCGCTCCTAAACATCAGGGAGATTGCTGGAACCAGTGACTTCTTAAAAAGTGCAATAAGCTGTCAGAGGGCTCACAGGAACTGGTCTGAAATTTGAGGCACACTATTCCCTGGTACAAGTTTGTTTATATTCCCAGCATGCTCATAATAAATATTCCTTACCCACATTTATGAAACACACTTCCTCCCTCCATGGCCTCTCTTCTTTGTTGACCAGCTGCTTGCAAACTCCTTGGTGATGCTTTGCTTCAGCTTGTAATGAAGTGCAATTACCACAGTCCTCAGCCTGGTACAGAGGCAGCAAAGAGGCTTCCACTGCCTGGTCCAGGAAATTAGCCTCCATGCAGTTACAAAATCATCCTTATCCTCTCTGCAGTCCTGGCTGGGCTTATGGATGGTCACACAGAGGGTGCATCCAGTGTTAGGAGTTGTTTGAATAGTGCAAGGGACCTCAGCTTAGACAGCGTGACCTCTCTGTTCTATCCCACTTTCCACACAGGTTGTCTCATCCCATGTCCCTAGAACTTTCCTTTAAAGGCATAATATATCAGTTTCTTTCTAAGACAGCCCCCAGGAAGCTTAATCTGCTCTGAGTGTCCCTAAAGGCTACAGGTGCTAAGCAATTTGCAGCCAAATATTTTGGTCCCCCATCATTTTGACACAGCCCAGGGTAAGAATAAAACATTTCTTACTAAAACATCTCTGAAATGGATGGAGTGATGCTTTCAATTTCTACCTGGAGTTTTGGAGCCCCCGGGCAGTAGAGGCTATCACACTGAAATGAAAAATGTCCTTAGCATCCTCCTGGAGCCCCTCAATTTTTAAGCAAGCTGGAATCATTGCTGATGTTGTGGAAGCATCATATGTCTTGCAAAAGTGAGGCCCTTGTGGTCAGTTCTGCACAATGTCTGAAATGGCTTGTAGTCTTTACAGTGGACATGAGACAGGAAAGAAGGACCATGCTGCTGTGGTGGGGATGCATGAGAAAGAGAGATGGATGTTTCTGGAAGTCTCATGGCTGTACAAGACATTTGTGGATGCTCTCTGCCCCAAAACCACCTGAGCAAGTCTCTCCCAGACCTCTGTCTAGGACCTGACTGCTGCAGAGTTATCTAGGCAGCTTGTAGTGCAGCAGAGGAGCTGTGCCCAGAAGACCAGTCCAAAAATTTTCTGGGAACCTCGGAAGTGTCCCCACTCACCTTCAACACAGCAGCTTCCAGTGATGAGAGGAGCAGCTCACGGCCCCAGGAGGGCTCAAGGTCCCCAGCTTGGGACACTGGACAAGCCACTTGCCACACAGACCCACTGCCTCTCCCAGGCAGTCTGCAGCACTGACCACTGCCTGGCTGGCCACCCCTTTATTTTAAAGCATGTCAGATGTTCAGCTCAGCAGAACACAGAGCTGTAATTTGGCTAGGCAGGGTGTGGATGGGCTGGTGCGGTTGCTGTGATCTCAGTGAATTAGCACGAAAACATGTTTTGACTGAAGAAAACTGCAGGGCCACGCTCAAGAGCAGTTCCTGGGTGGGATTTGTAGAGCTAGGCAATCCATTTAAATGTGGCCCCACGGACTGGGAGGGAGGAAGCACCGTGATAAACAGCCAAAGGTCTGCCCTGGCTTGCAGGGAAGTAGCTTGCCTTGAACCCTTCTCTCTTTCTGAGTAAGAAGCTGCATGCTCTGGAAAAGGATGTATTTTCTGGGTGGAAAGATATCAGACAAACATAACTTTTGCTTTCTGTCTCAGCTCTGACATGATTACAGGGGCATAAGAAACCCAATGCCGCCTCTTATGAAGTAATCTGGAAAGGATAGAAGTTTATTTTGTGGAGATATTCTGTAAACCAGCCCCAGTCTGCCTCAATTACCATGGTTGGAGGAAGCATGTGCAGCAATTTGCATTATATGGAGTCAGATATGGAGTGTACCTTTAACAGCAGCAAGGAATAATAAATGATAAATTCACCTCCCATTTACCTACCTCGGGCTAATTCATAGATTTTCAGATCTTCCTAGGAGAGGCCTCAGTGGAACTGATACAGCAAATATTGGAATGCTGTCTTGGAAACTGGGAAGCCATTCTTCAGATGAATTAATAAGCCTGAACCCAAATTCCCTGTGATGTGAGTGAACCCTGACTCACACCTGCATCACTGTTCAACAGAGGCCTTGAGCTACAAAGAGCTGGCTTGTACCTTCAGCCCAAAAATGGGCTCTCCTCACTGAGAGCATGCAAAGGAGGACACTAGGATATTGTAATGCCAAAGTCCTCCAAATCCTCTGACTGGGCTTGTGCCTCTGGATCAAGACACAAGAAGCAAAGAAAGCCAAACCAAACTTTTCATGGAAACCACTTCTTATCTGGAGCAGGAAGCAGCCTTCCCTATGCTGTGGAGGGGCCAGAGAAAAACACGATGAAGAGAGAAATGCATGGGACTCTTGGGGAGAGGTGGGCAAGGGAGTGGGTGGAAGAAAGAAGGAGAGAAATGGTAAGAAGAGGCTTGGGTAAACAAACCAAAAGGCATCCATGGGCAAATTCTAGAATCATCTGAATTATTTCCCTGGTATCACATTACACATATTTCTCTCGAGCCCTTGGGAAAATAAGGCATGTAATTTCTTTCTGGCTAATCCAGGAAAAGGCGAGGCTGAAGCCCCCTGGTTTGGGTGTGGGGGCACCTCGGGGAGGATGGGGAGGTGGTGAGCCACTGTATAAAATCCCTGAGTCAAAGGGCCTGGGGGCCCAAGTGATGCACAAGGCACTCACTGTATGTCCTCATTGTCTCCTTCATAAAAGGGGCTGGGACTGGGAAAAAGGAGGCAGTTTCCAGGATACTGGCCAGCAGCTGCTGGAATGCCCCGACCCCCCCCCCCCCCCCTCCAGCCCCTACATGCTATAAGGGCAGCAGGGAGGGCAAGGGGGAGGAGAGATGCATTTGTGCCCTTTTTTTTTCCAAGAGTGAAAATAAGGAAGGTTTTCCTTTTAGGAGCCAGTTCTCACCCGCTGCACCACTTTTCCCCACTTGAGAAATTCTCATCCGTACATAGTAAGGAATTTTGAGATGCTCAACTCCTGACTGCCCAGAGCATAGGAATGAGAAAAATCACTTCATAAAAATGCTGAGGTCTGCAAATTGCTGAAGCTTTTGCCCACATCTACTTGGCCCAGAGATCTTTGTGCAGTGATCAGCTGTGAGATGGACTGGTTGGTAACTAACACTTATTCTGCAAGAGTACCTTGGGGGAAGGGGTGGGGGTATCAGAATGGTGAATAAGAGTGATGAATGTGTGGTTTGACACCTCAGAAAACAAGGTTTGAATTAAAAATTAAATGGACCAGTGGCAAGTGCAGAAAGAAAGAAAAGGTATTGACATTGTATATACTGGCAGGGAAGGACCAGTGAGTAAATCTCAGGTTTGTGGTGGGTCAAAAGGTAACCCTAAATACACTGATACTTTGCCAGGAGCTCCAAAGAAGTTTCAGCTCTATCCCTGGGACACAGCAGTGCTGTGACTAGCCCTGTTCCTCCCTGGGGTAAGATCACCTTGCTCTTGGTGCTGTCACCCCCTGACTTGCTGTGGCCACCAAAAGGAGAGCCAGCTCCTCAGTGCTGCAGGTGTGTCCTCAGTGTCCTCGGCCGGGCTGTGGGAACAGACTTCTTCTGTTGCCTTCGGGAAGAACCGCAAACCCCAGCCCACTCTGGTCACTGTGAAACCACCCCTGAAACATTATCAGTTATGGGATCACACCAAGGGAAGGAATGCCTCACTGGAAGGGGCTGTGCTGGGCTCTGATGGCCGTATGAGTTAGGGGTTTTTGGATAAAGGAAGTCCTCCGGGTGAGGTCCTTGATGAGATCTGATGTACCATCCTACAGGGCTGGGAGGATTTTCTTGGCTTGAATGCAGTTGGAAAGGGAAGTTTTGGGGCAGCAAAGGAGAAGGGTTTTTAAAATCTTCTTTTGTGAGACCTCCCTTTCTGAAGGCCTGTTTTCTGGGGAGACCTGGCTTGGCAAGCCACCAGCACTTTAATGACCACAGACACAACCATTCATGCCACTCGTTCTATTCAAGGAATTGTGGAGTCCCACACAATAGTGGCCTCCCACCATCTTCCTGTGCCACCTCCTGCTCATCAAACAGGGGTAATCAAAGCCATCCCCCCACCAAGAGAAGAAGCACTAGTTAGTGCAGCACTATTGCTTTTGGGCACAGCTTTTTGTGCTTCTCCAAGCTGTCAGAATAGGAAGGACACTTTGCTGTAGGTCTGGTCCCCCACCCAGGCTGTGCTGTGGTCACATTCCTCCTGCCCACAGAGAGCTGGGGGTAGGAGGGTCGGGGGTGGAGGTGGGGTTCTGCATTAAGTACAACATGAGGCAGCAATTTGATTTTGTGCGTTATCGAAATAGTGCATTACTGGAACATTTCCATGTTGCTAAATCTAAATAATATGGCCTGGAGCTGTTTGCAAGGGGTATCATTTTTTTGAGGATTTTGCAATATTTTTTCCAGCCTACTTCAGTTCTCCTTGAATTTGAGGAGCAATGGAACTGCCTAACTTGGACCAACCCTGGGGTAGGGCTGTGGAGTTTCAGGCACAAGAAATCTGGCTCACAAACCTTGAGAAATGTATCTGAGGGTTGGGATTGTTGGGTTTTTTGATATATACAGGACTAGGCAGGACATTGTGAGGTTAAATTCTATGCATTTATACGAGCTCTGGTAAAGTAATTAAGGACCCAGATTTGACTTGCATTAGCATAGTTATAACTTGGTGGGGAATGTTTTCCATATTCCTTGTGTCCATTTTTGTAATGATACTAATCCTTTACATTTCTGTATCACCTTTCATTTAGGGGGACTAGATCCCAAGATACTTACATATTCAGGACAAAAATACAGACAGACATGACGGTGCTATACCTAAAACAGATCGGAAAGTGATGTGATAAATGCAATTTCTTGAAAACTTTCAACAGCCTTGCCTCCTTTTCACCCCTATGTCTGTATGCTAGGGAGTACAGAAACTCCCCATGCTGCTTCCAGGTGTGCACATGTGCATAAACACACATGCTAATTTAACACAAACTTGCCTCCACTTTCTGCTTTCCACTTCTTCTCAAAAAGCGGAATTTGGCAAGAACTGTAGGAACAAAAATATTTGGTCCTGGGTAGACAAAGCTAAATGATGAAAATTCAAGGGCATTTTAACCAGTCTTGTGAAAACATGAATTTTATGTGTAAGTTTATTCGAATTATTGCTGCATTGTAGCATAGAATTTGTGAAACCCTGAAAGCTCGCCACTGTGCAAAAAAAAAATTTGCTCATAATAATGTATTGTCAGTGACCACCATGTTAGATGATCTAAGGCATCCTTATCATGAAATATAGACAAAAGTTTGCAATTTTACCGGCAAATTCCTAAGTTCAAACTTAAACTCCAAAAGTCATTACTTTTAAATGAGTTAGGTACAGAAATATTCCTCTTAATGGGAGCCTTAGTATATCATCTTCAGCCTGCTGAAAGCATGGAATGACTCATGACACTCATTGAATATTTTTTAAAGGAATTTCTTGAAAAAAACCCAGGATTTAGGAACTCCCATGTTAATAAAATTCAGTATTAGACTTTTATTGTTTCACAATCAAATTTTTAGGCAAATGACATATTTAGGGCTCAAAATGTTCATGTTTCAGAAGTAAAAATAATTTTCTTTTTAAAAGAAGTTGATAATTTCCTTTGACCAGTATAGAATACTAATCCTGTCAAATCAATCTATAATTGGACCTGAATCATGACATTACTGTAATACAAAGAACCATTTCAAATGTTTTAAGAGGATTTCATTCAGTATTAATCACACTTTCTCTCTTCCTTGATCTTAAAAATTTTGGAGACAGTATGTTCAGGCAGATTTGGCTGCAAATTAAAGGGGAGAGAAAACAATACAATTCTATGTCTCCTAAAATATCCTCTGTGACTTATTTTTTTGTGAAGCATTTTACAATACTCATGTGTGCAGCTGCTGTACACAGGACACATGTATTTTGGGCAAAGCAGCAAACATAGCACTGTGAGCTCTGGAAACAGCCTGAAATGTGGACAAAACAGAGCAATGGCTTTGAAAAGCCACATGAGCTGTTTCACAAATGTAACTTAGATATCCAGCAAATGCAAAAAGAACAACTTTGTTATGGTGTCTGGTCCAGAAAGCAATGCTTTTAGCATGTGTGGCTAATAGGAGCCTTAGCTGTGCTTGATCACTTCCCCCATAAGCAGTTTAAACACGAGGCATTAGGCTGGAAAGCTGAGCACTTTCACAGAGGATGGGGGTTAATAATTCACAGTGCAAAATCCTGTTTGATCTGCTGAGAAATTCAATCCAGCTAGAGCATAATTTTACTTAATAGCATGGTGGGCAAGGAGGTTGCCAGAGGTGGGATGCTCCCCTCCTGGCTGAGGTCAGGCTGCTGGAGCTGGCCCATGTGCCACCACCTGGAGTTCTGCTGTCCCCCTTCCTCATGGTCCTGCTCCCTTTTGCTGTCTGTGTGTTTAACTCATGCACATGTATTCGTGTCTGAGCTCCATTTTCTCTGGCAGCTGCTGTAGGTGAGTTGTGGATGCGTTTTTGGAAGTCTCCCAAGGCACAGATACTCCCAGCCCGCCAGAAGGAGCCTCATTCTCCAGGTGGAGGCTCCCCAGCTGAGAAATGTGCCAATAATGACAGAAGAGAAGCCAAGCTTTTCCCTGGAGTGTTGATGCACAGGTACATTCACTGCTGTGTGTGCCTCTGAGGGCTGCCTGTCAAAGCCAAGAGCACAGGGGAGCTGTGTAGGGAGGATTTTCCTCTTGTGCACATCCTGCACATGGCAATTCACTGCGTGCTTCCTTGCAATGTCCAGAGCTGTGTCTTTGAGGGGAATGGAAAATTTGTCAAAATGTTGCCACTTTAAGAGAAATCTGGGTGAGTTCCCTTGTTCTTAATAGAATGTACCTTTCTTTTACTGCTGCTAATGCAGAAAGCAGCTGATCATATTCTGTGGGACTCACATTGTTTTTATAGTACTTTGCCTCTGGAATAAACCAGAGCATATTGCATGTCAAGAACGGCAAGGATTTTATGGTGGAAGACAGGACATGGATTCTCATGGATACTCTTTCTTTCCTTCAGACCTCTGAGAGAAATTGAGTGCTGTACTGTGCCATCAGCGACATGGCAGCTCCTCAAAAATAGAAAGGATTGTCATTTGTCACTTTAAAGTGCATTCAGCATGCACTTGCCTATTTGAGTTGTTAAAGCATTTCGTCAAGCACTTGTGCAACACCTCATCCTAACCCACAACTGCAGCCCTTTGCTGTAATATAAACAGTGATGATAAATTAATGTCTGGCTTGGCAATATTGCTACGGTCTCCAATTCTGAGAAAGTGTTTTCTTTTAGAGAAGAGAAACCAAATGGCAGATTCCACTGTCTCTCACCCTTCCTGTCCATGAACAAGCTGATCCTTGTTGAAAAGCCTGTGTAACTTGCTCTGAAGCAGGAGACACTTTGGAAGCCCCTCACCCTTGAAATAAGGACAGCACATCAGTAGTTATTTCTTGGGGATTTTTTTAGTTAGCCGTTTCAAAAGGAGAAGGAAAGAGTTTCTTGAAAACCAAAGGTTTCACAAGTAGAAAGACCAGAGCAGGCAGAGGTGAAATGCATTACAAACAGGATGCTCCTTCCAAACCCAGAATCACCAGCACAGAAATAACAATGTGCTGTTGTTCACCTTCCAGAGTCTGGAACTGTTTCTGTACATGATGCAGAGTGGGTAGTCAGAATCCCTGGATAATCAGCTTTGTCAGCTGGGCTCTCACAAGGCAAGCACTGCTTCCTAAGGCTGCTCAGCCTGAGCTCACATAACACCCTGGCTGAGACCAACAAGGTGACTGGCATTGCTCAGAAGTACCTTACCAAAAATAAACATCCATGGAGCCATGGAGCCACTGCTCTTCTGTGCTGCTCTCAAGGGCTCACTGAGTTTCCTGGAGACAGAAAAATCAACCAGGAGGAAGCACTCGTGGCCCACTGGAATGGTTGCATTGCCATGCTCTCTCAGAAAGGACCAGCCTTCAAGCTGGGGAAGTTTCCAGACATGTATTTCCGTCCCTGCTAGAAAGAGCCATGGCAAGCAAGGGTTAGTAATGCTCTTTACTTGGTTTTCATGTCATGCATACATCAGGGTATGATCATGAATTCATACACTAATTTTGTTCAGTGTCCTCACAGCCTTAGAGAAAGTAAAGGCAGGGAGCCTTTGCAAGCAGCATTTGACACCAGCAAACTTGTGGGTTGAGTCAGAGAGCTGGGATAAATGAAAGGGTTATCCCATCATTCCTAGAAACTGCTAAGTTATGGAGAGCAGAGGGATAGCCAAGACAGCAGGGTGGGAGGAGTGCTTATAGGAGTGGAGGAGTGAGGACAGCATGGGTAGCCTTGCTTAAAGGAAGGTATACTTCCTTTTTATATATCCCAGCTGCTGCTCCCTCAGCAAGCTCAGCTCACAGACCACAAAGCCTGCATGACAGAGCAGCAGCTGGGAGATATAAAGGCAGGGATTCAAATGAAGTGTGTGTATTTTAAAACATGAAAACACTGCAGCAAGGTCCAACCCCGGCTTGTCTTTTGCCCTGCCCTGACTACTTCCAGCACCATTAATCTCAAGGGAAAACTAGCTTGGCCTTTGAACTAGGGCTTTCCTCTCTGATTACAGTGTTTGGACTACACAATGCCAGCTAAGCCCCAGATGCTGGAGCTGTGCATCAAAGGCACTCCCATTCCCAGATAGAGGATGCTGTGTTAAGGGACTGCCACCTGGCAGCGTCTCCAAGGAACTGCAAAAACACTTCGCAGAGACAGAGGTTAATGAGCATCAGCCTGCAGGAGACTCCTGGTGCAACCAAGAGAGAAAGATCAGGTCAGGTTGAGCCAGACTCGTGTTGCTGTCTGATGGAGTTGGCATTGAGGGGCTGCTACTGTGATCAAAGACACCACGTCAGAGAAACATCCACGGTGACAACCCTAGCAGGGACTTTCCCACTCACTTAAGAAGTTCTTCCTTTGAGAAAAATCCCACTGTTTTCCCTCTCTTTTTTCAAGCTGGCTGAAGATGTCTGACCTAGTTGTACTCAGTTATGGTCTCTTTTTAGGTAAGATTTAAGCTTTTGATTTGTGAAGATACACTTAAAAAGGTAGGTCTCACCTTGTCCCCCCTCTTCTAGTTAAACAGAGAAGACTAAAGGTGACAACTGTACTGAAGAGTGGTGTGGGATGAACAGAAAAACAAAATAATCTCCCTTGACTAAGACCCAATTACCCAACTTTCATTTTGAAGTCTTCAATACTGCCCCCTTACCTGGGCTACTCTTTCCTTCCTTTGTCTTGCTACAAGCTGGCAGATGAACCAAGAGCATCTTCTCAACACATTTGCTGGATTTTCCCCCCAGGTAAGACTCTCAGACAGGCTGCCTAAAGCTTTCTAAACCAGCTGACTTTGAAAAGGAGCATACAAAAGGCAGTAATTTCTCTAACATTTCAGAAGACTTCAATTGGGAACATTTTGGAACGTGTACTCTGCTACCCAATATCATAGGAAACAAACTTCCAAACTTTTGTTTGCAAAGAGACCTGCATGAACAAGACAAATTTGAGGCTCAGCTGAGCCTGAGATGCTTTTGCCAGCAGTTTTTGCTATGCTTAGCAGGTGAAGGACCCTTGACAGGTAGTACAAAGTTTGGTTATCTTTTCATAATTTATGTATAAATTTGCATACAGAGAAAAGCTCAAGAGAGATTGAGGGCTGGAGAGATTGAGTCACTTTTAATTTTTAGAGTCAGCACAGTGGATTAAGGTCCTGAGCCACATCATTAACACACCTTCAGCTGTGACCTCTTAGGATCATTTGTAGATATGACAGCTTGGGTATGCCTGCTAAGCCAAGAAGGCTCTGTGTGTGTTCATATAATAAGGCTATGAAGAAGTTGGTAAACGAATACCAAATGAACATTTTTTACCAAGAAAGTTTTGAAAAATCCCACTCTGCCATTCACACAAGTTGTCTGAACGGATACCAACCTGGGGCCAGAGCCGGTGACCCACATGTGAAAGCATCTGTGCACGCCCTGCAGATTATCCATGATTCCCAGATCCCCGAGAATGTGGAGCTGAACCCAGCGGGGGATCAGGGATGACTTACCAGTCGGTGTGGGCATCATCGATCACCAGCAGGATTTTGGGTTTCGGTGCCACGGGGGGCGCGGGGCCGGCCGAGTGGTCCATGAGTCCCGCGGCCGCTTGCGTGGTTTGCTTCATGGCGCTGGAGATGGAGCTGAAGATGCTGCTGCCAGCAGAGGAGGAGTGCGAGGGCTGGGGGGGCTGCAGGTGCTTTCTCTCCGTGGCAGGAGAAACCGGGGAGCTGGTGGAGCTGTCGGGGCGCTGCAAGTCCATCATGTAGCCATTGGGCAGATTTGCCACAAAACTGCTGTCTGAGAGACGCCGCCGGAGGAAATTCATTGCTGCAGCCTTGTGGGGAAACTTCCTCAGCAAGAGCAAGGGTGATCAGTGCTGTTACCAGTCCTGCAGGATGTCTCTATGTCTGTGTGGGCACCTCCTTAAAGTCCAGGCACACAGGCTTTACCCCTTGAAATCGTGCTGGAGGTATACGCTTAATTTTGTCAGCTATATTTTCTTTCTCTCCTGTGGGAAGAGAATCAAAGACATATACATGAGATGCATACTGTGAGACAGAGATAAGTAACCCCCTTTTGGTCTCTTAGACAGGTACCTTAATCAACACGAGAAGAAGGGACTGCTAGTTGCTATGCAGTATTCCATACTGCTACAGTCAAACGTTTAAGACAAAATATGTGTCACCATTCTTATCCCCGAATGTTTTCTGGTCAGTACAGACCAGCCTGCACCAGCTTAGGGGCTAACAAATCTATCACTGTAGAGAAAGAAGGAATTACTCTGATAAATATTAATTTTAAGAAGAGAAGCATCTTATTTAAGGTGTCTTGTGTGTTAAAAATTACAGAATAACCAGCAAATAATCCAAATGGATATGAAGTTGTATCATCTTTGGTAAGCTTGTGAGCAAGGTTCTGAATGCAAGGAACAAATGTCTGAAATTCAAATGGGATGTAAACAACAAATAGCAGAAAGGTACCCATACACACTTTATCAAGTTCAGTGACAGAAATTACTCTTTTTTGCCCCTCTTCCTCTCTGCACTCAGACTGAGCCAGGTGCTCGCTGGTGGTTGCTTGGTAGACACTAGCAGGCTTTCTGATTTTAGAAATTCACTTGTAGGAATTTTGCAGGTACTCAAAACTAGAAACTTAGCTGTCTAATTTCCACATAGTTTTTTCCTCTCTTGGTATTTTTGGTTTGTTTGGGTTTTTGTTTGTTTTGTTTTAATGAGAATTTATTCTGCTCATCTCTTCAAGTAAGAAAACAAACATAGTGAAATATAAGTATTTGGCTCTTCTCCCTTGATCATATGATGGCTTTGTTTTTACTCAGAATACTAAGTATTTCAGCAATTAAATAATCTCACAGTTTAAAAAAATTCACCTCTGGGCACATCCCAGAAGACAGACTTCCACAGTAATTTCTCAAGAAATTTTTATCTGCTAAGACAACCTTTGAGTCTTGGTTGGTGAGGTTTAGGGGAAAAACAAAAGAAAATTATTACTGGTAAAATAAAAAGGTTTTTCAAGACATACATATTAGCAGCAACAAAAATGAGAGTTATCCCATATACATCAAGTGAGATGAGTCTCAGGCATATGTGGTAGAATTGTTTAAATTATGCCTAATCCCCTTCAAATCTCTTTGAATGACCCCTTATAAGTACTGGAGCTGCTTGCCTTCACCTGCTATGGTCTCCCTTAATTACTCATCCTCTTGTCCAAACTCTGCCTCCTGATGGCAGAAAATTGTCTTTTCCCAGTTGTCCAAGAGAACTAATTGTGAATCTCCCTCCTGTGAGAGCTGTGGGTGGAGCAACCAGCTGTCTTAAAATAAGCTCTCATTTATTTTCACCTACAGGGATTTACAAAACTTTACAGACAGAGGACTCAGACGTGTCCATGTCCGTACCTCTCATAGCCCCAAACCCTTAGAGAGGCTCAGATGAGCCTACCTGGAAGTAAGCAAGCTACAAAGAGCCCCTTGGCATGTCCCCAAATCTCGTCATCTGTCGCCACTCAGACCCCACGGGCGTAGGATCCATCCGGAGCAGAGGGCTCCCTGCGGGAGCTGCTGACAGTGGCTTATGAGAGTAATTTTTCTTTTGATTTCTAAGCCCTGGCAGTGCAAGTCCTCTGCCTTTGCTGGAGCCTGGAGGTGATCTTTTCCCAGGGAATGGCTCAGGAAATCTTTAATGACTTCCTGCCACATTCACAGTCGATAATGTATCTCAGGGTATTGTGCTGACTACCCGCCGGGTCCTGGTGCACCCGGGGACTGCACAACATCAGTGGACACACACCAGGGAGCACTTCAGTAGCACTGGCTGACTCTGCAGCAATGGTTCCAAAAAGCAGGTAATGGGGAGCACCCACGAATTGTGAGCTAGTTGCTCACCTCATGCATACACCCACACAGCATTTGTCCTAGTGCAGGAATGGTGAGTGCCAGCACAGAGTGCCAGCACAGAGCCATCCACTGTTACCTGTCCAGGATGGCCTGGGTGGTACAGCCAACAAAGGCTTTGGGGGATTTATGTACCAAACACTGGGTAAAAATGTGCTGTGCTGTCCTCCACTCAGGAACCCGTGTTTTCTCCTTGCATAACACAAATAAGAAAAATCCCCTCCCTTCAGTGACAATCCATTCAGGAGTAGGTGCAGTCCTGGTTAAAGAGGAGCATCCCAGAGATTTGTCTACTGTCAGAAGGGGTCCAAATGAGTATCCCATTTCTGTGCACAGCTATTAGGCATGCCCTTTTCTAGGGCCTCGGTGTGAACTGGCAGGACGTGGGGCATAAATTGCATCCTGGTCTTGGGAGAAGCACCTGCAGCATAAGATACCTGCTCTTTGCAAGACTTGCACAACACCACAGAGCTGCTGGTTCCTGCTGTGGCAGCTCTCAGCCACGGGAGGGAACCTGCCCCCAGCCATACAGGCTGGACAAGGCTCTTGTCACACGCCAGTATCCTTGAGACAGGGTCCATAAGGACTTCCATTTTTGTGAAGGTGCTTCTTCCCCACTGCCAGGTGTTTGCATAGCTGCTTCCTCCCCTGAAAGATTTGCACTCTCCAAATCAACATGGGTAACTGGCAAAGCATCAGCAAAGGCAAATGTCTCTGCTGGGCCCTGCAGTGAGGGAAGAACAGCATGGAGGCTCATGACCTAGGGTGTCCCAAGTCTGGGTAGGTTCAGAGTATTCCATGACAGCTTTCCTCTGCAATGGGGTATCCCAAATTGTGCCCAGTGCTTGCACTAAACAATTCATCATACTTAGTGCAAAGCCATGACCACTCTCCTCCTGGACCCTTTTAAACAAGAACATTTGCAGTGACCTGTCATTTTTTTCCACCAGGGGTTCCACAGTGGGAGATGTTGCCCAAGAGATGCTGGGAGCTGGCAAAATTCTCTTGCCTAGAGAGTTTGGGATGTTGTTCTTAGTCTGGCCTTTCCCTCTGCTGGTTGGCACAGCCTCCATTATCTGCAAAGACTGGACTGCATGCTGTTGGCCTGGGGAGGAAGGAGAGGAAACCTAAGCACTGATGTCACAGGGAAACTGCCCTCTGGTAAAGCACACAGAGGTTAAAATCAAACAGGATGACACGACTGCAGCAGGGAGCAATGCCTGGCTCCATTCTGGTGTTCCTGTCAGGAATCTTAACTTTGGGCATCTCAGAGTGTCTTCCTCTCATTACATACATTTTTCTAATGATCTGGATAATGTAATTAATATAGATTATATATTTTTTTAAATAAAGTTATTGGTGGCTTCACTGTATCGATTTGTCAATTGCCATTAGTGCCACCACAGAGATCTTCTCTGCAATGGGGGCAGTGTAAACTGCCAGAAGGTTTTCTGCCAGCATTTTACACTGCTTTGATTATTGGAAAACCTCAAAGTCTGCTTTTGTATCACTCACACTTACTGTTATTTAACTTTCAGAAGTAGGCGTTTTCATATAGGCACGGACTGAGTAGGTTAGGACCTCATTTTCCTACTGCTTGAAATTCCCTGTGGACTTCCTGAGGGCTCAGCCTGTCAGGCCAAATCTGGCTCTGCAGCTCTCATGCAGCACAGCATCTACCCAGTGCACATACAAGTCTTACCCTGGTAAGTGAGCTGGGCTGCAATTTTAAAAAGTGCAGGAGCCTACACCTGCATCAGAAGCAAGACAGATCTGCTGAGTGGCTTTTTGTTAGTCCAGAGCCACAGGCAGGAGAGCTGTTGGCTCTACACCATCGAGTCGTACGTTCCCTGTGTACACCAATCCTCCTATGGCTCACACAGACACACATCACCTACTTAATGCTGTGCCAGCACAAGCTTGCCTGCAGGAAGGGAGCTCCCTGCACAGCTGGAAATACAGCCCATGGGCTGCTTCCAGACTGAGCAACAGCTCCTGTGCAGTTCCTCAAGCTGCAAGACAAGCAGCTGCTTCTCACCAAGCAGGAGTCTGCTGCTGCTGAGTGAAACAGCTGCTCCTGAAAGCTAGCTGGGGAAACAGCATCTGGGCCACAGAGCTGCAGGCTGGGGATCTGGACTGTGCTTCAGGGTGGGGAAATAATAACCAAGGCACAGGAGGAGGAGGAAAGAGGGCAGGCAAGAGAGATGGGGAGAGGAGGAGGAGGAGGAGCAGGCAGGAATAGATTTAACCAGCAGCCAATGCAGGAACACAGAGAAATCCCAACAATGTGAGCACCGTCAGAGAATCAAAAGGGAACAATGTGAGCAACTACATGAGGCAAGAAGAAGGTCAATCAGAGCTGACCTTGAAAACAACAGCCAAGAGGCTGGCACTGTCAGCCCCCTACTAACATGCAGTTAAACTTCCTGGCTGGTATTTTTGGAAGAGCAAGGGAGGATATGCAATCTACTCACTCAGCACACTGACAGCAGCCAAGCACCTACCTGCTTTCTCTCAAGGATATACTCCATGGAGACACAAGCTATCTCAGAAAACCTGTTGACATGTGTTAGAAAACAAGAACAAAATGTTCACTTAAACCTCTTGTTGGGTTATTTTCTGATGTGCAGGAGTGTCCAGAGGGAACCCAGCTCAGCTGGCTGATAACTGCTGCCCATGCTTAGATTTCCCCTGAGCTTGTTCTCTCACGCTGCCAGGTAATGAACTGACACAACCACACCAGCCTGTGTCTGATTGCTGCTCTTGGCACAGCAGTGCTGGGGGCAGCAGGATGGAAAAACAATGCGGAGGGATTATCCCCCACCTCACCGTAAGGACTGCACACTTCCTTCTGCCCCAGCTGGGAGGAAAGGTGAGGGGGTGCTCCTCACCTGGCAACAACCATTGATTTACACCCCTCATATCCATTTTGCAGATCATCTTCAGCATACACTCAAGTTTTAACACATTCCCATGGATCCCTTTCTGCCTTCAGGCATACTGACATAACATGGGAGTCGACTTCTGTGGAGGGACAGATGAGTTAGGAAACTCAAAATCCAGCTGGATGCCTTTCCACATACGGTATATTTTTTAAAACTGTATTTTCAACATTTCTAGTATATTTCAAAAAGAGGAAAGCAAGAGATTATTTATTATTGTCAAGCTCTCAGTGATTCACCCTGAATGGTTTCAGCATTCCCAAGCTTGGCATAACTTGGAATTGCTTGGGAAGAACTGAAAGCACAATAAAACAAATTGTTCTGAAATTAATTAGAATTTTTGTTGGATTTTTATTTCATTTGCCACAGTCCTTGGTTCAGGAGGAATGTTTAAACATTTCTTGGTATTTTTCAACAACAGCTGAAATTCTGTAAATCAGGTAATTACAGCAATATGTGTTAGAAAAATGAAAGGAAAAGGATACCCCACCAAATACTCCACGTTTTGTAACATGCAGCACATACAAAAAGCATAAGAGTTGGAAAGACTGTATGCCAGCCCAAAGAACAGAGGGAAGCAGAGTTTCCATTCTGCTTTTCAGTTCACAGAGAGCTTTCCCAAACACCAGCGATAGAATACAGCTCTAATGTAGACACTGGTTTAAATTTTCCAGAGCATGTAAAACTACAGCACAAATTCCACTGACACCAGCAGAGCCATTCGGTGTCTTCTGAGGAAGTTGCAAGAAGTCACTACTCTCCAGGAGCCTGGAGGGGATGCCAGGGCAGGGGAACAGAAACACTTATCAGGACAAAAATCCTACTGCTCTGTGTTAGACAGCAGCTCACCAGAACCAGAGAATGGCCTGGGCTGGAAGGGATCTTGAGAATCATCCAGTTCCACCCATCCTTCTGTGGATTTTCACAAGAAGTCAGTCTCTTGTGCATTCTGTTTCTCTGCTCAAACAGAGAGATTGTCAGAGATAGCAGGACATCTCTTCCTCAGAAGTGAATCACTTTACAATGTTCAACATGCTTCAATAAGCTACTGAAACATATAAAGGTGAAACGATTCTGTTGTCTTATTGCTGCATTCCTGTAGATCTAAAAAAAAAATCTCCTCTGCTTGCTTGGGTGGCTATTTAACTGGAAGTCTGAGTTTCACAAATCTTATCTGTATTTTCCCTTTGCAAAGATGCCAGAGCTTTCTGCATAGAAGTTTTGTGGTAGGGGGTGCCTTATCTCCTGAAGAAAGTCGGGGTGTGCATAACCAACCAAATGCAAATGGAACCACTTCTCAAGAGCTACACCCTCATTTGCACAGCAAATGAGTTAGTCTGCTTCCTCTCTTGCCTAATATTTCTTAATGGAAGTGAGGAAAAGAAGATGGGGAAGAACAATCTGAAGTGAAAAAAAATGCCACTGTAAGATCATCACACTTTCAAGTAGATTCCAAAGGAAGATGACTAAAGCCATGAACAATAGTGAAAAATTGTCTAGTGAAAAATAAATCTGAATATTATGGTAATACTCTCTGGCTTTAATATCCCCCAAGAAAAAATTACAATGTGCTACTTCTTGGAAACAATATATTATTTCCTCATTTTAGTCTCACTTTGGAAATCCTGTTGGCACCTAATGGCTGCAGTGCTGTCTCAGTGGTAATATCCTCCTGTCAATGAGCTTATGGAGGCCTTTTGTGGCCTGTCTCTGTTCAACATCAATAATTGCTTATCAGCAAAGCCAGACCCAGCTCAGCTGGAGCAGGCAGTGTGTCTAATCCTTGAATGCCACAGAGCCATCTCCATCTGAAAGTCAGTTGAGTTGGCATCCTGGATCCATTTCTTATTTCCCAGGAGTACTGTGGTCATTCCTACCCCAAGCAATAGCTACACTAATGCTTCCATTAAGGCTGACAGTTACACACATGCCAAAGTGGCTCCTCATGGTGATGACAGCATGATGACAGCAGGACAAGCCAGAGAATCTGTAGAGAAAAATGCTCTGTATATTAAGGGGATGAAATTCTAAGAAGGAAGTAAGCAGGGCTTGGAAGGCCCTGTCTTTTTCCTTCCCAGTCTTGGATCTGATGCAGTTAATGCTGTGTGTTGTGAGACATGCTCCAAGTTTTCTGCAGCAACCGTGCAAGTCCTGATTTCATGGTGATAAGAGTGAGAGTGGCACCAGACACGCCATTAACAGAGCAGGGATTTCCTTCAGCTGAGAGGCCGTGCTGCTTTGAAGAGTGCTGATCTGAATAAAATCAAGAAACTGGGTGTATTTAATATGTAGGGCCTGCCAATATGCATTAGGGCTCATCCAGATAAGAGGTGCCTCAGGGGCTGACAACTCACAGGGTCTCAGAGGAAACTGCAGCAGCTTGCCCAGTGCTAATGGGGCTCATCATGGTCTTGATTGTGATCACGAACACTTTCTCATTCCTGTGCCATTTTCTTTCTACTCTATTTCCATTTTCTTTTTACTCTATTTGCCACAATAGACTGGTTATTCCAAATGCTTGTAAACAAAATATTTCATTACCATAAAGTGAACTAGATATGCTGTGGGGAAAAAAGTGCTACAGGCTGTGAAATAAGAAGAAACAATTAATTAAGAGATTACAATATACATCAAATAAATAATTATTAGTTAACTGATAATGATAAGAAAGATTTTCAGTTTGGAGCACAAATTGCATTACTTTTGATATGTTTATAAGACAAAAATCTATTGCATATTTCCAAATAAAAAAATCTTCATACAAAACTTCATAATTCTTGCATCTATGCTTCTAATTCATTTTAAGGTACCACAAAAACTCAATTTCTTTCCCAGATGTTCTATGCTTCTAGAGGTTAAAAAGTCTTCCTTCAAACATTTGAAGTCCTCCAAATCATCTGTAGTACTCATGGATTCCATCTAACTTTGCTGGCATCTGCATCTGCCTCATTTCTTCCCCTTGCATCATTCCAGGCACCAACATATTCAAGTTTCCCAGATTTTCCCCATATGGCAAGGAACACAGTATCTTATACTTGAGATTTACTTCACCTAATGGTGTGAACAGCAGATATCTGGAGAAATAAAACCTGCTATTTCCCTTTGTGTAGCTCATTTGCTTTCTAACCATATGTGCCCACCTCAGTTAGCAACACAAAGACTAAGCCAAGAACTGGAGCATGCTTACTGATTTATTTTGATGATGGAAGAGAAAGACAATGTTTTACTGCATTCTGGGCAAGATTTGTGACACAACTGGAAGATAGCTTGATGCCAAATCTTTTATGGGATGTAGAAGTGGTGGGAGATTGACTGGCTGGACTATTCCTGCCAAAGAGACAGAGAAAATGAGGATTGGTAGACCTTTGACTGGAGTGCTGCAGGGGTTGTCTCAAGCTCTGTGATAGCCAACCCAAACCATGCTGAGCATTTGTGGGGGTTATTTTTCTTCACTTTTGTTACATCTTCATTTTTTCACATTTAATTTTTACACAGGAAAATATATGTGGGTTTGGGGAATATGTCCCTTTTGCTCCCACCATGTACCCAAACACTTCTCACTCCAGCAAGGGCACAATCCCCTATCCCAGAGCTGGACTGAGCACCCCAGTCTTTGTGACATTGCCAGTGCCTGCTTCCCTGCTGCAACCTCATAAATGTCCAGGAGATCCTGCTCTAGTATGGCTGCATGTTGGAGAGATGCAAGCCAAACATATTTGTGGTACCAGCAGGAGCTCTGCAGGGCAGTCGGGGGAAGGTGTTTAGCTCCCTTACAATAATCTAGACAGTTTTTGAAGGCCATTTATGAATTTATGTTGTCTCTGTAGGGACACTATGTTGATGAAGATTTGCATCACCAGAGATGCACTGCTAAGATTAGAAAATACCTTTTAAAAAGCTAATGATAAATTATATCACTACTTTATTTCACTAACCCTCTTTTATCTTGCTGTCTTCTCTCCCAGTTCCTGCCTGCTCACCTATCCAGTCTTTCTACTTATGCTGGATGGTGTAGGAGCCCTCTGTAATTGGCTCCAAATACCAGATACTATGTTTAGATAAAATGCATCAGAATATACAATACATGAGTGTGGGAACTGGATTAGATTCTGGAGCCAAAGTTCTGAGAGATCAGGCTAGTGGGCTGTGCCCAGGGATGGAAATAAAACACAATGTCATTTTATAAGAGTCTTCTGCTATCAGCTTGGAGAAAGGTCATGCAGTGTCAGTGCCTTGGTTTCCCAGTTAAGAGGACAAGCTTTACTTTGCAGAGGGCAGAGATCTTGCAAGGCTCAGCTCATACACCTCCATGCTGCACCTCTGAGCCAAACACGGCAGCTTCAAGAGCTCTGCTTCCCTCGCTGATCAATAACTGAATTACAAAGCTTTTAAGAGTTACAAAAGTCAGCCTTATTTAAGAAACTAACCCCCAAACCTTTCAAGATCTGGAGAATTATAGCCACCATGAGTGGGGAAAAAACAGAAAAGCTTTCTTGGAAGAAGAAAGCAGCACTTTGAACCATTTTGCAACAGGGAACACAATGGATGAATCTGCACAGCTATTTTAGGTTCTCCTTCTGTGCTTTGAGAAGTCCTGTCTCAAGGAAAGGAGAGAAGGAAGGGGAAGAGGAGCATGCACAGCTCTGCAGCTGGACAGCCCCAGCAGGGCGCTGTGAGAGGAGCTCAAGCCACACACACTGACCCAGCTCTTGCTGGGCACACACACAAACATGGGGTGAATTACTGGTCACTGAGAGATGAGCATTGCAGCAGGCAGAACAGAAATGGGGCATTCTACAAATCTAACAGAGAAGTTATCTGAGAGCCAGGCTGGAGCCTTCCTTTCTACATCTGTGTCCTGAGTCACGGGACAGGTAGGCAGTCACTACTTGTGTACAATTGAACAATGATATAGGTAATGCTAGAAGCAGCATTGCAAAGTATTTCTATTCCTCTCTGGGGCAATCTGAATTTTTCAGAGCTAAGTAGTGCTGTCCCACATGACTGAAGCTTACAGACAAAAGCTACTTTGACTCTGGATATGCATTTATAAACCAAAAAGATGTGCCCAAGAGTAGACTGCAGTATCAGCTGAAGAATCCAAACTCCACAGAGCTCTGAGCAACAGCTGAAGAGTTTCCTTGCTCTGCTGGGTTTACTTCCAGCTCTTGCCCAGACAGAGTGCCTGTGCTCTCAGGATCATTAAGGCCAGAAAGTTTGAAACTTTCTGGCCACCCCTTAACAAATACCTCTCTTTGTCTTCACTATGGAGGCACAGAACTGGTTAAAAAACGAAACCAAACCAAAATACAAACCCCAGTGCATAACTTCCTAGCTTCAAGATTTCCGTGGCTGGCATGGATAGCCAGGAAATGTGTTTATTCTCTGCAGTTTTGCACAGGCACTCACCCTGGCCTCCTCCTGCTCAGATGACAAGCCAAAATCTGCCTGTGCTTACACTTGCATATCCAGTGTTTGCCAAAGGTTTGAGCTGAAGGGCAGAGCTGATATTCCTGCATGTTGCAGTACAGCTGTCAGTTCACTAAAACACACAAAACATTACTCTTTATTTCAAGACTGCACACAAAAGAAAACCAGTCTTTGGGGTTTTGTGGATCTTTGATCACAGGCCTGTTCCTTTCTCTTTTTTTTTTTTTTTTTCTCCTAAAGGACTTTAAGCAAGTCACTAACTATATAAATGAAGCATGGAAAGGTTAAATTGGATCAGATTTTAGAGAGACTGATCTGTGCGGTGATATAAATACAGATTGCAGAGGTGTTCAATAATATACAATGTAAGTACAACAACTGTTTAAAATTAAATCTACCTGGAAAACATATTACTTGTTAACATG
The DNA here is from genome assembly GCF_052056855.1 of Sturnus vulgaris. Classification (NCBI taxonomy): domain Eukaryota; kingdom Metazoa; phylum Chordata; class Aves; order Passeriformes; family Sturnidae; genus Sturnus; species Sturnus vulgaris. The sequence goes on along the minus strand of NC_142247.1, from coordinate 32,478,903 downwards.
GAAGGATACACAGAATTCTCATCTCAAATTAGTACTGCTAATGTCACTGGAGTCCAGTTTCAGAGCTGATTACTGCAAAACCTGTTGTTGGTGCCCAGAAAATGATAATGTGTAAGAAATTATTGTATAAATGACCTTTTATAAATAAACCAGGTTAGACACAAGGAATTCTGTCCCCTTTTTTATCTACTTCAGTGCAAAAACAGTAACCAAACACATCCCATTGATGAGATTATAAAATCTGGTATCATCATTGAACTTCATCAAAGTATTGGATCACCTTTACTTGTTTCCTAAGTGATCCTGGTTAAATCACTTCATATTGGAATGCAAATATAAAACCAGGACAAAAAGTGCCATATTGTGAGCAAAAATAATGTACACAGCATGATAACAAATATATAGAAGTCCTTCACTATTATCAGCTTAATCACTTGCTCTTGTCTCACTTCAGCTCTCCATCATTAGTATCTCATTTCTGAAAGAGGATAATTGCTTTGGATCTCTTCAATTACCACTAAAGCACTGCAGAGCACTTGTAAAAATCAAATGAATTTGAAGACTAGGATCATTGAGCTTGTCCTCCCACTAGTGCAGCTTGTGTAGTTTCTCCTATCTCCTCCCATCATGAGTTTATAATTTCTGATTGAATAAACAACTCTAAGGGTAGTTTGCAAATACTCACCAGCTGGTCAAAACCAGTCCTGTAGCTAAGCCATAGTCCTTGCAGCAAGAGCAAAGCAACAGCTCCCTGAAAGCCTGAGTGAAGAAAACAGTGTTTTGTCCCAACTTCAGCAAGGACCACATGACCATTTGACACCCCAATGCAAAGACCCTTGCCTAAGCATCCCAGGAGAGCTCAGATGTTCATGCTGTAGACCAGAAGGTCTCTCCTGGGCAGCTAGATCTCGAGCAGCAGCTGCTGAGAGTGCAGGGCTAGGCAGTGCCTGGCAGCAGTCCTACCTAAGCTGATTTTTTGGTCTGTGTTGCCCTGAAAGTTGAATAAAAAATATTGCCAAGTGATGCAAGAGATGGCAGCTGGTTTGTTATTTATTGCAGATGATTATTGAATAGGGTCCTGAGCGACCTGACCTAGTGCAAGGTGTATCTGTCTGTGGTGGTGGTGGGGGGTTGGAACTAGATTATCTTTTAGGTCTCTTTCAACCCAAGACATTCTATGTTTCTATTCTTATTTCACCTCCCCTGTCAGCTGCTACCCCATACCATACCATGAAACAGGCATATGCTGTGCTCCCCTTAAAAAATCAGAGTTTTCCTTACCTGCCCATTGCCTTTGTTGCCCTATCACTAAGCATGAAAACATACACTTAGGAATTTAGACAACCAAGGAGCCTATTAATTCTTCACCACCTACTCTGTTCTTGGAAAATATACTGGTCTTACAGCATTGTGTGAGAAGCTATTGCTTCTATTAGCAGAATAGAGCATACAGAAAAACTGTAGCAATGCTACTTATTTTACTGGAAAATATCTCAGAAAGCAGAAAGTCAATTCCTTCCCTTCCAGCTCAAGCAAAATTCTCATCAACTTCTAAGGGGTTCTCTCTGCAATGAACAAACTTTGGAAGTTAGAAGTGACCTCTCTCTTCCTGAGGATGGTGGAAGGCAGATGGCCTTGCACAGCTGACATGACTTTTGCAGGAGATGCCAGCTGAGACTTTGCAAGGTCTGAGTTTGCCCTGGGTGACCAAAGGCACTGTCCTGCTCTGAGGGTCACACCTAAGGAGAGGACAGTGTGACCGTGGGGCTCAGCAAAAGAAAGAGGTGGCGTTTTCCTTCAAGAAAGAAGCATGACATGTAAAGCCAGAGGCCTGTGAACTGTGACCAAGAGTCAGAGACATCAAAGAATCTTCCCTGGAAAAGCCTCCCTGCACATTAATAGGAATTGTCAGCTCCAGCTCTTGACAGGCGCCATCCTCTCCTATGCCTTGTGTTTCTCAGCAGCTGGTGCCTTGAATGGCCTCAGGAAACTCTCATATGTGAAACTGCCCCTGTGGGGAACAGCGTGGGAAGCCCTGACTGAAAGGCTCTGCTGAATTATTAAGGTTGCCCAGAGTAAACCAAGGTAACCTTCATGTGGATTCCTGTCAGCCTCTCAGTTTTATTATAAAGCAGCAACCCCCTACTTCGCCTACTCCTCTCTCTCCTGCTAAAAGAAACTTCACAAGGCTTCTGAAGTAAGAAACCTGCCCAAAAGATTAACTAAATACACACAGGCCCATTTTAGATAGAAGCATCAAGCTAAGTACAGCAGCCTTGAGCTGCTGGAGGGAGGGCAGTGTTTCATCCAACCAGTCTTGCCAAAGTGCAATCAATGCTTTAGCAAAGATACAGGGAAATACAGGCACTGAGTCTCATTTTTAAGCAATAAATCAAAAAACTTTGGAGCTAAAAAAAACAAATGCTTCCTAGTTTGTCACATCATTTGGTTTTTTCAAGCCCACTCCAGAAGACAGCCGTGTGCCAAGTGTGTTTCCCTGCCCACACGCTGTGTCCACAGCCCCCAGCAGCTGCCAGTGATGGGCACAGTGCAGCAGAAGTCTGTGTGGTGACTCAGGGACAGAAACACATGGTACCATCACCTCTGGCACCATGGGATCATTCTTTATCCCAAATTTCCATTTCATTGTTCAGTGCTCTACACCAGTGCCTATAAACAACTGCTCTGTGCCAGTAAGTTCAATGAGAAAACTCCTGCTTTTCCTTCTCCAAGAAGGATCTGTATTTTCCTGCATTGTCCTCTGGAGTTTATCAGCTTGCTCTGCAGAAACAGTGTTTCTGCAGCCAAGAATGTCTGATAAGTTCCTGGGCTGCAATGCACTACAGGGCTCTTCAGCCCAACTCTAAACCCAGCGAAGTGCTGTTAAAAATGGGGGAGAAAGATGATGGCATGACAGATAGATTCATTGTGTTTTACAAAAGAAGACAACCACTTAGGGCCAGAATACTCTATATTAAAAATAATACACTTAATCTAAAAAAGGAGTGTTACTATATTTTAAACAACAGATTTCAAGGGTCTGAATCATCTTGGAGCTGACTATTCTGCTGTTACTGGTTTTTCTTTTCTAATAGCTCTATGTAAATATGCCTGTGTTTGCTTATAAACTTAATTTAGTGCTGGTGAAAGCCTACCAGTTCTTCTAGATTAAAAATATTTTGCATTGGCTACATAAAAGATATGATGTAAGCATTTCTGACTGTTTTTTTTTTCCCAGCAGGCTTGGAAGTCCTGAGTTACAGAGGTGTGGGACTTTCACCATTCACTTGGATGAGAATCAGTAAACTCCTTATTTGACTCCACGTAATGTGAGTGGCTTTAGCTGTGGCTTTTACTAATAATTGGTCAATTAGTATCTTTTCTTAAATGGCTTTGTGGTTTTAAAGGGCTAGAATCAGCAAATTAAAATACTGTTTCCTTCTTGTGCCTTGTCAATGAAACGTAACATTGAATCGTAAATTAAAACATAGGGCTTGAAATAGCACCCTTTTTAAACTCGAGGGAGCTCAGCAAACAGTCATTTCAAGCCATGAAGACCTGGCTGAAGACACTATTTACCATCTTTTAAAAGGAGTTTGTATGTGTATGTTTGCACCTGTGTTTGAAAAGAAACAAGGAAGCCAATGCTTTTGGTTTTTTTCTTTTCCAGCTGAAGTACACGGGGAAGGAGTGCTGGCTCTGGCTCGTGCTGAGAGCGGGAAATAAATCAGCCAAAACCCATAAAGCTTGGCAGAAACCAAAATTTCCTTCTTACAAAAAAAGGCACACCCCTCTCTGTTACTTTGTCCAGCTTTTCACATGGCTCTTCAGTCCTGCCTTTGTCCTACCTTTCTCCTCCTTTTACCACGGACTCGGATTTATTTTTCAGACACACAGGAACATAATGCTGTTTGCCTTCTTCAGCCTGGAGTATGATACAACACAGCAGCTCTCTGTCTTGTTCATATCGCAGTCTGATAGTTCAGAGCAAAGTTTAATGTGCTTTAAAAATGACTGTAGTTACTCTCTTAAAGTCATATGAAGGGGATACTCCCAGTTTCAGGAAATCTAGAAAAAGGGTCTTTCCTACTCCATCCAATTCATTTCCCCCCCCTCCCCCATGCCAGTCCACCACAGACAATCCTGGGAAGGATTCCTTTTTTTCCTTCCCATCGCTGTGATGGTGATACAAGAATTCAGCCCTTTGCAGTGGAGGGCTGCCACCAGGACAAAAGATCATTCCCACCCAAAGGCCATACCACAGATTCTTCCTCCTACTTTTCCAAGGCTGTGTCATCCGTTTTTCTCACCTTTATGAGCAGGGTATTAATTACAAGCACATGCCCCGGGCCACCTTTCTTGTGGCCAGTGTAATCTGCTAAGGGCAGCAGAGCCAAACTGCACCCTTGCTTTAGCATTTGATCTGCTCAGACATAGTAGAATTATTCCTCATTAAACAGACAAGAGATGAACGTCTGGAACCTGATAGTCATTAATACAGACATCATTAGTTCCACATAATCACTTCATTTTCCTTGATAACTATATTATAAATATATATGACTCTACAGTGCTGGACTGGTAAGTGATCTGCTAGAGTTGCTAATCAAATCTGTATTATTTGTCAGCATTTAAAAAAGCTCCTTGACATTTCCAAATCTCTAGATGAGGTAGGAGAATACCACAACAAATCGCGAAGGATGGGAAAAGTGAAGAATTATCCAGAATGGAGAGAGAGCATGGCTTCCCTCTGCTTAAACAGAAAGGAAACCATTTTATCCCATAAATAAAAGGCCAATCTAGAAATTGGAAAATTTCCACTTAGTCTTACCAAGTCTGTTTGAAAACCTATGATCCAGGGTTTTGCACACCTCTGGGGACAAAAATCAGCCAAAACCACAGAGGCCTGAAGTGAGAAGAACAACACTGGAGTGAGCAAGAGGGAGGGATACACGTGCAGAGCAGTGGCGGCATTTGGCACAAAATGCTCTTCCAACAGCTCTGAAAATGCCCTGGGTGGTTTGTTTGATATTTCGAGTTAGCAGTTTCCCCTACCAATAGATTATCAGATCAAGTTGGTGCAACTTTATCAGCTAATAACTGTATCTGGGCCAGGACAGCTCTCTGTAATGCCCACCTGGGAATTCTAGACGTATTTCCTTAGCTATTAAAGGGACACGAAAGGGATTTTTAGCCTAAAAACATCCCAAATGAATTAAATATCCTAGAGTATTTACTGCGAAACTTGACATTCTGGGGAATTTCCAGACCAACTAAAAATTGATCCTACACCCCTAGAGACTGAGCAGGACCCTCTGAGGGGAGAACACCACAATGAAACACACAAGCCACTGTGCAATAAGAAGCAAACTCACTAATTTTTCCATTTTTTTTTCTTTTTAATTAGAATAATACTGGTTTTTACTTGTTGGAAAGTGCAATGTAAATGACATAAATAAAGCAGCTAACATGAAAATAATTAAAGCAAAAAATCCTTGTTGCAGAATAGTTGTGAAAGTTAAGGGGCATTATGTTTCAGTTCTCTGGTGTAGAATTTGCAATACTGCAAATCCCACAAGAACATTTGCTCACACATCCCATGGCACCACCCCCTCATCCCCTCTAAAAACCCAAGAAAAAAGCGGTACCTTTTCTGGGGGAGGAAGGATGATGTGGAGCACGCAGTGGTTAGTTTGTTCTAATTAGTGTTAACATCCATGAGGAGCACAAGTTCCACATCCCATCACGCCTCTCATTACTAGAGTACCTAACCTCCTAACCTCCACCCAAGAAAATGATATCATTGCATGAATTAATCATCTGAGCAGTTGATGGCAAAAAACGACCTCAGGTTTCCAGCACAGAGTCTGGCACCAGTGAATTGGCGGTGACGTCAGTTTCCCTGGGAATACTCTGGCATTCTGCCCATTCCTGAGCCTCCCTGTTGGCTCGGGGGGCACAAGAGAACAATGTAGGCACCCAGCCGGCAGCAACTCCTGCAGCCGCCACCGGGAACCGGGATGCTGCTGCTGCTGCTGCAGCAGCGTCACAGGGATGCTTCTCCTGCCAAATCCCGGCAGGATCTCCCGGGAAGGAACACTTCCCAAAACCGGCTAGAGCAGAGGACTTCCTCTGATGCGCAGAGAGAGGGACTCTCAGGAGCAATGAGTATCTGCCCACTCTTTAGTAGGGAGAAGCTCCTGCTCTGCACCTGGGAGCTGTGCAGCCTTTTGCAGTGTGTGAATAAGCAAGTCATTTGACTGTTCCTCTGTTTCTAGGGCAAAGGAAAATAATTTTATTATACTGGGGAGTTTATTCTCAGATAGCCAGGCTTGTTTTTTCATTTCTTTACTCATTCTGTTGCTGTGAGTGCTTTGAAAGCTGGAGTCAAACTCAACTATGACCATATGATATGCCCTGTGTTAGATCCATTTTTTAGTCTGCTACTCCAGGTGAGATAAGAAGACCCTGCCTCTATCCTATGGGAATCTACAATGTTTCCTTTTTTCTCATCACCAAATACAAATATCCTCTGCAAGGTGGAACCTTTTCATACTTTTACCAAGTGAGTCTCTGTTTGGTCTCACTTGGGGTGCACGCACAAGCTGTGACACAGAGGGGGTCAGACTCAGAAACCACTCAGAGGAGCACAGCTTCAGGAGGTGTCATGGCCAGGGTGTGGACATGAGAAGAGAGGTGCTCTCTGATGGGAATAGCAGTCATTTTCTTCATCGTCAGGCCACGTGACAAAACCACAGAAAAGAAAGAAGCTTGGGTAGAGGAAAGCTGACCACTGATGTAAGAAATTTGATGTCAGGGAGGAAAGAGAACCTATTGGCCAAAAGGGTTTGCCTAATCCAAGATAAGCCATTTTGTTGCTTCTCCTTATAGGGTTTTCTGCCTTACTTCTCTTTTTGGAGGGAGCCTCTGGGTGTTGCTTTCTGAACAAGCAGAAAAAGCGTATCTCCCTCCACACTCATCGTAAGAATGAGTTTTCAACAGAGATGAGATATCCACAGGTGAGCAACATCTTCATCTCAGCAACACTTTCCTCTGAATCCCACCTTGAAAAGAACGAGATGGTGAACTCCTATGAGAAGCAGCTAAAAATGTCAGTGCTTCACAGTGAGCTGTGACCCCTTCTCCAGTTAGTGACCAGAATAAGCTTACCCCAAATTTGGGACAGCCTTGTCTTACAAGCTTGCAAAGATGCAAGCTGAAGAAATGTGGTCATAACTTCATCATTGCAAACAACATTCACCGTCTGCATGGCTTTCTGCCACTTGCCACGTTTGTAATCCATCTACCCCCACCTGTCCTGTCTGTTCAGCTGTCACTTGTTAGCAAAGCAAAGGCAGTGAAAGAAAAGGAAGGGCAGAGGATAATTTGCTTGATGCAGTCCTGTTCTTCCAGATAATGTTAATTTGTGGGCTCTAACCTAATCCTCAGAGATGCTCACCTTTGCATCATTAAAAGGGAAATACAAAATCTGTGGAAGCAACTCAGTAAGCTACCACTTTAGCAGCAGGCACAGCAGGCAGGATGGTTTGAGCATCAGTTTCCCACATTACCTGTCCCGATTCTCAGCCCATATCTCCCCCTTGCCTTCCAGGTGTAGTCAGCTCAGCAGATAGGATTAATCCACTTCCATACTCACTTGCATTCTCCATGTTAGAGAATCTGATTACACAGATTGCCTGCAATTTATCTCCACCTGCGACACCTAATGCTCCAGTCTGATCTCCTCTTTCCCATTTTAACATCTCACTGCAGATCCAGTACCTACACGGACAGATGCACACACACTCGCTCTGTTTTGTTTGCAAACAGCTCACTAAGAGCCTCAGCGTTTTCATTTTCCATCGAACCAGAAAGCACTACTGCTTTCCCCACTTTGCCCATGAGGTAATTCCTCCCTTTGGGCTCCCCTCGTTACATTTATACTGCAAAGGCTCCATGCGCTGCTGCTGGAGCCACACAAACCACAGGAATCTCAGTACAGACACAGCTCAGTGAACATGCAGCGTTACAGAGCCCTGCAGCACGTATAAAGACAAAGGCACAGGCTACATGCACTGAGCAAGTGCCTCCACATGCATTCCTGTTCCCTCCAAACCTTGCAGGAAAACATTGCCTGCAGAGTGCTTTCTATGAACAAAACCAGCCTTTCAGCACCGGGTCAGTATATGATTCAGGCAAATCCCGTTCCCACCCGCTCCCTTACCTTTCCTTTCCTTATTCTGCTAATCCAGGGGCCCTGGACCGATTCTCTTTCCCTCCTGCACACAAACTGCCAGTCCGTCCTGCTTCACATTCACAGCACACCAGCAGGATTCACCGTCATCCCATTCTGTCGGATCCTTATCGCCCTATTGGCCAATGCCAGGCAGTAAATTCAATTAGGCTCCTCCTTATAACTATATTATCACAGGAACAGGAATGAATAATTTAGTAAAACAACAAGGGTGTGCAGGCTCTGGTGTCACAGACTTCACCCCCACTGTCAGGCTTTTATCAGAGAGGCGGGTAAAGAAACCAGAATGTGTCTGTCACTCCTGAAAAGGAGACCTTAGATTACCCACTTGCATTTCCCATTCCATCCCTCTTGTCCTCCTCCCCCTAAGCCATGACATTCCCATTTTATTGTTGCACTTCCATCCTCAGCCCACAATACAGTATTTCCTTTGTGAATGGTTATTACCATCTCACTGGATGCAGAGATTTCTGTCCAGGCAAAGGGATACTGCAGCACATCAAACACTTTCCCTCTTCCCTGAGTGCAATACGTGAGAAAAGAATGAAACTGTTCTGGAGAAGGGAGTGACAAGACAAGCAGATCACAGGGAAAAGGGAGAGTCTGCCTTGTATCACAGTATCCTCTGTAAAGCAACTGCACTGTCATCCCATCAGTTTAGACACCCGGAGGATGCAAGTACATGGTTCCTGAAAGAGAAAGGTTCATAGATGCACTGCCCAGGAACTGTGATTTCATGTGCCTGCTGTGGGAGTTTGAATCCCCACATAAAAGAAACCCCATAAAAATAGTGGAAATGGAGGAGCTCAGCAGGACAGCCCTTTGGTATCCTCAGAACAGACCAAGCAGCCAACAGAGATTTTTAATGACCACTCACAGCAATATTGAAAGCTACTGCTAATACATGTTCATGTGCACAGCATTAACAAATAGATGTGTCTTTCCACCACAACTGAAAAATAAATAGGCAGGATGAAGCCGCCATTCTTCTTCCCTTGCAGTCCAAGAACATCCTTTGCACTCTGCTTCCCATGTGCTAATATTTACTCTGTAGAGTCTATATATCTACTACCACAATGATGAGTTTGTTGTTTGATAGTTCAAATTTGCACTAGAGCCCAAACTCCTTCAAGCAACTCCTACACCAGCTCCTGGTTTGGCTCCTCTCCCAGGCCTGGTGGGCTGGGTAGGGACACCAGGGTGAAGTCAAGCCCAAGCACCAGCAAAGCTACAAAGACAGTTCACTGGTGACAGACCAGAAGTTTTCCTAAAGGCAGTGCCTTTCTCTAGGCACTGCCTTCACATTGAAAGGCTAGCAGGAAGCTGGGACAATGCATGGGGATTGCCACCTCCTAAATTGCTGGGCTATCTACCTCCATCACAGTCCTAAAGTAGGATCGAGCATGCTGCCTTCCCTGAGAGAATAGAGTACAGGAACAGTGGATGCTTTTGCCCTTCTCACCTAGTTCAAAGTGATCTAAAGGCTGAAAAAGTAAGAGTCTCAAGGAAGTTTTTGTACTTCTCTGTTATGGACTTAGCCACAAAAAGGGACACAACTGCCCTCTTACTCCCGAAGTGGCTTCACTTCTGAAGAATGGCAGCTGCTCTTTTCCTTCTCTTTCCCTTGCAGCCATCCAAACTTTTAAGAGCTTTTGTGTTAAAGGAATCCCGGAACTATGCTCTTGGTGGTAGCTTCAGAGCAATTAAACTAAGCCGTGTGGCAAGTTGCCCAATGTCACTACCAAAGCTCAGGATGTTTTAGCATCATTTATTGAGGAGCTTTTACATGATGCTTACTTGAACCACAAAAAGAAAGCAAATTAGGCTGTTGCCATGACAACTGGAGAATCTGCTCAAAATTCAGGCGATGCTGGGGAGTGGGGGAGAGCCCTTCAGTGGAGGTCTCTGCATCATGAATATGGCCCCTGGTTATCAAATTCCTTTCAAGTTAATTCCTAGCATCAAAGCCCTCCTGACAAAGGCTTTAATAATTGGGAGCAAAGCTTGGCTGAAGAGCGAACAGACCAGCCCTCCCAGCACTGATGTGAATTCCATTCTGCAGGGAGGTGCTCAGCTGTGAGGTGCACAGAGCAACCACAGGGGTGGCAGCACTGCCACAGGAGCAATATGAGGCAGGGTGGAGGAAGGGGCAGGGGATTCACTGCAGAGAGACACAGATCCTGAATCTGTGGTGCAGTAAAGACAAGGGACAACTTCCACAGGGCAGAGGGAGAGAAGGAAGAATGGTCCTCGCCACCTCTGATGGAAACCCTCTGGAAGCTGAAATAAGATGAGCAAAGTCTTTTGCCAACCCTAATAAATTAATTAAAGCAAATAAGAGGAAAAAATAGCAGGATCAATGGTGTCAGAAGAAGCTGACAAACCAAACAAATGGAAGACAGGCTACTACACGACAGTTATTTTGAAGGAATTAAATCATTGGTAGGATTGTTGAATTTTCCATCAAAGATGGACCTCTGTCTAATTTTTCTTTTCTTTTAGCTGAACATTTTTTCTGTTGCAAGCCTTCTAAGAAAATCATTATTTTAATAAAAATTCTTCAGTGAAGTCTTCTGATTCTCAATTGCAATAGCTGAGGTATTCTTGCTGAAAACAAAGTACATTACTTTGGAAAAATTCCAGAAAGTTTTTTAGTTTTCATAGAAGCGCTCTCCTTCCTCGTAATTATTTTTGATCAGATAATTTATTGCCTGGAAGTTTTGCTGTTTTGCTTTGAAATGGTGCCTTACTGGGCATAAGCCACTTTTGGAGGGTAACAGTAAGTGGGAGCACATCCAAAATGAGGGAAAATTAAGCATGCGGACAAATGGAGAAAATTGCAAAAGTCTGTCTTTCTCCCTTTGCATCCCCAGATGAAGAACTGTGTTTAGCATGAAAATCAGAAGCAATTGAGAAATTTAAGGATAAATAAATGGTTGTATTGTAGTGAGCATTACAGTCCAAGAAGGATACTTGCCATGCAAAAGCATACAAACTATAGAGATCCAAAAGTTCAAGAAATTATGAAAAAAACCCCATTAATAAAAACTATGCATTTTCAAGATACAAGTGTCCCCACACCTGATGTCCAGTTCATCTTTTGAGCCCCAAAATTGATTGTCAGTCTGCCTTGCTTGGGATATTGTGGCAGTATTTCAACACTTTGAGTCAGTGTTGATCTTCTGATGGGGTCTTCTTCCCAGTGCCTGGATATCACATACACAAGTTACTAATAGTGTCCAACACCTGATTGATCGTAACTGACCAGAAAACAAGGCTTTAATTCATTATCTACTTCATTTTCTACTGGCATTCATTACTTCAGTAAGCAGTGAGGAGCAGCTAAGGGAGCTGGGGTTGCTTTGCCTGGAGAAAAGGAGGCTCAAGGGAGACCTTATCACTCTCTACAACTCCCTGAGAGGAGGTTGCAGCCAGGTGGGGGCTGGTCACTTCTCACAGGTGACAAGCAACAGGACAAAAGGAAATTAGCTCAAGTTGCATGCACTAGAGGAGGTTTAGACTGGCTATTAGGAAAAAAATCCTCACTGAAAGGGTTGCCAAGCACTGGAACACACTGCCCAAGTGATTGAGTCACCACCCCTGGAGGTATTTAAAATTCATGTTTATGTGGTTCTTAGGGACAGTTCAGTGGTGGACATTAGTGTTAGGCTATTGGTTGGAATTGATCCTAGAGCCCTTTTCCAACCCCAATGATCCTATGATTTCATGTTTCAGTAAAATTCTTCTATAATTAGCTTATTCATTGAAGTGACTTCTTGCTATCTCAAGGACAATAGCAATGAGGCCTCAAAAAGCCATGTTTTATGCCATCCTGTCATTCTTACATAAGAAAGCACAAATTTAAATTATTTCCATGAGGCTTTTTGAATGCAAATCTATTTAATAGCTTTAATCAACTTTAAAAATCCATCACATTTTCACCCAGTCCTGTGCCATGTTTTGCAAAGCACTGTTTCTAGGCTGTTTTCCATGGCAAAAGAGTGTTCCTGTTTACTGATGGTGCAGGTTTTCCCCTCCCAAAGATCAGAAAAGAGAGAGGTCTTCCCTAACTCCATGTCAGCATAAGCAATATCCCAAAGGTTATAGCACCCATTTAGGATGCAGGAAACAGAGGGCCCAAACCTGAACAAAGCCAACAGGAGACTCACCTCTGGGTCCTACCCAGGGCAGAAAGTAACTGCACCAAGATTTTGTCAGCGATTCAAAGAAGAGACATCTCCTGTTACATCTCCTACAGAGATTTTTCTACTGTCTAGAGACTCTTCAACACTGGGCCAAAGACTGAATGGATGACCAATGGCCAAGACACTCATCAGAAAATGACACTCATTTCAGAAGCTTCTAGCTCACTGAGCACAGCTTTGACTTCTTTCTCCCACATTCCTGCTGCATCTCAGCTTGTTTTCATCCAAATAACAAATCCTACACTGGACATATTTAATTGGAGATGGAAACTTCTATTTTTCTCTTTCTTTACTTTTATTGAATTAGAAAAAGCCTACTTCACCTTTTAGAGTTTATAGGCCTTTTGACAATTAAAGAAAACATCATGGTCAAGATCTGAGGTTAGATATCACATTCAGAAGGGACAACTGAGGTGAGCTCATCTTTGACTTTTAGCCCAAGGGGCACTGCTCAGTCACACAGTGTACTTAGCACAGGGAAGCTCTGGGCAATGGTCAAAGCTCTTTTCTTACCTCACTTATTCCCACTGGAGAAGAAGAATTCTGGCACTGCCAAAGGATTCATACTAGGATGAAACTCATGTAAAATGAAAGCAGAATCGTGGTCCTCACCTTTGGCAGACAGCCATCTGAAAAGGGCCAGCAGGAATGACCTATTGCAATGGACTAGCTCAAGAGAGCCAAGAGCTGCTTTGCTACTGACAATAATGTTTTACTAATAATGTTTGCTGACTGGTTTGCTACAGATAATCTGCTTCTTCAGATGCCTCCATGCTCTCACATCCTTCTCCTCCTCCTCCTTTCCCTGGTTGCCAGGCAACTACAAAAAGGACCAGAGAACATGCTGGAGGAAGCCACCTTATGGGACACTGCATGGGTTTGGGTTTTCTTTCCTAGAAAATGCTCCAGGGCAAAGTGGCCTCGGCTTTGGAGGCAACATCTCACCGTGAAACCTTGCTTTGTATGAACACTGGCCATGGGGCAAGTGGTGTATACTCATAATTTCCAAAATAAATACCTTCACAGACTCGAAGCTCACTTCTGAGATCTCTCTGTGCCTCAGCTGCTCTACATCAATTCCACAGGTAGATCAATAGTTTAAGGAGCTCGGGCACAGAAGTTGGCAGCCTGTGCAGCAGGAGATTTCCCAATAACAGATACCCCACACAGCTGAGGATCATTGCTGTGGCTGGCCAGAGCCATGTGTTTACAGCACTTACTTAACAGTGTGGCCCACAGGGTTAATGCAAGAGAAACACAACATTTTTGACCAGAAATGTGTTTGCTCATAACAGCTCAGAGACTTTTAGATGAGGACTAAGCGAGATCAGCCACTAGAAAGTGAAATGGAAAGCCCTGTACTGGTTTCCAAGAAGTCCCTTGGCCAACCTGGTGTGAGAGAGGCTGTCTCATTCTCCCAGGTCTATTTAGCTTCCTTATAATTGAGGGATAAATCTCAAGTATATGAATAACTGTCCCTTGGGATCTGATGGTTGGAACCATTAGTATTTCAAAATGTAATTTATCTTAAAAAATGGTGGTGTGAACTAACCGAAGGTATAAAGTCAGATAAAAAAAAATACCTGGAAGATCAGACACACACACACCTATGACTTTACTTTCAAAACTAGCTTAATTTGAAAAGTTTTATTCTGTATGACTGAATCCAGCAAGAAAGAGAAGAAACTTTCTATTTCACCAACTTCACTATCATTTTCATTTTCATTTACTGAATTCTCAATGCTTTTCAGTATTTCAGGCATATTTTTAAGACTTATTAGGACACCCCAAAATCTGGTTTATACCCCACCTCCATATATCATGCCAGAAAAGCAGTCTTTCCTAAGCACAGTTTTCCATTTCTAGTTTCTATAATGCTGCCTAAACTGATAAACACTGTACCCTGAGGCCATTCAACCTAACAGCATTCACTACAGACTCCACAGTCACAGTTCACATATCCACTTAACCACAAATCCCAAATACCTCAGGAATTTTCGCAGTTTCCCCCAGAACTCTTCTTCTCTCCAAGCTCTTTGAGTAGCCACCTGCTATTTCTGTACAGCACACAAACATTAATTACTACTGATCTAAATGGCCTATTCCTGAGCAGACTCACATATTGCTCTCAGTGGAAAGAAGTGCTCTTCCTCCCCCACCTACACCTCAATCAAGGTTGAATTTTACTAGCAATGAAATAATTTCACAGCTGCAAATGTCCTATTCTAGGTCCTGTTGTTCTTCTTTCAGACTTTCTTAAACAACTGCATCCACCCTTCAAGTTTACCCCTTACATCTGCCACAAGAAGCAGGTTTCCCCTTCAGTCCTCTAGCAGTCCAATAGATATAGTTGATTTTTTCCTGATTGCTTTTTCTTCTCATATCCAAGGTCAAATTTTGGCTTACTGTCTTTTCTGCTGAGTTTTGAAATACAAATAAGTATTCTATGATAAAATCTGAATAGTACATTTGCAGTTTTTGGAGTGGAAAATTGAAGTTTAGAGTGATTAAGGAAAGAGGATAAGTTAGGGATAAGTTTTTTTTTGCTGAGTTGTCCTTTTCCTCCTTTTAAAAATCTTTTAAATTTAATAAGAAACAAAACTGTTCTAATTAGGTATTCATTTCAGCTTTTTAATCTCAAAGTCCCTGTTATTATTCTGAGAAAGGTAGGGATGGGATTATGACTACTGACAAGCAAACCTTGCTGTTTTTTAAAATGGTCTATCCCTTTGCTGGCTGTAGAGAGAAATGTCTCAAATAAGAAAAAAAAAGGTTTGAAAGGCTGAAAAGAAAGGGCCATATTTTTCTGTGTGATACAAAAACATCAGCTATGCACTCTTGTGCAGCAGCCTCGGTGCCCAGCTGAGCTCTGGGCTGGGGCAGATCTCTCATTGTCCCAAACCCCAGGGTGTTGCAATGGACAGGCTGAGGCAGGAGGAATGAGGAGGGGGAACACAAGGGGGCAGGGGAAGGAATTGTGAAGGGAGGGGATGGTGAACAAGTAGAGTGGCCAGCAGGAGATGTGTGGAAGGAATCTGGTGTAGCCATGCAGATTCCTTGTTTGAGGTGGTTAAAGCTTTGTTCAGTGGGGAAGAAAGGTGAGAGAATAAATTCTTCCACGAGTGCAGACACCCTAAGGGAGCATTTCAAATAGCAGTCTGCAGTGTGCAAGAAATAACTACATTTAAATACAGCTCACTTAGCAGGGGTATGGGAATCAAATATTCTTCAGGCTTCAAAATTAAACACAGAAATCGTTAACAGAAAAGTCATGTTATAATTTAGAATTACTTGCTGAATGATAATGAAAGTCAAAATCTGAACACATTTCTTAATGCTGGTGGTTAAATGCCTTCCTCTGAGCACGTTAAAGGAAAAGGAGACGTTGGGAGCAGGCTGGAAGGAATTTGAGAGAGCTGGGTGTATGCTACAGCAGCAGACAGAATGGCTAGGACCAAATAACACAGCAGAACAAGGCAGATATTGACCACTGTTCCCTCTCAGTACCTTTGATGTCTCCTGTAGGGTATTATAAAAAGAGTGACTTCACCGTTATTTGTGATATAACCTGTTCTTCATTAAAGATAATTTTTCTGGATTGAAGTCAGTCACGCCTAACATTTCTTAGGCTACATCTTTGAAGCACCCAGCACCATGTGAGGGTGCCTTCAGGTTTGTGTCTCGTTGCATTGTGTGAGGAGCAGGACCAGTCCCCTTGGATAGGAGAGCACACTGGTGCAATTCAGGAGCTCCTGTTTCTGCAGCACAGTGCTCTATGCTGTGCAAGTACACTTCCATGTTCTCATAAGGCAGCAGCTCTGGCTTTAGGGACTGTGGTGCATTTATATTGTCTACAGCCTCAGTAGAAAAAATTAGCTATATGTGGCGTCTATAAAGCTTGTGAGTGAGGGGTAATGATAACTCAAAAATTTGCACTGGTTTTCGCTGGTACTGTCCCACAAATACACTTAAGCAGAATCTCACGAATCTTGTCTCTTGAACAGGAGAACACTTTCATATCTACAGTTCAGTCAGACTTGGCACGGTCTCTACCATGGGCTCTTTCCTATTTCTTAATTGTTTCTACTTCTGCTGCTTAGATGACTTCCTGCCTATATGACACAATGACAAAAAGATGGATGTCTTTTCATTTTCATGGGTTTTAAATTTATATCTTGGGTATACTGCTCTCTCCAGCTCTTGATGCATTTGGATTGAATGTATCTGGATAGACTCAAGATTTCAATACCTTCTGGACCCAGGACTCTTTCCCAGATCCCTTTAGACATCTCAGTCAAATGCTGTTTTCTACACAAGCTTCTTTTCTCCTGTCAGTAGGTTCCAAGGAGTCCCACAGAGAAGGAAAGACAACACTGAGAACCCCAAATGTTGTAGCTGTAGCACCTTTGCTTTCTTTGTGCACATTGTTGGGAAATCGCTGCCCATTCTGTAAGACAATGTTGGACTTGGAGCAGAAGTTCAGAAACACCTTGCAATATCCTCCCAGTGCAATTACATGCTTAGCATTACCAGTCAAACAGAGAGATTTATATTTTCAGAAAAGAGCTGCACCAGTTTATTTGCACTGAGACTTCTTCTCCATGGGGTCTGTTTACTCAAATGTGTGAAATTCAACAGACACAGAACCTCAGAGAAGTCTTCTGTCTGCTCTCATTAAAGAGAGAAGGAAAACACCCATCATCCTTTACTGTAGCAAAAGTTAAAAAGATCAACAGGAACCACTGTGGGTGGATGAAGCCTTTACATTTAAGGACTTCTGACACATCTTTAAGTCATCCAGGCTTTCAAACCATTGCAATACA
Source organism: Sturnus vulgaris (assembly GCF_052056855.1). Lineage (NCBI taxonomy): Eukaryota > Metazoa > Chordata > Aves > Passeriformes > Sturnidae > Sturnus > Sturnus vulgaris. Next base: position 32,461,621 of record NC_142247.1, on the reverse strand, counting down.
GGTAAGATCACTGTGGTCACTAAACAGATAGATACTGTCCCAGATCATGTACTGCTGGTTATTACGAAGGAGAAAACCAAAACACCTTCTGCTTCAAGGAAAGAGAGAAAAAAACACATTACCTTACGTTAGTTTTCTTTAATTTCTTTTTTTTTTTTTTTTTTTAGATTTTATAGAAGTGAGGGCAGAACAGCCCTTACCCTGAAAAAAACCCTCTGGATCTAACACATAATCAAAAGTAAAAAATAAAGAAAAATTAAAATCCTGAGGATGTCATTTAGGAAAAATACAGTCTTACCTCTGCAAAAGGGAGAGATTCATATGAAAGTAGAACCACCATGCTTTTCCATATTCCTTCCATGTTGTGTGAGTTGAGGGTTGATTTGTTTGCAGTATTTAAAGCTCCTTTTTAATGAGTTGTGTGAAATCTGGCAGACACATAACCTCTTTGAACTACAAAGCATTTCCTACATTAATGAAGGAAGAAAGAAAGCCAAGAATTAATTTATTATAGCACATTAATTACTGCATGAAATAAAAGTTCAAATAATCAGCAGAAACCACAAGGGTGAGGTAAAGGTGAGAGAGAAGATAAAATATGTACATTCTCCTTTGGTGATGGCCAAAATGGGCCCCATTACTACCAAACAAAAATAAAAGAAATGCAGCTGGAGTCAGTTATTGCAGAAAAAAGGAATTACATTGAGGCAACTTCCAAAAGTCTTTTCTTTTGGTGAAAAACGGATCCAACCTTACACAAAGGGAATAAAATAAAAATAATGACAGATCAACCATGGCTAGCAAGAGTGGATAGATATAACAGAACTGCACAACTGGTCCCCAGACAGGTATGTCACACATGAAAAGGGCAGCTACAGACTTGGAGGAAATTTTGCCATCAAGGCTGTGATTAGAGAATTAAAAAAACAAAACCAAAAAAGCCCTATGAAACTTTTCCCCCTGAAGCAAGGCTCTCAAATGGTATGCTGCAAAACTGTGCACATGCATGGGCAGGAGATGTGTGTGCTTAAATACAGAAGGTACACGACAGAGGGAAGTGGTGAAAATGTGATTCCTACAGGATAAAAAGTGAAAACAAGTATTTGTTTGCCTGTGCATGCACAGGTGGAGTTGAGGTTCTCTTGCACTGGAATATCTCCTAGAGGCAAAGCAGCAGGGAACAGCATCCTGCACATCCAAGCATCCCAGCTTTCAGCAAATCCACAGATCTCCACTCAGACAAGAGAGATCAACAGTCCTGCCCATGGCTCAACCTCCTCAGTCTTGCATTCACTGCCTGTTGCCACAGCTCTGAGACCAGAGGACATTGCATGGTCTGTACCTCATATATGATGTACTACATACATTGGCACTGACAAGCCTTGGTAGCTGTGCCCTGTCCTGGCTGATGACCAGGAAGAACTCACTCAGTGCTACTTTTCACATTTTCATTTAAAGGTTTACTGGGAACAAGCCATAATGCTGAGTTTGGGCTATGAAATTGCTGACTATATACTTGCAGGATTAGCTAGCAATGAAGAATTTTGCAGATTCCAGTGCTGGAATAGCGATTGCCTTCTTTAGTTTCCTCTAAGATTGTCTGCAAATCTTTTCACTGGAAGCACAAGGAAAATATCTGTGTTCTTTCTTACATTTCTGTAATTCTAGGTTGCCTCAAAAGAAACATGGTTTTGCATTGAGAGGTGATAAAGATTCATCATTTAGATGTGAACCCGCAGAACATAAAGCAGAGCTACAGTGGAAGCTCAGATGTCCTGTAATGCTCCTAACATTGCCCTCTGTGTGAAGAGTCACCTTGTGGAGAATGTCTTTGGTATTTGTTTCTGGATATCCCACGTGGAATACAAATCTCTTGCTCTGAGAAATAAAGGATGACATGAGACTGTTAACTGCAAAAGGAAGTGAATCCACTGAATGCAAGACTGAGATACTCAGAGGGTAAAAACAGGGCATCCTGAGAGCATGTTTGCTATGAAGGGGACCACATCTTCAGTCCTCCTGCTTGGCCAGTGCAGGATACCCAAAGACCACACAGAGAAATCCTGAGCTGCAGTGACAGCCTAAGGAGCCCCAGCATCCTCGGCAGTGCTCGCCCAGGCGTGTGTGAGGACAGCATTTCCTGGAATTGGAGTGCTGCTCCCTTGCCTCACAGCTCTCCTTCTCCAAGCACTGCAGGTTGTTTTGTGAACAGCCTCACTCACTGCAGGCTGCACTTGCCTAAGGCTGGAAACTCATCTCCCCCTTCTCCCTCCTCCCAGCCTGCCGCTAGTTTTGATGGGATATTTTTCTCCCCATATTAGCCTGCTCTCTGCTTCCCTCTCTCCCCGAGCTGGGCCTGTTTCCTTCTTCTAAATATTCACGTGGGAGAGCAGATGGCAGGGGGAGTGGATCTCTCACTCTCTCATACAGACATGAGGCTTTGTCACACAAAGAGGGAACAACATCAACTGCAGAAGAAAGCAAGATATTCCAGAGCCTGGTTCCTAGCATCCCCCTATTCTCTATTTCTCTTTCAAGTATGATGTATTTTGGGAAGCACCATTCAGTTCTCAGTGTGTATTTATGTCAGTCACATCACATCATGCCTTTTCCTCCCCTCATTTAAACATTTTAATTTAGCTGAGAAAACAATTCACAGTGCAACATTTCTCAAAAGGACCACAGATTTTCTCATCTCAGGAAATAGCTGCAGTTCAGTAGCCACAGTTTGGAATCCCCATTTTCAAGTCTGCAGTGGAAACATCTGTGCAGATGTTCCATGAACAGAGCAGCTCAGTTGTGCTGGGGTAGGTAAGTGGGGCAGGGGCAGGACCTCTCTGACCTGAGGGGAGGACATTTGTACATCCAACTTGCCTGCAAACTGTGCTAGGATGCTCACCAGCCATCCCTGTGCCTGGCTCAGCGATGAGGGCATTGCTGGGAGTGTTCCCAACAGGCAGATTGTCCAAGCTGTGCTGGTTTGTAGTCCAGCAGTATTTACTGTCAGAATTAGGCCACTCCATGCTGGTTTGCCTCAGTACCCAGGGAAATTCCTGGACATGCACAATTGATAAACTGGATGTAACTGTGCTACCTACACAGCTGTCTCAGGTGTGCTGGCCCAAGTGACCTTTTTATCAGCGTGCCAAATTGTTGCCAAGGGAATGCAGCTGCAAGTATCATTGATAAAGCTTCTGTTGCAGTTACCCCCATGACCAAAATAAAATGCTGATGAGAACACACATATCCTTTCCCAGCTCTTGCAGTCTGACCAGCTCTAGCTGACAAAACACTACTAGGACCTAACAGCAAAGCAGCTATTGTTGCCTCATGGATAAAGAGCAGCAATGCTTTACATGAAGTCTTTCAACCAAAATTTTGCCTGGTAAGGTCTTTAGAAATAACAAAATGCAGTCACCTTTTGATTTATAGTGACATTCCATGGATACCCCAAGAACAGGACAGAGAAGTCATTGGTTAATGCGGGTCTGTGCATTTTTAACTGAAACAACAATGCTGCCTTTGACTGCTACACAAGTACTGCCAGACTTTAAGAGTTTTTGCTGTTTTTCAGAAAGACTGAACTGAAATGACCTTGCAGAGAACTATATGCAACTGAAAACAGCTTTTCAGAAAGAATGGAAAAGTCAACCAAGTCCAGATTTTAATCTGTAGTTTCAAAAGCTTCTCTCATGCTCTAAATTATGGTAACTACTGAGTTTTAAATCAATGGAGCTGAAGCAGGAGAAAGCTGGTGAGAGAGAACCTGCCTGATGTTTATCACACTAAAGCAAAAACTCAATTTTATATCAGGAGAATGAGCAGCAGAGGCTAATGAGCTTCCATTCAGCAAATTTATGAGTTTATCAAGAGAAGTATCACAGAAAAAAAGCCACCAAAGAGGAAGGAGGGGAAAAAGCTTTCATGTGACAAAGCACTGTAAGGTATTATCTTCAGACATCAGAAAAAATGTAATTAAATCTCCTACTAAAGCAAATGCCCTCTTGATTCCATTTGTCATCAATGATGCTAGACTGTCAAGGTAACATAGACAAAGGAAAGTTAAGGCATGCTTTTTCATTATATATCTCACAAACAAAAGCTTTGGCAGTTTGATGACAAATAGGAAGAATTAGAACATTCTCTGGTTTCATCCTATGCAATCCACAGTGCATGTACCTCCCTTCTAGGATGGCTTCTTCATCACAACAAAACTTAGACTGTTGTGACAATAACTGTAGCATATCTCAAGTTGGATGGGATCCATAAATGCACCTGCTAATCAACTTCTCTTCAGCTGGTCCCTGCCACGAGTAATTGAGATGTGGCTTTTGTCATGAAGCCAGTCAATAAATTTCCTTATCACACAAGAAAGTAGATCAAGGGCACTCAAAGTGAGTAACCATGAGCAAGGCAAACTGAATAATCCTTCACAATTCTACAGGGAAGCATGGACTCATCTCAGTCATGTTTTCATATATCATACAATGGTCAACCAATCAATCAGTCAATGAGGAGTTCAGTCCCCTGAGCCCAAGCTGCATGATGGCTTTCTTAACTGCTTTAAACTCATGCCCTTCCAGCTCCGTTTAGGTTGAGACTTGGCCAAACACCTCAGAGTGTAACTGTTTTGTTGAATTGGGAATTTAGCCATGGGATAATGAAAAGAAGTTTTTTTGTGTAGGACTGTTGTAAACATAAAACTTGGCCTCAAGCCTGGCTATTTACTTCAATAAAGACATGGAAGATTATCAACAGCTTTCAGAGTCAACCAGGAGGATCCTCTGAGCAGATTCAAGTTATGTTTACAGAGTAGGGTCTTGGAAAGCTATTATGAAACACTTGTCAAAGGGTTTTCAAGCATTCAAACCCAAGCACATTAGTACCCAAAATAAAGCTTTCCAGTCATATCAGCATTTGCTATTTGTAAAACCAGCAGGCAACCCCATGCCACCCCCTCCTTGTACTTTTATAACTTGGATTTCCTCCTCCTCCACTCCCAGCTGTTGTTGACTCACTGTCAGAGTTTTCCTTCTAATTTGCTGTAATTGCTTTTTGTTGAGGCTCTATTGATCTGTTGAGGATGTGCAAGTGGGGAGATTTCTTGACAACTCTGAGGTTCCAGGTGTCTGCCTGCTGGCAAGCAGGCATGGACAAGGCAGATGGACAGATGCGAGGGGCCAAATCTGAATTTATTTTTACTGAACACCATCTTTCCTGTGCCAGCAATAATACCACCACCCTTTGCACAGCATGACAAAAGCCTTTTAAATGACCACATGAAATTGTCCAAGCTCCTGCCTCTCCCAGGCATTAAGATGGACAGAAAAACAAACAAAGCAAAGGACAATCTAACAGAAGAAAGGGCAGGCTAAACACAGGTTACCCACAGCAACACAGATATTTGATCCTGTGAATGACTGAAACCAGATCTTGCAGCCCAAGCTTCTGCTTAGTGTCCTTTTTCCAAGCAGTTTCTGAAGTACTGTCGTTGTCTTCCTGAGGAACTGTGCTGCCATCCCACCCACCTCTCCCAATGAACATTTTCTCTTCCTTAGGTATTGTGGACTCTCCCTGGGTAGCACAGTCCTGAGCACAGCCACAGCAGCTCTGACTCACTGTGTCCTCAATATTGATAGCTTGAAGGCTACCAAATGTTTATCCTGGCTCATGGCAATGATCAGAGATCTTTACAAGTCTCATTACTGGTTGATGAAATACATATTCTGTTTGTTATGAATCATCTCACATCGTTCACTCAACCAGCCTCCTGCCTGATGTCAAATGCCAAGGTTTCCCCAGCCAAGCTTCCAGGCATGAAGGTGACAGCACTCCAAATCTTACTATTCCTCAAGTCTTTGGGTTGACTTTGTTGTGTGGATGCAGCCCAAGCTGGGCCTAGCAGAGCACACCAAGCACTCGCTGCTCTTTGTATTGCACATCTCTGTCATTAACAGTTCCTGCCATCCAATGTCATTTTGCTATTCCGGGTAAGAACTGTTTGTGAAAATGGATTAGTCCTTTGTTTTGCAGTGCTCCCAGCACACAAGAAAAGGGATTTGATAAAATTGAAGGTCTGTGGTGGTTCAAAAAGCAATTTGATGTGCACCTAGGCTTTTGCTAGACATTTACTCTCTAGCCATGTAAGCTGCACTGCAGCCAGTATAAGAAAAAAAAAAAGGAAAATATGAGTGGGTGTAATAAGGCAATTGCAAATGGGGTGTGCAAACATAGAAAACACTTTTATGTTCTAGCTTGAAAGGTTTTTATAAGCAGAAATAATGAGGCCTGTCTGATTTAATATAAAAGAAACACTAAGCCAGTTTGACTAGATTACAGAGACGGTCCTGTTAGAGAGCAATGTTGATGCTGAGCAGTGTACTTACATCACATGGGATATTTCCCCCCCTCCTCATGACACCAAGATTTGTTGTAACACCCAATAAATTTGATTTTCCCTACTGTGACTTAAAGGCTGGAGACTTTGCATTGTTCTGACAGCATGGGGTCTCAGGAATTATTTGGACTTGTCCCAGTATAAGCTTATTTTAGGATGTTCTAGCAACAAGGAAACCAAGAGTCACTTAACTTTGGCTTATTTTCACTTGAGAGTAGTAACAAATAGTTTTTTGTGTGTGTTGTGCTGTTTGCACCCTTCCCACCTCTGTGCTATCAGTAACCTACTCCCCTAATCCTGCACACACAAGGTCTCCTGTGCAGGACTTGTCACTGCACTGTCACTCGCCACCCCGTCCTGCAGCATGCAAGTAACTAGACACAAAGCAGGGAACCAAAGAGCCTTGCTGTGTATAGACACTGACACTCTCACAGATGACTGCAGAACCCCTGAGGGCCCCTCTTTGCTCCAAACAGGAACACAGCCCTGCTGCCCTTGCCCCTCCTGCCAGCAGGCATGGCAGCTGCACTTTGCTGCCTGCAACACTCAGTACTCAATAAGTTTATTACTGCCAGCATATTGGGTGAGCAGCTCAATCCTCTGGCTGCCTAATTCATCTATTTCAATCCAAGTAGTTCAGCGCTCACTTTATTTAGTTCAGACCCCTCTAAGTATCTCCTGGCTTGCAAGCCATTTTCAGGTAACAGCACAGCTGAAATACAGTGCTGGTAGAACTTGGGCTGTTGTCCTGCTTTGACATGAAAAGGCTTTTGCAACTTGAGTCTGACTATTTCAGCATCAAGACTACAAGGCAAGACCTTTGACTCTACTTGAATGAGCAAGAGCAAGCCAAATAACTGCACATGGCTGCCTGTGACCACCAACCTCTGGGATTCTGCTAAACACAGAGCATGGCTCCCTTGTGAAGAGCCACTGGCAGTGCGGGATGTTCCTCAGCTTTTCCTGCACCCAGTCCCCAGAGAACAGCAGCAAATGAACATTGCATGGCTACTAGGGAAGTGTGAATTCCCGTTGTTCAGGTAAGAGAAGTTTTAGAAATAACAATTGAAAGAGAGCATGAAAGTAGAGTGATTATAAAATATACAAACAGGAGCCCAAGACTAAGGAAGAAATAGCTGTCAACACCATGCACCTCTAGCTAAGAGAGGAGTAAATAGCCATTATAAACAGCACAGCCCTCCTGGAGAAAACCAGAGGACTCTGGCAGCTCATCATGCCCTTCTCCTCTCACACACAACTTTCTGTATAACATTTTAAAACTGTATTAATGTGGCCTTTCTGTACTAGTCTGGATTATGAATGTACAATATTGTAGCAAAGCCAACAGGTAAGATCAAACAACAGTCAGAACAATTACCATTGCCATTCTTGCCTGCAGCTTTTCTGGTGTGGACACTGGAGACACTGCAAGGTTTGGTCCCATGGCAGAAGGCTGCAGAACACTGACAAAGGGTCAGATTTTCACCTTTGTATCCTTTTCCTTTCCTGACATCTTCCACAACTTCCTTGGACATACACCACAGGATTTGGCAGTTTTCAATCTCATTCTCTGTCCTTATCTGTAAACAATGCAGCATTTTCGTGAATGTCAAATAATCTTCAGTGTGTTACAGGTATCCAAGCTCTGGGGTTTCTGTGAACTCTTAAAATCACATTTCAGCCCGAAAAAAGAAGAATGGCAACCCCTGACATTATCTAACAACTTTTCCTGATCTGGTATAATTAGCTCCAAAGGAGGGGCAGTTCTGGAGCAATGTGGTTAGAAATGAAACTATGAAAACAGTTAACTTGGAATTTAATCCACAGTGAATCTCCAATTGTCTCACTATAATTACCATTACAGCACATTAAAAAAATTCCTCTTGTTCCCCCAGTCCACTTCACAGAGCATGAACCTAAAAAAATCCCACCTATAACAGAAAAATCATGGAATCATAGAATAGTTTGAGCTGGAAGGGAGCTTTAAAGGCTTTCTACTTCTTCCTGGCAACAGTCTTAATCTTGATCCTAGATGGTTTCTGAATTTTCACATGCAATATGTCAAAACATTAGGAACTTGGGGATTTTTAACAACTGAAATTTAGGTTGAAGCCTCGATTGAAGCAACAGTCTTCCATTAACAGTACAGAAAATTCTCAGAAGAGTTTAAAAGTACAATTTTTCAATTTTGTATATAGGAAGACTGAAGTGACAACCCTTTAATTTTCCTTTGTCAGAATGAAAGATGCAATTTCTGATCAAAGGAATTCAGCCTCTCTAATTTGAAGACTTTCAGAAAGTGTTTTCTCTCAGTTAATTTCTGCCTCTGTGGACCAAGGGAGAGGCTAATTTTTAAGTTTAAGTTTTCCAGGGATGGAAGCTATTTCTGGACCAGCTCTACTGAATATGTTGTGTGACACGATCTGTGTGCCAAAAAAAAGCTTTCAAATCACCTTTCAGATACACAGAAAAAACCCAGCCTGATTCTGCTCTTTGGTCATGGAGTTTAACATCACACAGAGCTGCCACCAAACTGAGAGGGTTTACATCAGAAATGACAGATGGCAAGATGGTTGCCACCTCTATCAACCCTCTCCTGTCACTGGTTCTTGAGTCTGAACGTGCCTGACACAAGGACAGCTCCAGTTTACATCTGTTAAAGCTGAAAGGATGTATTTTTCATGTCATCAGAGTGGAACAGTTGGTAATTTTTCCAGAGGAGAAATTGCAGCAGGCTGCCAGGCAGTCATCAATTCTGACACACTATTTGGAGAGTCCCTGTTGCTGCACACCAAATGTCTAATCCACAGCTCAGGAAAGAGCTGGAAGGTGCATGAGCAGCTGACATGCATAGAATAAGCTGGCATTCCCACAGCATGGCCATTTTTCTAACAGTCCTTTAAAGATCATAAAATATGCCTAGCCATTAGCTGAATTTTCTTGGCTGAGGTTCAGCCAAGATTCAGTCTCACATATACACTGATGTAAGCATTCATGTACATACATTGAACAACAAATGCTATGGATATTTCAATTGGTCTGAAACATTTTACACATTTAGGTTTGGAGATTGAAGGGCAATCTCATGGAAAAGGAGCACAATAAATTTCTGCTCTTTTTTCCCTTTGCAGGTGGGGAAACAGTGAAGGAGGTTTTTCATAAAAGGGCAAAAGGGAGCAGGGGTATTTAAAGAAGTCTATAGCTTTGGATAGGGACTACTAAATGCTAAATCAAAGCCACATCACCATGTCTGATGTGAAGGCTTATTTCAGCCCTGTGGGTCAAGTGCTCTGGTACACTCCAACACTTGGTGAGCAGGTTGCAGCTACAGGAGAAGGCAGCCTGCCTAAACAGCAATCATCTCTCCCCTAACCATCCTGTTCCCTCATGAAGTCAGCACTGCCCTTAATAGGTCACTGGATCCCTCTCCCATGGAGAAAAAACATCCCTCAGGAAGCAATGTCTTGGTTATTTGTTGTTTGGGCATGTGTACAGATAACTCTCCTGCTCCTACGCTCAGAAAGTCTCCACAAGGCTGATTCCTACTGTTCTGAGCCATCTGGATATATTAACTCCAAAGTACTGCAATAGCAAAGCAGTTCATAATGTACTAGAAGAAAATATTCAGTGTTAGCTGGGCACCAGAGATGGGGTGGGTTAAGTATTCCTCAACAGCTGTCCTGTGCCATTTGTACTGTGCCTGTAGGATGTGTGGGTATTTAACAGACATGGCTCTCACTTGAAACAAGACCTCATTGACCAGAGTGTTTCACAGTTAATTAAAAACCCTAATCCATATAAACCCTGCTGTGAGAAAAATGTTAGGTTGAATAGGTCACTTGCTGCACCTTAAAGGTCTAGCAAAACTAGACTGCTGGGCTCCCACAGCCTTGGCTCAAGCCCTGCCCTGGCAAGGCAGCCTTTACAACCCTAGGAAGGGTAGAATTGCAGCAGCTATTATTTTTCATTCTTCACTTAAGAAAATGACCCACCGCCTAAAACCAGGCTAAGATAGCTTCCCTTAAAGTACAGGGCATTAAATAAACTACATAAATTGCATGCCTGTCTTTGAGGAATTGGTGTCTGGTAACCAAGAAAGAAGTGTGAGACAGCTCCTGCAGACTTTAGCTCTTACTCTGTTAACTCTCAGAGGCAACTCCTCAGCTCCCTGACGGAGAGGGGCATGAGCATAACCCAGGACAACACTCTTTGTGGTAGAAATCCATCCAACAAAAGAGAATTATGAGATTATACTAGTGCAAATGCATCAGTAGGAAAAAGGGTCATCTGCTGACTCGCCTACCATTTCCCTCACAGCATTTCTGTCACCCTAATTTGCTGCTCTTCTATCTACAGAAGCAAAGGGTAATCCTGTTGTGCAATTACCTCTTTCTCCCATAATTAATTTGTTGCTTGAAGGAACAAAGCTAAATGATTTCTAATTTTATTTTGAAATAAACTGTGCTTTGCAACTCCTGAGCTGATTTTCTTCTGGATTGTATTGTTCTTCCTTAGCATTGTGTGCTTGGTAAATTATATTAGCACAGCATGAAGCTGGCACAAGATATGTGATGCAGTCTCAAATGTAAAATCAAAACTGCTCGGCTAGAAGAATAAAGGATATTTCCTCCGCCCCCTCTATCCACAATATTCAGGGAAGAGGAAAAGCATAGCTTGGATACATTTCTTAAATTGTCATTAAAACACATAGATATGTTCTACGGCAAATTCCTTTTGAGTGATGCTAAATGCCTGATTAGACTAATTCTGTAGGCTGAGATAAGAAGTGACAAACCTACAAAATTTTCATTAAGTCAGTTTTAACGTGACATATATTGTACTTTCCTTCCCTGGACCAGAAGAAGCTCACAGACATCACTTTAAAGAGTTTTCCTCAACCACTGCAATGAGTTCTACCAACAGTATAGACTGGATGGCCAAAAAAGAAATCCAAGATCATCGATTCAGAATCTAGGCTCTATATATTCCCTGCCAAAAGGAACTATTTCAACACTTTTTAAGGGGAAGGACTTCTTTAGTGTGCCTCTCTGAATAAATTTGGCCAAGACACTCAATCCACTCAAGAGGCATGTTGCCATGAAACACCTCTTTTGCTGCTCCCATAAGGCATGTCTGGATTTCAGATAAGTTCAGAAGCCCCAAAGAGAAAGATTTCCTTTTAAATAGCCAAATTTTTCTTTTTACCAATTTGATGTTGAATAAGTGTTTTCCCTGTGTAAGTTTTCAGTGGACATGAGGATTGGATATGATGAAATGTCAAGCAAAAAGCATTAAAGGAGCTTTATATCATTTTTTAGTGAAGTTGTCTTTGAAAATCTCTACTCCATATTTAATTCCAACTTTGAAACTTACACGCTGATTATTTCACATAGCAGGGCTTCATTCATAATGAAGATCATAAAAATGCATTTACCTTAAAAGGACTCTCTACCTTTTCTTACCCTAGCAATAAACAAACTCTAGAAAACTATTAGCTGCAGCTACCTATGGCACTGAACCTCTAATTCACCTCTTTCAGCCCTGAAATAAGTGCATGCTAAAGAAAACTGCAATTTTTTTATTTGAATGAAGACCTTAGATAAATATCTTAAACACTCATGGATAATAATAAAAGAGAGTAGGGCAGAAGACCCCTGAATTTGATGGAAAGAAGTGAGGATTTGGCCTCATTTCAGGTAAAACCCCATAAAGAATATTCCCCACTTTGGGCAGGGGAACAAAGGTGAGTCAGTCAAAGGTCCTGGACTGCCCTCCCACAGATGAGCATGAACCTGGTGGTGCTCCTTCCTGAAACACAGCAACCTGTGAGGGTTTTTTAGACAGGAAAACTCCAAGAAGTCCTACAGTTCTGACACTAGCAATAAGAATATTAGGGAATAAGTAGGGAGAGGAAAAAGTGGATGAAATATGAACACAGTCTCCAGGGATAGTAAGACACTTCAATAGCTACAATGTAGAGGCAATGAGATGAAGAATACTCCTGAACCACCACAGCTGTAAAAAGTTGCAAGTTTAAGTCCTCTCAAAGACAAGCAATATAAACAGGAATAATAATTAAGGGATGTGTGGTCTTAGTTAATACATGATAGCACATGGTGATAAAGCGAGCTTAAAAAAAAAAAAGAAAGCAGCTAATATGATGCACTCAGTGGATGGGTGATATGTAAGTCATAAAAGTCCTTCAGAACCAATGAAATCCCAGGAAAACAGTTAAAGAATACACTGAAGTGCTCTAGAATTTCCTAGGTGTCTCCTTTTTCTTTTTGCTAGCATTCTTCAAGGAAAAAAGAAAAGCCTCACTTGTTTTGACAGTCAGGCCCTTATTTTTAAACCTCAGCTTATTCACTAGAGAGGAACAATTAACCTTCCAGCACAAGTACCAATTCATATACTTAAGAAATTGCATTGAATGAGTGATGTGCAGTCTGAAATTAGACCACACAAATGTTTTAAGCTCTTGAAGAGACTAATGAAGGTAATTATTAGGACAGAAAGACATTCTCTGAGGGAGCCTGCTGAACTGAAGGCACCAGTCTAGCGTCCTCATTATGTACCACAACAGGGCATCTACTGAAGTAGAGAACTTCAGCACAAAATACTTATAAAAGATGTAACTTTTCTGAAGAACTGTTTTCAGACTACGTACCTTTCTATTAACCTGCAAAGCTATGAGGTCAAATAGTGTAATTGAGCAAATGGGGTGAGAGATCTGACAAAACCCTCAACACCATGGCAGTTCAGCAGTTTACTATAACTTACTTGGCAAGAAATACAGGGAGCTTAGCCACTAAGTGGAGTGCAGGTTTGAGTCTCACCAGCACAGTCAGTCAGGGCATTTCCAGAAAAACTGCATGATGCTTGACAAGAGCTACGTGTACTGCAGGGACCACCAGCAGTGAAGGCATTTTTGTCCTTCAGGAAATCACTTCATGCTGCTGATGTGCATGTCTTAAGAAGGCTCAGGCTGACTCCTTCTTTCTTGCTCTCTCTGTTTGCTTTTTTGTTTTGTTTTTTGGGGTTTTTTTTTGTCTAGTCTTAGAGCAGCACTTGCCCAACAGTGTTATGCCACAATCGGAGGGAGTTCAGGAAAAAAAATTCCATATCTGTTTATTTGCAAGACTTTTACAGAAGATTAGCAACACTTGCATACAAAACCCAGAGGAATTGTGTGTCAGGAGGAGATCTAATAAAATACACAATGAGTTTTGAATTCAGGCAGGTGCATTTTTTACCTTCCCCAAGAGGGGAAACAAAGCTGCTGTCGCAGCAGAATGTGTTGGTGTTCCATTTCAGAGCTATATGCAGAGAGACTAATGTTATCTTTGCAGAAGCATCATTAGAAAGCTGCCCAGGAGACAGAAAAACAGTTTATGTGGGGCTGCACACACACACATAAAAATTTAAATTGCAAAAAGTCAAAGAAAATTGGCTGCATTTCAATTTTAAGTAGAAAAATAAATGCCACAGACTAGACAATTATTCTCACAGCCTGAAGGCAGGAAAATTTTCTGTATTTACACCAATATTTTCTAAATTTCTTTTAATGTTCTGAAAGATGACAGAGGGCAGAAATGCTTCAGTGTATGTTTGATATTGTTATTAATGATGAAGAAACTGAAGAAAATACTACATTAGTGCATTCTGATGGACTCTGTGGGCATGGCTAAGGTAACATTCTGATTAAAAGATGGAATCCTGGCCTAATTAAATTACTAGAAGGAATTTAATTACTCTCTGTTGCTAGAGAGGGTATGCAAAATTGTGCAATAGACTGAGATCTCCATACTCAACTCCCACAGTTAAGTGAGAAAACATTACCTAAAGTATGCTTTACCTGAAACTATATATGAATCAAAAATCTAGAGCAAGGACTAAATGATATTGAACCAAAGAGATCTTCACATGAGTTACTGAAACTCTAGATCAGTCACATCAGCTAGATAATCCAGATCAGTTGGACTTGATTTAAGATACAACAGCTAAGTGTGAACTGTACACAGCCTATTTAACATAATTGCAGAATTTGCTGTAATAAAGCAAAGTTTTCAAGGGCAGTAGAAGGTTTTAAGACTCTGATTAACATTTTTTCCTACTGCTGCTTTAAGAAATCAAAATAATATGCTGTACCTTTTTCTTAAATTGAAACTCCCTCAGAAGATGTTGTTTAGAAACTCCCTTTTCAGAGGGAGATACTGAGCATTTCAATGCCAGGTATCTCCTCTGCTCTGAGCTTTAGATACTTTTCAAAATCTTTGGATCAAGTTCCTTGAAAGAGATGTGACAGATAAACAGAACGGGTTAAAAAAAAGAAGGAAAATATATTTCTCAAAATTTTTAAAGTTGCTCAATAATCTCACTCACTCTCCAAGTATTGGACACTAAGTTACATTTTCATGGCTCTCAAATTAGACACATTAAATTCTGAACTTCATCTTCACTTCAGTTGAACTCCTTCAGTGCTGATGCTTCCAAGTCACTATGCTTCTGAGAATCTGACTCCTTGTCTGCAGGGTACAACATCCTTCCCTTTCCCTCCTCATCGCTTCCCACACTGAGTCCCTGGAGGAGAAATCAAACAGCAGCAGGCTCACCTGGAGTACACATGCCCAGGCAGTGAGACCCTCTCAGCACAATCAGACAGCAGGAACAGAGCTGAGTGCCTGAGGAGTTTGCTACAGCAAAATTGGGATAGACTTTGGCTTTGGGCAGTTGGTTTCTGCAGCCACCTAAAGCTTCACCTTTGGAAGCCAGAGGTGCATCAGCTCTTCTTCCCAGCTCATGCTGCCCTGTTACATTGACTGCATGTTTCCCATTTAGTGGGAATTTAGTAGGATAGAGGAACACAAATATAAACTGGTGATGACAGGGATTAATATCACATGTCACACAGTCCCACACTTTTAGACACTATTCGCAGTTAGTGTGTTTTGCTGACTGCTGGTGGGACAAGCCAGGATGGGACAGGCCAGCAAACACACCAGGATTAGCAGAACAGACAGAGCTGATGCCTATCTCATATACACCAGAGTTAAACTAGCCAGGAGGAGCAGGGTGTATGGAGGACTAGGTCTTGCTGGGAAAGGGAAGAAAACTGCATCCAGGGATGCTACAGGACTTGAGAGAGTGGGAGAGATTAGTGTTCAACACATGCACCCAGACAGAGCAGCTAAAAATGGACAGCCTACATACTTCAAAGTAACTGTTTAAGTATCACTATCAAGATCTACCTGTGGCTAACTTTTCCAACGAATGACAAGAAGGAAATTGATAACTCCTCTCTCTCCCCACCCAGACAAAACACTGGCACCACTGATGGGAAAAGGGGAGTAGGGTGGAGGACAGATTCTAGTCCCTCATTGGGTTTGCAGTGGAAATCACAACTATTGATAAATGTGTTGCCAAACAGGCAATATACATTTACTCATTTGGTTCATTTGTCTTCATGGAACCCATCAGAGAAAATTAATCTCCTAGCTGGAAGTATGCTACTGCCAGAGCCAAACTCCTCCAGCTTGCCTTCAGGGGATTCCTCGCCTTTCACTATGATTGAAGGTCTGTACTGCACTACTGAGCTGCACCTCATTAAATTAGCACTGAGCAGACTTCACAGAGCTGCTTCCTTTCTAACACCATGAGAGTCAGAGCTTGCTGCTGCTCATGCCATGAGAAATGAGCTGCCGAATGTCATGAAAACATCAACATTTAGCTGTGAGCAGACACACAGGTAAATAATCTCTGTGCCTCCCTCCCCTAATGAATCAGGAAGAGATAATCTTCAAATTTTGGTTTCAGCAGCCTGGCTTGCTTCTGGCTAGTTTTAGAGGACTTCTATCGATTTCGAGAAAAACTGGGCACAAGGAAAATTTTTTGACTCAGACTCGGGTCAATGTGAAAGGCTTCATTAGCAAAGCTCATCTCTTGCCAGAGTGTTCATGCACTTTGCAGTAGGGCCCATATTTAAATACATCTGCAGACTTTATTCCACCAATTTTGCAGAGCATAGTGGAAGGAAAGAAATGAAATATTGGAGGCACAGCCTTTAAAAAGATGCTCATCTTTGGATGCTTTTACTTTACAAAGAGAAGGAAAACAGACTCACAAACAGCTACTGAGAGTAAGGATAAGGCAAAGCAGTTCCCTGGTAATCCTGCTTACAAATTCAAGTGTAAAACCCATTGTTTTTGAGGCTGAGTAGCTGAAAGGAGCAGATAAAAACCTGTTTTCACCAGTTGCTATTCAATGTTTTGTCTGAGCTTAGAGAAGTGAAGCTGGACAGCCTGTAAGGAAAAGGATTTCAGACTAAGTGATGCCAGGATTATTGCTGGCCTCAGGAGTTTAAACTGAGCTCTTATCACTCTCCTCCTGGACAAATGCCCACACTTCAAATGGTGGTGCAAGCAGTATGAGGGTGAGGTGCAGATTATCATCATCATTCACTCCTGAGGTCTAGCGTGCCCTGGGAGAGTCAGATCAGCCTGTCACACTGGTACCACGCAGTTTGGTGCAGCTCTCAGTGCAGCAGATCTGGAGGCCCTGCTGTTCACTTTGTATTCCCTTCCAAGCACACCAGAGTACACCAGAGAACTTTAAAGGCAGTTCTGGAGACAGAAAGCCTGTTCATGTCATATCCCATGCTCGTGTCCAGTTTGCTTTCTGTTTTGACACTTGGAGCCCCCTCTACATATCTGAGAGGAGACTGTGAAGTGAGACACTGGCACTGCATTCATGAAGCTCTGTAGGACTTTCTTCTGAGGGAATCAACTCGGCTGCAAACAGATGTTTTCACTTGGCCTACAAACATAGCATTAACATGTCTCACTGCATATTGCTGCCTCCCTGCTAGAGCACAACTCAACCTAGAAGGTTTGTCATAAGAAATGCTAAAGTTTTCTTGCTATTAAACATTGTCCTCATCCAATCAGAAAGATTAGAGTGGTCTTGAACATCTTCAGAATATCCAGAGATTTATCCTTCCAAGTTGTGACATCTCCTTCTTACAATTAAGCTACCATGTATTAGTGCTGGTCACAACAGATCTTGCTGTACAGCCAAGGCAGACAACCAAACTCTGAGCCACACGCAGGCTGTGAAAAATGAATGGGCCATTTTTACTTCTGCTTTGTCTGAAAGACCACATCTACAACTCAAAAACTTCTCTCTCTGAATAGCCCAGGTTTTATCAGGTCTGATCCTTTTATCAGACCAGGCCTTCTGATATTTTCCCCATCTATTGGAAAAGAGATGGACTGTGAAGGGCACCCTGCCTTTCCCAGCCTGCAGCAATAGCAATGCCTTCAGGTGTCTTCCCCCAGCTGAACTGCACTGAGCCTCTTAAACACAAATGGAAGCTGAGGAGTAGAAACAGACACTATCCATCAAAAAAGCATAGCCTCACATTTAAAGAGAGAGCAAAGAAACAGTCATGGGAAGAACTTTACTCATATCCTGCCTTGTGGCAGTTACTGCCTCTCCAGTGCTTTGGGAGCCCATCTTTTTATATTACTTGAGATGACTTCTACTGTTTCATTCACTTCTCACCAATTTACTGCCTAGCAAGTAGCAACTCAAGCACTTTCTGAAGATCAGCAAAACCAAGTTTTTGCATTGTCTACTACTGCTTAAAAATAAAAAGAAAAGAAAAGAAATAAGATGGAACTTTCCGCAAGAGTTAGAGACAGCTCAGCCAGTGTGGGCTGCAAATCACTTTTGGACCTGCAACAAACCCAGCTGAATTACACTTATCTCTGCCTCACTGGCACACTGCTGAAGAGGGAAATTGCCCTGGTCTCACTGGGGCTGTTTACTATTTAGAAGTTAGGATTAAAGAGCTCATATTTAAGTTTTATCTTTCTCACTAAATTCCTAAGTGCCTTTGCTCAGCTAGTTCACTACTTTCAGTAAACGGGGTACTTGAAACTAGCTTAAAACTTAAGTCAGGATAAGGCTAAAGCAGCTGCACAGAAAAGGCTTTGGGCAGACATCTTTTTTTAAAAAGCTTTAAACCACTATGTTCAATTAATGGTTTGATCAGTTTTCAAGCTTTTTGTGATGCTTCCTCACTGGGGGAAAAGAAAAAATCTTTCAGTGGGAAAGGAAGCCTTTTCGAGACTCCTTTCAAAAATGTTGATGGGAGCCACAGCTCTTTGGAGCTTCCTGGAAAGGAAGCTGTGAGCTTGGCCCTTGTCACCAGAGCCCTGTTCAGTATAAGGTGAATATCACACACAGGATATTCCTGCATTGTTGTAGTCAGCCTTGGTAACTCAGGGTATGTCAGTACTATCACCATGCACCATGGCCAGCCCAGCAGCAAGGCACAGGTCAAATGAAGAAGCTTGAATCCCCAGCTATTTTGTGTAGTAACAGGTATTGGGTCCCAGATCATCCCAGGCCCCCTGCTCTCATCTTGTAATTCTTATCCTGAAGCACATTAGTTCAGCAATTCACATTTTTTTTGAAGCAGAAATCTCACGCTGTACTAATAATTTCACAGGGTCAAAACCATGACACCACTCAAACACATCCAATCTGGAAGCTGGAAGGTGGGAGCCAACTTCACAGCTGCAGAGAAAGGAACATTTGCCAAGAGACTCTGCAGTTTAGAAGAGCAATATAGGACACAAGGAGCAGGCAGTTTGAGAGACATTACAGCTTTCTTCCACTTTTCCTCACCAACCACTGCACAACCAGTTGCACAGAGCTCTTTCTGCTTCCTGTAACACCACACAGCAGTCTGCCTCCTGCCATGATATATTCCAGCAGTTCCAAAGAATCCATACAACCTATGGCACCTAAAATATAAAACATTTAATTTCTAGAAGTATATTTCTCTGAGGATAAAGACCCTCCCACACCCACCTTCCCTGTTTTTTTTCAGGAAATGTATTTCAGAGACACCTTAAATACCTGTAATTAACTTCTTTCTTATCAAACTCCATTGTTTAAAGCATGTGAAAAATAGGGTATAATTTAGTCTGTAGCATGCAGAACAACTCCCTCACTAACATTAGGTAAAACTTATTATGCAAATCATAGTTTTATGAATTTAATTACTTATTCATACCATAGTACATTTCTTGCTGGACAAAGCCTCTATGATGGAGCGAAATGTGTTGGAAGCAGAAAAATAAAAATCTGTGATGACTTTTAAAAAAAATATAGAGGAAATTTGCACTGAAATAAATGCTTCATAAACGTGTTTAGAGAGATTTACTAAACAAGAAGAAAAAGATTTCAGAGGAAAAAGTTAAGAAATAAGAACATGTCTTAATATATGCTTATTATAATGCATAGTACACTCCCAAGGTTATAGACACTTGTAATATATAGCATTTGCAAATATCTAGAAGAAATTACTATATCAAAAGGAATATAATTGGGCAATTACAAAACATTTTGAAAAATTGAAGTTTTATGACACAGTTACTCTAAATGCTCTTGCACTGTTCTTGGAATTAACATTTACAGGTTCTTTTTTGACTTCCTAATGCTCCCATATCAGGCTTCAGAAAAAAATCCCTCCACTCTTCAGGTTTTCCCATCTGATTATAATATCATGCTCTCCCTGCATAGGCAATATTGATTAAGAACAGATAACTACAAACACCAAATTTCTCAATGAACAGATAAGTTCAGTTTGACAGGCCAGCTCCCATGATTTCAAATGGACAAGTTCCATTTTAAAAAAATACACATGAAGAGACATCAGAGGTTTCCTTCCTTCACCTGATGGGACCATGGTGCCTATGCTCCATGGGGAAGTCTGTAATAACTTTGAAGGCTAAACTGACAGGCTATTAATTCCATATTTCCCACATCAGCTACTTAAATATTTAATCTGCTGACACTTCTTAATGATATTGCTGACTGCTGAAGGTTTAGCTTTCTGAAGGCACTTACTGCTGCCCTGCTGTAGAAGTCCAGGTAGGATCCTGTGGGAAGCCAGCAACCAAAGGGTTAAAGATAGAGACAAGGAGTGTACACACAATAATTGTAACTAGCCCTCGTTTAGGCCTGCTTAACGACCATAACAGATCATTTATGACACAACCTCAAGCAAGTAAAAAATCCCAAATGAATTTGATGCATTCCTGTAGGGCATGGCTAAGCAGAGGGGCTTTAGCAAGTTTAAGGAGAAACGTGAGAAGGCAAATGGGGTTAAACAGCTTAGATGGCAGCTGTTCTTGTCTCTGAAAAGAAAATGTGTTCAATTATTCATGTTCAGCTTAAACTAACAATGAAGCCAGCTTCAACAGAGCAATTATTCTGCATTATTCATACCATGGAGAGGGCAGAGTCTCTGCAATGAGGTGTTTTTGCAGATGGATGAAGCCTACAAATGGTTCAGAAGCTGGGCTTGTTCATAAACCCAGTGGAGAGAGTGTGAGTGATATATTTAAATATAACAAAAAAAAAATCATTAAATACTCCTGGGAGCAAACAGATAAGGGTTACATCATCTGGAAGCTAGAGAGGCTTAGAAACATTATTGAGGCAAATTTCAAACCATCACAGAACTGTTTGGGTTGGAAGGGACCTTAAAGCTGACCTAGTTCCAGTACCCCTGCCATGAGGACACCTTACACTAAATCAGATTGTTTAAAACCCATTCCAACACTTCCATGGATGTGGCATTTACAACTTCTCTGGACAACCTGTTCCAGTGTCTCCACACCCACAGAGTAAAGAATTTCTTCCTAATATCTAATCTAAAACAAACCTCTTTCAGTTTAAAGCCATTCCCCCTTGTCCTACCACTGCATGTCCTTCTAAAAAGTTCCTCCTTTCTTGTAAGTCCCTTTAGGTACTGGAAAGGGATGTAAGTTCTCCTTGGAGCCTTCTCTTTTCCAGGCTAGCTGCAATTCTCTCAGCCTTTCCTCATAGGAGAGGTGTTCCATCCCCCTGACCATCTTCATGACCTTTGGGATCATTTGAGCAGGTCCATCTCCTAAGGTTAAATGGATCACTCTGGGGTGTCACCAGAGCAAAGCAGAGGGGCAGAATCCCCTCCCTCAACCTGCCCTTCTTCTGATGCAGCCCAGGATACAATTGGCCAGTATCATCCGGAGGAAATAATGAAGTTCACATCTCAGGTGTCTGGTCATTGTATCTGTTATTCCATGGGATACACCAGAGAAAAATCCATTTAATTGAGTGCTTATTGCATCCCAACAAGTCTTTTGTGGTCACTTATGCTTAACTGAAGGACCAGGGATTCTCAGTTTCTCCAAAGACCCCAGCTAGCCTTCAGACCAGCTTCAGCAGACAGCTGCATATCTTTGCTATATCTCAAAGAATTCTTACAGCTGAGCTCCCCTAGCTGTCAACAGCTGGAGAAACTGCTCAGGTCTCTGAAAATTACATGAGGGGGCAGTCAAAGTAGTACACCTGCAAAGGAAATTCTTCAGAGGTTATTTTGTGAGTGGGAATTTTAAAGGAGTCTGGAAGTATCACATCGCTTACTCATGATTGCAAAGCAGAGCTGTCCTGCAACAATTACAGGGCCCTATTTGATGGGAGCACCACGCAGTCCTGAGGGCTTCATCACTCCATCACCCAAAGCAGGACCTGCACCTGTCACAGTCATCCCTTCCATCCCTCTCTGAACCTGTTCTCCAGAGTGACATCCTACACGGATGCACTCATTAGACCTCAAAAGTTCCCCACAAAAGTTGTCCGGTCTAGCCACAGAGTGTAACAGAGAATGGGCTGGAGAAACAGGAGGGCTGAGCAAGCCAGACTGAGCTCTGCTCTGCAGGCAAATGCTTGAAAGTCCTGTCAGCAGAGCTGAGAAGACAGTTTTTCAGGGAACCTCAGATGACATCCCTCCATGTGGTGTAGACTGAGATGGCTTCTTTTCATTCCAGCTGATTTTTCCAAACCCCACCATTACTCTACATGAGAAACCCTGCCTTCATTTCTCGTCTAATGAAAGCAGCAACATAACAAAACCTGATCAGTAAATCCCACCACTCTTTGCAAACTAATACAGACTCTCTGGGATATGCCATTCCATTTATTTATAACCACAGGTGTGCAAACTCAGCTACAGATACATACCTGAGGCAAGCAAGGAAAGTTGAACTCCAGACAGGAAGGAAATGTGGATGAAAACAGATCACTGACTACAGCCACATGGGGCTGAGCATCAACACAGCCCTTGAGGTGCACGGAGAAATATGTGTCCTACCATAAATAGGTATCCAAACCAGTGAGCTCACAAAATCTTACTTGCCACTGTAGTGGAGAGAGAATAGTGCCAACCTGTAATGACACATCAACCACAGATGAGAGGAGCTCCCTTTGGTACTTCATGCTCTGTGGAAGACCAGAGCCAGGGATAGTGCAGGCCTGTAATCCAGAGTGGAGATTTTAAGCTGCCCTCCTGCAGCCATTGAATTCCAGTGCACAGCCAACAAGGCACAGCAGAAACCTTGCACTGCCTCCTCTGCAATACTCAGCTCCAGGGAACACCCCTGTGCACATGTTTTAGTGACTGGTGTCACCGTGCAAAGCTCATTTATCCCATCTCAGCCTCATCCATGTCACATAATCCCTTATTCCTACTCAGTTCCTACACAACCATACTTCTTACCAATGCTGAATTTGTTCTCCTAGAATCACTTAATTTCAGAGGCTGAAGTTCGCCCTCTGCAGAGCAGACCTAAAACATCTGTGGAAATTTCTGCACCCAGCCCAAGTCCAGTCTTTGCGATGCAAAGCACTTTGAGAGTGAGAGCCAGGATTTTAATCAAGATTTAAGTCACAGACCTCATGCCCTCCCTGCAATTAGTCACCCCATTAACCAATTATCCTCACTGCTGGGAGCTGGAACTCAATTTTTAGACAGACTTTGTCTCACTTCAGGTGCCAACCACTGTGCATAGTAATTTTCTCTTGGGTTAGAGAGCCATCTAGCAGTGGACTCATCACTTTGCAGATTCCAATAGCACATTAATCCTTTTTCATATAAGCATACTAAGCATGGATTTTGCTACATACATTTTCCTGAATTAACCTCAAACATTTTCTGAACCTTTCCAGACCTCCTTCACCACTAATTACCCTTTTGGAAATGTAGGCAACACAGACTGATGAAATAAAAGCATTCAAGGACTTAATAAGAGGTGACAGCATTACTGTTTTACAGGTTATCACTTTACTGACTTTTTAATTGCAGGATTGCCGCTCACTACCCAAACCAATTGGTTTTCAGAGCTTTATGCATTTTCACATCCTATGTTCCCAGCATGCTACACAGTAGATTGATCTTTCACTATGTTTTTTATTGGAATCACACTATTGGATGGGTTTTCAACATTCCACCTGAAGTTTGTGCAAGATATTTTAAGGAAAATGTTTTATTGCCAAGAGGAACCCAAGCTAAACATAGCAACATCCTGTCTTTGCATGTTTACTGCAGGAAAGAGCACACCCTTCCCTCAAGGGCTTCTAGACCTGGCTTCTCCTCCCCACCAGCCTTGGCATAAACCACAGCACTGGAACACAGTGGCATGACGTGTCTGGAACAGAGGCTTTCATCCCCCAGCAGAACACACTTGTTTTAGCAGCATGATTACAATAGCAGGAGAGTAAGCACCAGAGAAACAGGAAAAGGAAAATAAGTCAAGATCAAGAACAGAGCTGAGCCCTGGTGCAGTGAGAACATGGTCACATATATATCTGTTTTGCAGATGTATTTGTCAGACAGGTGACAGGCCCCAGTCTGGCTTTATTCCTAGTCTTTGAACATACTCGTTGGTGTAGGTAATCCCATACTTACACGAGCCAGAATCTGTCCTTGAGCATTTAAGAGGCATTTCTGACAATATACCAGTCCTCAGGCAGGCACAGACCTGATAGGAACAGCAAAGCAAAGGGCAATGCAGCTCTTCCCCTCCTGAGCCTCATCCTCTTCCACATCCCTGGTTCCTCTGCTACTGAAGACAGCACGAGCTGGCAGCACTGCCACAGAGGAGAAGGGGACACTGACTGTAGAAAAATAAACGCATTATGGCCCCACAGTCAGAAGGTCAGACTTGTGATGGGCATACAAGACACACATCTGGGCTACTCTGACCTCAATTTTATTATTTATCTCAGCCAAGAAAGATTCTAAGCCTTGAATTTTTAAAGGACCAAACTGATATTATGACAGAAGATTATGGGTGTAGGAAATAAAAGTATTTTAAAATTGAAAAATGTGTAGGGTGATGCTTAAGCTGCTCAGAAGTAATCTTTTTTCCCCTGATGGAGGTGATGCTCGTAATTTTTTTCTTTGTTTGTTTTAGCTAATATTGTTACTACAAACATATCTGTATCCCAGCCCTTTTGGATATGCTTCTCCCTACACTTGGCTTATTAATGGAATAATTTAAATCCTTCAGATCACTAACAGGCCACAGGATCCAGGGATCACCTCTGCACCTGTGATTCACCTAATTGCCTGATCTTCTTGCAAGTTTGAATTACTGAATTTTCTTCTATGCTGAAAGGAAAAAAACACCCACAGTGCACACAGAACCAAAAGTTCTTTCTTCTCTCTAAAGCATCTTTTCTTCTTTGGGGGAGCTCGTATAACAGAGGCTTAATGCTTCAGTATCTTTTTGAGAAGAAAACAAAGCAATTTTCAGTGGCCTTTCCAAGAAACAACTCTGCCTGTCCAGGTGCAGACTCACTGCCTGCCTCTGCAGGGCAGGGCCAAGCCTTTGGTCCTGCCATCAGTTGTGCAATTCACCCTACTCACCTCCCATGGAATCATAGGAGAGTTGGGTTGGAAGGGACCTTCAAAATTAATCTAGTACAGCCCTGCCCTGCAATGAACAGGGACATCTTCAACAAGCTCCAATGCTCAGAGCCCCATCCAACCTGGCCTTGAACATTTTCAGGGATGGGGCATCCATCCACCTCCTTAAGCAACCTATTGCAGTGTTTTACCACCTTCATTGTAAAAAAAGGATTCCTTTTAGAAATTTACCCTCATTTAGTTAAAAATTATTGTCTATTTTCCTGTTGCAACAGGTCTTCCCAGAACATTTGTCTCCATCTTTTTTACCCATCCTCCGTGAGTACTGAAATGTTGCTATAATATCTCCCTGGATCCTCCTCTTCTGCAGTCTGAGCAATCCCAGTTCTCAGCCTTTGCTCACAGGAGAAGTGCTGCAGTCCTCTGATAATCTTCCCTGCTCTCCTCTGGACCAGCTCCCACAGGATCATGCCCTCCTTGTGCTGGGGTCCCCAGAGCTGGATGCAGCACCACAGGTGGGGTCTCAGCAGAGTGAAACAGAGGGGCAGAATCCCCTCCCTCAACCTGCTGGCCACACAGCTGTTTGTTTTCCTGGATTGGCATCACTGTTTTCCCAGGATTAGCGATCCGGAGGCACCATCTAGTGTCTAGAAAACGCAGTCTCTCATTTGGTTGCAGGTTCTGAGACCTACAGAAACAATTTGTGTCATCTGCTAAGCTGCACCTTCCACCTCCTTCCAGACAGGGAAGGAAACCTGACACAGGATAGACAGGAAGCCCTGCAGAAAGAGGTTTGACAAGCAATTACTCACCAGAGTCGCAGCCAGGCTCTAGACTAAACTAAGCTTCGTAAAAAGCTGAATAAAAAGACTCAAATGGGTAATAAGTTGGAGGAGCACAGCACAGAGATGTTACTCCTGGACCTCCAGAGCCACAAATGGCGCTCCTGGACCCAAGATCTCCATTGTCAAGACGAGGGCTTGCAAATAAAGTGGGATTGTCATGCCAGATCCTGACATCAAAACCCAGGTGGTATTGTCAAAAGGAGCAACTCCATTTGATAATGTGGCCATTTAATGCAGAACTCAGTATGAAGACCATATGACTCCTGTGGTTTTCCCCTTAAACAGCTACTTGCATTCCTCATCCATTTTCAGGAAAGCCAAAAAAAGCAGATGCTGATAGAAAGTAAGAAACCACACCTCACCTAATTCTTAGTATTCTCAATTTATATTTAGTTATAGGCACTCAAACAAGTTACCTTTTTCTTGCATCCAAAGCACTCTACACAAGGCTTTTTAGTCCCCTTTGCATTAGCCTTTTTTAGCCATGAGTATTTCACATACAAGCGTTTTTGAGCTGAAGAAAGCATACTGCTCTCTAATTACATGACCCCGCACAGTACTGGAAACAAAGTTTTCACGTGTATTTATTTGCATATGGTGTTCTCATATCATCTAGGGACAATGATGCCCAGCTTCTTTCAGTAATACTTGAGCAAAGAAAAGGGTGAAGAGTTTTATTGCAGGCATTTGCCTCACTTTGTGTCTCAGTGCAGAGTTGAGCTGGTTTTGTGTATCTGTATCTGTATCTCTGAGTTCTCCATCACTTTTCCCCTCTCAGTGGTTTAAATTTTTCTGGCACTGACATGGTGTACAGTCAGCTACCAGCATTGTACTCTGGCCCTTACCCTCCATACAAAGAAGAAAGCAGCTCCTTTGCTCTTTATACTGTCTCTCCAAAGACATTTTCATCCTGAAGACATATTTATTTAAGGAATAGAAAATAAACAGGATTTCCTCACCTTTAACAATGAATATAAATTTTTCATTTCTTTTCAGTGTCCTCTGCAGATTCTGCACTATAAGCACTCTCCCAAGTTCATCATGCTTTTGCCAAGAAACCTTCCAAAATCACTGAACTATCAGGGTACCACTACAGCCACTGGGCTCCCTACCAGAGCTTGCAAGGAGCCCTTCAGTGTCAGCCACTGTGATCAGCAAGGGCAGGAGGACAGCACAGTCAGACTGGAAGGAACACAGAGATTCTGGATGCCAGTGGGAGAGCTGAACCCAGTGACTGGCTCCAAACTCAAGACAGGAGGAGGACAGACTATGGAGTGGGAGTTGACAACTCCATCTTTGGCTTGTTGACAGGCACTAACATGGTTTTCATCTCCACACTGGCAAGAATCATGTGTCTGAACCACAGTTATACTGGGAGCCCTTTTGGTATTAAACTGTGGTTAAAAGCAAGACTACTTTAGTAATTGTGGTTGTCAAAAATAATAAACAGCTTTAAATTCAGATTGAAAATAACCCAAACCCCAAAATTGTAAAAAAACCCCAACCAAATCCTCCAGATGTTTTCTTTAAGATGGCAAAGTACAGGTCCAGGATTGCCTCCCCTACTCTTCTGCAAAGGAGTTGAAATAGTTGGGCTGATTCTGTCTGGAGTATATTCAGCCAGAGGCAGGTACTCACCACAGAAAACAGCAGCTTAAACAACCTACTGATGCTGAAAGCAACAGAAGACATGCAGATGAGAATGTCAAGAAAACTTAACAACAGCTGTTATTTCCTGCACAGCCTACAATTAGATACTAGGGCAGTACCTTATACATACTAAAGATCCAAGCCAGAATACATTTTGCTTATTTTTCCATCTCTGCTTTCCCATCTGGGCTCCTTGTGTTGATGCTTACCAGCTTTCTGACAAAGCAATATATCTGTGGCTGATAGTTGATAGGAACCATTGTGAAATACGTTTGCTTCAAAACCAAAATGCTATTAATTTTTTTCTCTAAATAAATGCTGAGAATGGTAAGGTTTAATTTCCTGCCTCCCTCCTTTGCTGACTTCTCTTGTTAACCTCAATTTATTTTTTCACCTTACCCTGTAAGAGAGCTTTACAAACCATGGCGTTATTTCAACACTTATTTTTCATTCTGGTGCCTGGCTTGGAAAGACATCAAAATGAATATTCTACATTTGTTTTCTAAAAAAGACACTGTTTTTGATACCTAAGAATCTTGACTTTAGACAGCCATTTTTTGATATCTTCCCCTAGAAAAGTGCTGCTCAGACTCATTATGTCTAAGGGATGACTATGGCCCTTCTTGGATGTCAAAAACCACTCTCCCCTATTTCAGGACTCATTTTCAGGCCTGATCTCTAACCCTTCAGTAGGGAAGCCCCAGAAGGTGTGGATGGGCAAGGGTTGCTCCTGTGCACAACCCACAGTGCCCTTGGCACTGCATTTGCAGAGGAGGGCAAAGGGAGAATCTGCCTGGGGAACATGCTTGTCCCTGCCTATCCCCAGCTGGAATGCTGGCCTGAAATTGCCTTGGGGAGTCCATACAAAATCATATTGCCAAGTTAGTGACAGCAAAATGGCATCAGCACTCACAGGCCACTGCTGGAAAGCAGGTGGTGGTCAGGCTGGGATGAAACCCACCCTACACAGCCACCAAACAGCAGGCATCAAACTGTCTCTCATTTCTTCTGTCTTTTAACAACTCACTTCGGGTAGTGTAGGCTTGAAAGGGAGAATTTAACCAGCTGACCAAGTAGTAGTACTTGTTGGCTGAAGGCTATCAGATGAGACAAGATGGCACAGTCCTATGGTAATGCAAGCACTTGTTTTTCAAGTGTCTGAGTCATGGAACCATTTTACCTGTCTTGTGTCTCTCAGAGTTGGTACAGTAGAAAAATGCTAAAAGGCACCCGAAAAAGTCACTGCACCTAGAAAAAACTGTGGTGCTGTTTTGGGGCAGTAGCAGAGAATACAGCAGGAACTAACTTGATATTCAGCTCAAAACCTGCTAAAAACCCAGTGAGAACATAGAAGATCTGAATGAGCATTTTCCCTCTTTATGTGACCTGGTGTCAGGGACAAAGTTGAGAGAAGCACACCATGGCAGTGAAGATGGTTATTTCTACACCAGCCCTAACAGTACAGAAAAACCCCTCAGGGCCTTCACTAAAAATCAGTGGATCTGTACCTACACTGGGCCATAACCTTTCATCTAACATTAAAAACCCAGAACTACCAAAAGCAAGTGAAGTGTCTGTTGAAAGACAACACTGCTCTCTCCCATTTCCAAGAAAATCAAAGCAGTTTTGAGGTTGCTTCACACTTGATGGAAGAAATCTGCAGCCAGATCCCAGCCCAAGAGTTCTGTGTGACCCACAAAGACACAGAATGGCAGAGATGTGGAGTCTGGAAGTTTCTGCAGACAGTTTTGTTCAACCTTCCTGCCCAGACCAGAGCAAAAAAGCTTCTCAGGGCCATGCTTGATGGGGTTTTGAACATCTCAAGGGGTAGAAACTCTACAACCTGTCTGGGCAATCTGTTCCAGTGGCCAACCACCCTCACAACAAGAGCAGAGTAGAGTTTGGAAGGGACCTACAACACTCATCCAGTCCAGTGACAAGGTGTGGGCCACGTGTCTCACCTGGCAGATGCTGATCCCTGCTGTGATGAAGCAGCTGTAGGGCTGCCTGTAGGAAAGGCTGGGTACAGCCAGAGTAGGTTCTGATGAGATCTCCTGGCAGGTTTTATCTGTGAAACAGCTTCTGTTGAAGCACTGTCACCAGGCTCTGGATGTGATTATTTTGACGAATAACATTCATACATCACCTCCCTGCTGGAATTTAATTGACATAAGGAACAGATCATGGGAGAAATCTGTGCTGCACAGTGACCCAAAGATATATGGGGGCCTACTTGCAAGCTCAGGTAAAAAATGGGAGAATAATAACACCTATTTCACAAGGTATTTGACTTATAGGCCTATAACTCTTAAATCGTGGCCAATGTGCTCCAGAATGAGTTGGGAATATGAGAAATGTACTGCACACTAAGCTTTCTCCCCCTAATGAAAGCAGAGGGGCTTCCCACACCTTCTGTTGCCTCCTCCTGCCATTCATCACCAAGCAGAGAAAAGACAGAAGCTCCAAAGCACATAGGTAGAAATATGATCCTCACACCAGGTATTACACCTCAATGTACCCCTCATTTCAGCACAGGCTGCTTTACACCACCAGCCTATCCATCAGTACAGTTCACATAATAGAGGATGCAAAGAGGAAGGAAGTGATGGGATGTCAAGGAAGGTCTGTTTCTGACAAGGAGTGAGGGAGGAGCAATTTGGGCAAAGCAGTTTGTATCTGGTGCAGGGCTGGTGTTGGCTGGGGGCTGAGGTGACACATACCTCAATTATTCATGCTAGCCAAAAGCACAGGACAAGAAGCCCAGTTCCTTTTGCTGCTGCTACCACCACTGGCTCCTCAAAGGGGCTTCAAACACTGCCCTGTGTTCCAGGGATGGCACCCAACCAAGCTGGCTGGGTCTAGAGAGGAGAAAGATCTGTGCTGGGAGACAGCCAAGGAAAGTGGTCTGAAAAAGCTCTGTGAAGGCATTTAGAGATGGAAAAACTTTAGATACCTCTTTGGAAATTGGAACCAGTAAAAGTGAGATGTGAGGCCATAGGAGAGGAACAGAGCAAAAAGGTGAGAGAGTGCAGGCAGAATGAAGATTTGTTTGCTCTGAATTAATGAAGTATTTTGTCTGCACAGAACCAAAGGACTATAAAGTTTCAGTCTGCACTTGTTTCTAACGCTTATTATTTCTTGCCTTTATAGCTTGACAGCAGAAATAAAGCAGTCTACCAAGAAACAAGCGAGGCGTGAACTGTGATAAGAACAAGGGGAGATCTGTTTACCAGGCAGGATGAAAACATAAGTAATTAGCTTACCAACAGGCAGAGACTGCTCAATCAAAAGGCAACATGATGCACAGAAGATCTTTACTGATGGACATATAAGAAACTATTTCAAGGAGATCAAATTTAAACTCAGCTAGCAAGAATTTAATAATGCTGTCATTAGTAATTCAGATAGCTCTTACAAAAGACATCACTTGCATTACCCAAACTTTTCCAAACCATTTTATTATTCATAAACTATTCATCTGGCCCTTTGCAGTGAACCCCAGGCTGACTTGAGATGCTACTGGTTAATGAACATCCTGTTCAGACTAACTGTGGATGAGAGATGGCCTTAAGCAGAGTCACAAAAGCAATGCTGTGATCTTAAAAAGGATTTTTTCAGCTGAAAAAGAAGTGTGGATGAAGGTCAAAACACAGGGCAGTATGTAGAAGTTAAGAGACTCTCTGTTGTGATCTACCAACGTTCTGTTTGATGCTCAGTAAAGTATGATCTCCACATGTATTTGTTTCAAAAGCTGAAATAATGGTAATAGTTACTATATTCAAAAGGCCACTGTCATGACTAATCACAAAAAAAATGTTTATGGAATACAATCAAATTCTTGGGCATAACACATCAGAGAAATGCAAAGTATTGTTTACAATCACAGAGAAAAAGACTGTTAAAAATATCAAGGTTGCAAATTCAAGCATTTGAAAGCTGGACATTTTCAAAACTAAAGGTGTAACTAAAATCTTGGTTTGACTTCTCTATTTGCAAGTACAATCATGGAGTCATTAAGGCCAGAAAAGAACCTCCAAAATCATGAAGTTCAACCTTTGACTGAATAACACCAAGCCAACTAAACCATACTGGGAAGTGCCACGTCTACTCATTTTTTTAGTACTTCCAGGGATGGTGACCCTATCACTTCAATGAAGAGCACGTTCCAATGTTAAACCACTCTTTCACTGCAGAACTTTCTCTAATTTTCCTGAACTTGAACCTTCCCAGTGCAACTTGAGACCATTTCCCTTTGTACTGTCACTACTTACCTGGGAGAAGAAGCCAGCCCCCACCTGGCTACAGCCTCCTTTCAGGGAGTTGTGGAGAGTGATCAGAATTCCCCTGAGTTTCCTTTTTTTGAGACTAAACACCCCCAACTCCCTCAGCAGCTTCTTCCAGGACTTGTGCTTCAGATCCTTCACCATCTCCGCTGCCTGGACACCCTCCAGTACCTCAATGTCCTTGCAGCAAGGGGCTCAGAACTGGACACAGGGTTGAGGTGTGGCCTCCCCAGTGCCCAGTACAGCAGGACAATCATTGCCCTGATCCTGCTGGCCACATTATTGCTGATACAGGCCAGGATTGACCTTCTTGGTTACCTGGGCACACCTGGCTCATGTTCACCTGCTGTTGACCAGCATCCCCAGGTCCTTTCCTGCTGGGTAGCTTTCCAGCCACTCTTCCCCTAGCTTGTAGCACTGCCTGGGGGTATTGTGACCCAAGTACAGGATCTGGCACTTCATCTTGATCAACATCATGAAAGTGGCCTTGTCCCATCAATCCAATCTGTCCAGATCCCTCTGCAATACCATCCTACCTTCCAGCAGGTCAACACTCCCACCCAACCTACTGTCTTCTTCAAACTGACTGAGGGTATGCTTGATACCCTGTCTGGATCATCATTGAAGGTGTCAAACTGGACTGGCCCCAAAGCAGCTCTGGGGAACACTCCTCATCACTGGCTGCCATCTGGATTTAAGTCCCTTCACCACAACTCTCTGGGCTTGAGCAGTGCATTACAAGATACTTTGCAAACATGACAAGGCATTTCAGGACAGTACATGGCAGCAGCAGAGCAAATGCTCTCCCTCTATCAACACAGACATATGAGCCATCATATACATACAAAGAGGGCAGACTCACTTGTGACGATGTGAGCAGACCTGGCCAAAAGTCTAAATAGCCACAACCCCCAAAGTCTTCTATGGACAAAGAATAAAATATTTAAGGGTGTATGATAAAAAATGATGTTAGAAGTATTCACCCTGGAGAGTGTATGCTACACTTATGGAAAGCAACACGACATTCAGTAGTGTTATGTACAGTGACTGGTAGCACTTTAGCATTCTGTTTTGTTAGAATTTGTTTATTACCTCATTCCAATGCTGTTTTTCCATTTGTTCACTTCTTATGCTGCGTTTGTGGCATCCCATACTGCTGCTTTTTGATTGCTGTATTTCTGCTTCTATTTATTTCATCCCTTCTGGTTATCCTTCCTCCTTTTTCTCTTTGAATTTTTCCTCACACACACTTCCAGTTTTTCCTCATGAAAACCCCAACTTTCTCCTCTCTTATCCTCACATTTGTTTAATCAGTACTGTTTTATCTTACTGTCATCTCTGCAAGAGCCCCATGAATGCTCTTCCACTTCCACAGCCCAATACCTTCAGTTAAAAAACAATTTACTGGCAAGAACTGAGGCAACAGATTTGCATAACTTTGCTTACAAACTGCATTATGAAACTGAGAAAAAATCCAAACTAAGTGAGGAACAAACAACAGATAACAGAGGCTAAGAAGGTTTGTGATTACCACAGACCTCAATGAAGCATCTACCTGCAGCCCTGGCAGCTGTGCAGCATGAATGGCTCCGTGGCAGCCTGTGCAAACTACAAGGAGGCTGCCCAGAGCTCTTTCTCTTCTTCCTCCTCAATAAGATTTCTGTATGGAATTACCCAGAGGAATATTAGGCTCCTAAGGAAAAAAAAAAATTAAAAAAAAAGAAAAAATAATCGGACATGTAGTGAGCAAACTTGATAAGAAATATTGCAGGGGAAACGAAGAGAGAAATGGGTTAGTGATAAAACTCTCACAGCCAAGCGAATTTTTCATGTCAATTAAGCTTGGGATAGGTCTATTAGGTTTCATCGGAGTTACAACACGGTACATGAGATCTGAATTGTCCTATGGTATTTTAAATATTGTCCCCTCTTCCCTGCCCTGCTCTCCCTACAGCATGAAAGTATCTGTCTAAAGGACAAGAGTCACATTTGCACGACCCAAGTCAGAGAATTCAAAGTGTGCTAATGATCCAAGCTGTTGCATTTGGCATTTTGAAAGGGCAATGCTAGGATCTGAGATTATGGGCACAAAGACAGATTAAGCAAATCAAATTCTCACAACTACTCCCATATAGCCCACTAACTTGAATTACAATGTTTCCAGAGGTGACATTTCACTATAGCATTTGGAGCAAAAGGACATGCCTTCCTAAGACAACTTTATCTTCCTGAAACGCTGTGCACACCCAGAACAGAGGGATTGAGAGTCCACTGCGATAAACGAAGTAGAAACCTCAGTTAAAAACATCAGGTTGTTTCACATAGAATTAACCATTCCTTTTTCGAGAAGAACACTGACTTTTGTGCAGGCAGAGAAATAAAACTGGGTCTGAAATAAAACATTGATTACACTAGGCCACCTGCAGAATTATCCAGGAACAACAACTGCAATTTAGATTCACAGCCTGTCTTACTCTAGGCACGCAAGTCACTAGAGAGCAGCACAAAGCATATTTACATTCCCAGTCTTATATGCCCTTCAGCCAAGCCCATTGCAGAACTCGTGTCTTTCAATCATGAGTAAAGTTTCTGTACAAGCTAACCTGGCTGTGCTATATACAGTTTTATTTGGTCTGGCTGTGGAGATAGGAATTAGTTCATTTAGCTGGTTGAAAATCCTGATTGGCTCAGATTCCTCCAGAGCATTTCCACAATAACCTGTGTATAACATGTGGCAATCACTGCTTAAAGTACCTGTGGCTTTATGGTGTCTGCAGATAATCCAACCAACCAAGATGTAAATGAATTAAAGAGCTTGTGATGCCATGGTCTGGAGAGGTGTGCTGTCCTTGTGCCGCCATGTACATAGGACAGACTGACAGGCAGAGGGGGAGAACCTGATCCCCTTTTCTTTTTCGGAGAGAAGAAACTGAGACAAGGCTCTGCAAAGTCTTCCCTGATCAGCACACCCTGCACTCCATTTCTAAGTACTTCCTTATTCCCATAAAAAAGGCTCCAGGCTAGTGGTTCTCATAGGACTTGGCTGACAAAATTTCATCTTCTCCCTTTGCTCCACCACAAGAAGCAGCCGTACAAACTCCCCTGGTTACCTCATCCCAGAAACATCCTCCTTATCCTGGCACAGAAGTTTCTGAAGGTGACAGATTTGGGACTGACACCCCATGGTGGTTGCAACCCCCAAAGTCCTTAACGTCAGAACTTCTGTCCTGTGGCCTGAGTAAGTGGGAAGTGAAGGAATTATGCTCTGTGAACTGTCCTGCACAAGCACAAAAGCTCTGAAGTTCGTTTTGCCACCACCCTGCTTCAGGATGGGCTTACCAGGCTATTTGAAAGAAAGCAGGTGCAGAGTCCCAGAGGGACAGATGTTCAGTCCTTGGGTCCTTTGCTAAGGATGTCTCTTGGTTAACCTTATCTCCAACCACAACGCCAGTCTGACATATTGCTGACCCTCTTCCAAGTGATCCCAATGAGTCCTCAGAGATTTTGCTACCTGATACAGACTTTCACCTTGTTCAAGTTGTTAAACCAGTTGTGACTGCTATGAGGTACTCAGGAAGGTGACTGATACTTTCTAAGAGTCTCCAGTGGCAGAACAGTGGCTATAATTAAACATAACTTGTTTTTCCTCCTTCTGCCTCTCACTGTCAGTGCATGCAGCAACACATACCCTAAGTGTGCACTGAAGTGTGACTCCAGATGAAACAGTTGTCTCTGCTGAAAACAAAAAACAATCCCAAATGTAAAACAGAAAATAAAGTTTCTAATAAAACTAAAAACACCATTGTACTCACGATTTCCCCAACAGCATTATTTTCTGTTCCCCAAGGAACAGCTGTTTTCAGACTAGATTAGCATCAGTCTACTGATGACTCTTCAGTAGACCTTAAAGTTTCAGGGCAGCAGCTTCTCAAGTTCTACATGATTTACTGTCTATATTTTTGTTGTTGTTGCCAAGCATCTTTTCAAGTGCAAAATAACACTGTTCATTCCTGCTCAGCATGAGAGGAATCTCCCATCTCCAGGCATCTCTGTCACACAGGCAACCATGGAAGGGAAGCTAAGCTGAAAGCAGAAACAGTAAAATGCAAGGCCTGAAATGTAATATGGAAAGAGCACTAAAGACTCTTCTTAGAGTTGTTGGGGATATGAGTTTTGTTCTTATTTAATGTGATGACTCTAAAGGCAACGGGCCTGTGCCCATCAGGGAATAGTGTCCCAGGAACTTAGGCAAGAGCAGAAAAAGTCATTAATCAGTAGACTGTGAGTAAAACAGGAAAATCTTTCAACTTCCTGATTTTTTCCCTCCAAAGGGTTCCTACCCTGTACCTCCAGCGTTTTACACTGCAATGGTTAAAATTTGCTAGATGACTTGTTAAAAACACTTGCTAGCATTTCCACACGGTTTCTATCACAGTACTAATAATGTTCCTTAAACAGAGGGGCAATAACTTCAGTGTTGAGAGAGAAGAGGAAGACAAGGCCACAACCACCCCCACAGGAGAAAAGTAGGGGTGAAGTTGCACCCTGCCCAGCTGCCACCAGAGGAGCAGGAAAGCACAAGTGCTGCTAGGCTATGTATCATAATAAGGGAAAGAGAGACTGAAGAGCAGGACAAGAAAGCTGGCAAAGTCTCCTCCTATTACGCCCATCATCACCCACTCGGGGCAGCAACCAGCAGAGGGCAATGCCAGGCCATGGATGCACCACTCCAAAAGCAAACAGGGTGGCCCTGTCTGCCAGCCAGTGTCCCAACACTGTCTGAAAACTGTGAATTAAATAGGATATTTCCCCTTTGCAGACCTGCGACACTCCAGCAGTGATTGTGCTTGCTCTTTTACTGATGCAGCCCTGAGAAGCTCTGTGTGCTGTGGCAGGGGGAAACAGAGACCTGAAAGTGTGTCTGGCCCATTCAATACAAAATGTTTTTATTTTTCATCAGCCTCGCAGCCGTGCAATTGGCTTTCCTGAATCACTTGCTATGCACAATGGTCTGAGCTGTTATCCACTGCCTTCCAGCTGACAGGCAGCTAAATGATAAGCAGTTTTGTGCTGCATGATTTCTCTGCACTTTAAAACATGCCTGGTTGAGCCCTTGACACAGCTTGACATCCTTAACACCTTCCAGAAAGGTGCCAAGCAGAACTGCAGTCCCAACTAACACGGCACAGAACAGAGGTTGGTATGAGCTCCCTCACCTAGGAGCTACAGCCATGGTCATTCTTTCAGGCTATTGCCTCTCCTGTCAATTTTCCCCAAAGTAAAGTAGTCAAGTTTTGTATTGTTGCAAGGGTTTTCAGGCATTACATAATAAAATATTGCCTGTATGACCAGAAGCTACAGGTCATGGCAATATGGACTGCTTTATGTAGTGATCAGAACAGAGCATAGCTAAGGGAGATAAGGGCAGCAGAGCTGGTGTACAGGGAGGCCACGTGAAAGAGCAGGGGAGTGCCTGGGCTTGCTGGACTCCTAGAAGGAGTTGGGACTGAGGTGCCAACAGGGAAGTAATTCAGGCAGGTGCTTGGGCAGAGGAGGGCAGTGATGGGTGAGAGCTGCAGGTATTTGTCTATGGGTTGGATGAGTTTAAATGAATCAAATAATTGTTTGTGTTGGAAAGAAGCTTAAAAAGTGTTTAGATCTAGTTCAAAGTCCCCTGCCATGGTTTGGGACACCTTCCACTAGATCAGGTTGCTTAAAGCCCCATTCATACTGTCCCTGAACACTTCCAGTGATGAAGCATCCACAGCTCCTCTGTGCAGCCTGTTCCAGTGTCTCACCACCCTCACAGCTTGCATCGCCTTGAGAGAGGCTATGCACTACTGGGAAGAGCTTGGCTCCTCCTTTATTATCTTCTCCTAGACACAAGGGGGCTGAAATTAGGAGGAATATGTGCCTTGTCACCTCCTCCAAGTCACTGATAAAGCTCTTAAACAGGACAGTGTGAGGAAGGACCCCTGCACTACTCCATGTGTTTCATGCCTCCAGGTGAAATATGATCCATTAACCACTTCAGGACACCAGCCTCTCAGCACAGGCTGGCCCACAGTCCCCACAGGGACTTTGTACCCTCAGGTGTCTGGTGAGGATGCTGGACAAGATCCTTACCCATTTCCTTACCTTTCTCACTAATCTTCTCTGGAGAGTGAAGAGAAAGGAACCAGGCTGAAGAAATGCAGTAACCCATTGGCAAAGACTGCTTTTTCTAGAATGTAGAACAGCCTGGAGATAACATCTAGGAACACTTCACCCGTGTCAAATATGGATTTTTAGTATAACTGAGGCACAGCTAGTTAGACTTTTGTTCCAGTTACTGAGATATTTACAAGCCAAAACCTCAACTTGCTTCAGATAACTCAACTCTAAAATGGGGTAAGCCCTCTTTCCTACATCAAGGACTCTATACAAAGGATGAATGTCCAGAGGACACCATGCCTTTAGCACAGGGTTTCAGCATTTGCTTCTTGATCCCATCTCCTGAACTCTATAGTTTGGATAGGTACAGGAATGAAAGTACCTACAAAGTCCCCTTCCACAACACCTCCATCTTGGCAGTCAGCAGACCACTGCTCTTGGAAAATTTGGCATGGCATTTCTTCCTCAAAAGGAAAGATCCAGTCATGCATTCCTCATCTTGTCACAACACATGAACATATACAGACCTGCACCTCTCTCTTCTAGTCAAAGTCAAGCAGAGATGTGACATAGGCTGAAATATTTTCCCTGTCAATAATGAAATGCTCCAGTTCCTGTGCCTTCAGCTTTGCAACAGCTTGTAAAGCAAACTGCACTGACTGCTGGAATCTGTAGAATCCCATTCGATTTTTTCCACAGAACAATTGGGTTAAAAATCTTTGACTAACACAGTTTCACTGCCATACTAATCACTTTTCTTAATCAAATCAATGAACCATCCAATTTAAATCTGTTTCTCATGAAACAGACATTTCACAAAGATTCAGCTGTGATAAATAACTGCAAAACTCGAGACACTGAGCTGAAAGGGGACTCCAGCTCCCACTTCCTGCCTTCCTGACAGCCAGAGATGTGAAGAAAGCAGTCATCCAGCTCAGGGTCAGGGCTGTGACTGCTCCTCAGTGTACTGGGAAAGGGCAGATAAACTGCTGGGTCTCTGTTGTGTTGTAGCTGAGGGGAGTAGCTGTAGCACTGCAGCAGAAGTACTTTTAAAGGCTCCAGCTGAAAATTAAGCATCTTGTTATTTTAAAGGATGTTTGAAGTTAAAGTCCAATGCCTCACGCTCAGCTGCAATGAACAGAACAGGTGAAGCGTTTCTAAAAACTTGCCCTCACTGCAGGGGCAATACAATGAAATTAAACCCCACGCATAAGGAGACGTTCCTACAGCAAGGCAATTCCCAGACACAGAAGGAAGTTCTGATCCATGAACTGCTTCAATGTATGGTACCAAATTCCCCATCTGTGCTGGAGAAAAAGCATGATGCTGCTGTGTTAATGGGTTCACTGCATGAGAACACAGTGACACAGGTTTGTGCCTTTAGTCTCTCCCCTCCTAGTAAACCCAAGGAAACCTTGGAGCCTCACTGATATAACCCAAGGTTTCCCACATTTTCTGCCAGCCAACAGCACCTCCGAGGGACATTGTGCAAAAGCCACCTCTGTGAGTGCAGTAGCACACAGAGCAAGGAGGAATTTGCCATGGCAGTTGTCCCCAGCTTCAAATGTCCTGTGATTTGTAGGCTTGCAGCTTACTCATATGAGAGTACACAGCCTCACCACCTGAAGAGACACTGCATAATGGGAAAATACAAACAGAAGTGAAGAAAGGCTGAAGACAGCATCACTAAAACAAAAAGTGAGCTCCAAAAAAAGAATGTTACTTAAGGCTCGAGAACAAGCAGTGTTAGGTTCAAAGTTTTTTTAGTAAATTAATAAATAAATGCTGTCACTACAAAATGACATTTCTGGTCCTTGAAAGCTGTCTCTGCTGTTTGATGGAGCACTGTGACAGCCCTCTGAATGTGATGCTTAGACACTATTACAACTGTTATTTTGGAACTGAACTGACTGATTTGTGTTAGGGGAGCATCTCATCTATGCTTCCTTTAGCTGATCCTTTGAGGACTGACAGACACACACCTATGGCGAGCCTGCAGTCTGAATCAGTGGTTTGCCTGTGAATGTCTCGATGTTGCTTTGTTCCTTTAAGATTCCCTTATGGTTTTTGCAGGCAATCCTGATGGATGAACCCGACTTGACAAACTTCCTCTGGATTACTACAAACCAGCACAGCAGTAAGATATAACAGTAGTACAGATCTCCCAATTTCTTCACCACAAACCTAGGTAAAGGTTTCCCACTTGTTGCAAACATTGTCCAAGCTGAGAAGATAACGAGCAGATGTGTGGGTGTGCACATGTGCTCCCCCAGAAACGAGGAAGTATAACCAGGTGAAGAAAGGACAAGGACTTGGGTCTCTCTAGGAGCAGTGATGAGACTAACAGGGTCTTAACAGGTGGTCTGCTCCGTGAAAACAACATGAAAGAGCTCTTCTCAGAAAGAAATACATGGGAGACCTCCAGTGCCAGAAAAATCCAAGGGCAGAATAAAGGAAAGGCAACTGTATATGGATTCTCACATTTGCCTATGCAGTTCAGGAAAGAGGAACAATTGCTTCTAAGAGATGCTGTTATGCCCTAAAGCAGAGGATGAATTGAACCCATTAGAGTTGTTCAATCTTCTCTCTGGTGGCCACTTCAAAACAGTGGCTTTTGTTTAGCAAAATGTGTACAGCAGTTATAATTGCAAAATTAACCTTCAAAATCAGAAACCAGCATAATTGAGGGTGCTGTATCAGCAAAAGCCTGGAACAAGAACTCTGAGGGGTTGTTGTCATTTGCCACCTGAAATTTCCAGCTCCGGAGCTAGACTGGGGGGTGAATGTCAGCAAAATGCTATTTCTCTCCTGGTATACAAAGGCTGTTCAGTGACCAGCTGATACTTGTGGTTTCACCACAAGCAATATTTGGGTTTGTACAACTAACAACCCCTTTTTGGCTTTGCTGTAAATAAGCTATGATTTTATTTATGCTCAAACACAAAATTACCGAGGTTTCCAGGACACTCCAGCATCTGGGTTATGAAATCCACATTTTGACATGTGAATGAGGTTTTGATTTTCATTTTCCACACAGGTCAAGGTAGAGCATGTGACTCATACTACCATCATGCATGTTATTCTTGAGGTATAATTTGGGCAGGGGGAGAAAGGAGGGGAATCATAGACTGTGCTGTTGTGTGTCAGGAAAATGAAGGGACTGTAATCAGATTTGGACTGTGAAAACTCAAGGGGTAAATTAGGGAGATACATAACCCTCTTTCACGCCACTTTAACGGCTAAATGTGTGGCAGAATTCTCATCAACATCTCCAGCCTCACACCTGGCTCTTGAGCAGCATAACATACCCCGAGGCAGCAAGCACACACATCCCACATCTGGCTGTCCCTCCCAGTCACCAGCTAACTCCTCTTTTAAAACAGCTTGAAGGTGAATGTAGTTACACAAAGACCATCAGAAATAACACAGAGAGAGCGCTTGGAGGAGAGTTGGCACAGAATGCCCCATCACTACTTCAATCTTGACTTCCTCCTTCTGATGAAATGTAACTTTTGAGCCCAGGCTAAACACACTGTAATATGCCCTACTGCACCTGTCCTGGAGTATTATTAAATCCTAAAGGAAGCACTGTTCTTTATTTCTGATTTGCCAGAGGTGGATGGATTGGAAGGGTTGTGGGTAATATGGAAATGGCATAGGCAGAGGATCCCTTCTGGGAACCTGATTATTGAAAAGCGGCTGCTATTTACACAGTTAATGCCAGTCACTTCCTGCACCTGCTCAATCATTCATTTCCCAGTGCAAGCCAGCTTTGCCTTGCTGCAAAGTCAGGGAATTTAAGGGAGTTACACCTGCAGGTTTTCTTTTTCTCTACAATGATTGCAGAGTTCAGCCTATAAAACTCCCACTTGTACACTTCTAGTCCTTCATCTTTCTTTTCTGTGAATTCTTTTCCCACCCACTTATATGTATATATGCTTTTCCAAGTATTTTTGTTTCTGATAATGAATCCAAAGTCCTCTTTTTCTAACTCCTGTTGGACTTGCAGCCTATTAATGCACTACAAAAAATCCCATCTATTTCACTCTGCAATTGTACAAAAACACCCCAAAAATTCAGCTAGCTTCCCCACTTACACTAGTTTTTCTTCATATTCTATCCAATACTTGAAAGAAGCTCCATATCCTACATCCAGGGACATCTAATTTTTTATGATGCCCCTATGAATGTAAATTCTGTATTGTCATCTCCAGCAAACACACATTTCTAGTTGAATCTACTTTGAATTCTGGTTTTAAAAAAGACTAAAATAAACCACAAATAATTATGCAGCTAACCTTTCTTCCCATTCTTGCTCCATCCCCTTTCTTGATAATGTTCTGCAGAGAAACTGTAGGCCACCAAGTAGAAAGGAAGCAGGGAGAGAGCTGTAGCCCCATGGTTCTGCTTATTAGTGCTTAAGGATACACCAGCTGTAAGTTACATTAGGGGAGAGGCAGTTGCAGCTCTGAGCACCTGAAAAACCCATCAGCAAGGGCTATGTAATACAAAAGTGAAGGCAACTGTTTTTTGGTTAGGTTTTTTTCTATTATCAAGAGAAGGACTCCTATATAATGTAAAATCCATGCTGCCACACAGCACATAAAGCCTTTGCAATACTCACCTGTTAGACAGATTTGCTGCCATGGTGGTGGTGAGCTGTCATCCATCGCAGAGCATCCATCTGCTTGTTGTCATACTTACACAGGAACTGAATAAACTGCCCCCACCTGCCAAAGTTTTGTCTTTGGTTACAGAGAGACAACAGCAGGAAGAAGGTCAAGGTCAAGTAAAGCAGATAAACGGGATTAACTCTGAGCAGATGATGACTCACCTGTCTCCAGCATTGTACTAATGTGTCTGATTGAACTAAGGTTGGAGGAATAATCCAACTTAAAGGGAATGACAATGCAAAAATTAAAAGGCAATAAAAAGCTTAAAGTTGAAAGCAAAACAGCTCATGACCGCTCTCTTTTTATTCCCATCTGAAGAACAACAGTATGCTCTACAAATCAGCACATGTCAAGTCAGACGCTGGAAAGGAATTGAGAGGATTATTTCACAATTTTATTGCACAATTGAAAATTAACCTTTTGTTTTTTAAATATTTACAAGCCATTTACTTTGCACACACAATCTAAACAGCATTTTCCCAGATAAAACTGTCACCTAGAAAACTTACACATGGACTGAAATATATGTGTAAATTAAGTGGCTTGTGTTAAATGCAAATTGCCTCAGTCTGGAGGGGGAAATGCTTGGGACACGGGGCAGCAGAAGGAAAGAAGACACATTTTTCTTTTCTCTTTCCCGAAACACTACTTTAAAATTTTTCCCCAAGCTGGGGAGAGAAACAGAAGAATTGAAGCAGAAGGACAGCCAGTCAGATAATATATTGGGAACTTCAAGGTGCTGAGTTGGAGAGTCAAAAACTTCAGTACCACAAGCCTTGCAAGAAAATGACAAGCCTTGTTT
Source organism: Sturnus vulgaris (assembly GCF_052056855.1). Taxonomy (NCBI): domain Eukaryota; kingdom Metazoa; phylum Chordata; class Aves; order Passeriformes; family Sturnidae; genus Sturnus; species Sturnus vulgaris. The sequence continues at coordinate 32,418,055 of NC_142247.1, read as the reverse complement.
CATGCATAGCTCACCCTAAAGGTCATGACATTCCAGTTTTCCCCTGAAGAATGTAGAATCACCTTGGCCATAAAAGAATGAGGTTTGAGTCTTTAGAAGAAACACACATGGAAAGCCATTGTTGGGGGGTTTTAACGCTTTATCACAATTTCTTACCTGCACTGCTGGAAATGTGCTGGCTGACACACTACAATAAACCTGGCACAACTCGACCACCAAGGCTGGGGGAAATATTTTAACCACCATTATAAAGCCCACGGTTTTGGGCTGAAAATGAGTGCTTTCCTGGCTGTTAGCACAAGGTGTCTGTCACAACATGCAGCACAGTCTCTGGAGTCCACAAATCACACCCCTCCTGTGGCTGATCCACCCACACCTTTTCTGTCACATGGATTGTTGTTCCCAAGTTTGTCAGCTAATATTGAGTATAAGGCCTTGTAATGCTTACTGCTTAGTTTCCAGGGGATTTTGACACCTGCAATCTTAAATGAGTAGGTGGCAGCTCTAAAACTGATGCTCACCACCAGCTCTGTAACCTTTTCTGCTACTCACAGAACAAGGGGTGATGTGCTGCTGAAGTGAACTGAAATGCCCTCTTCTGAAGTCCTGCTCACTTTATTGACTCTAAAAGGAAACAAAGGGGACTGAAAGGGATATCAATCACCAAAAAAGGCTGCCCAAGGAAGTGTCACCATCCCTGGAGGTATTTTAAAGATGAGTAGATGTGGCACTTAGGGACATGGCTTAGTAGTGGACTTGGCAGTGTAAGGTTTATGGTTGCACTTGATTGTAGATGTCTCTTCCAGCCTAAATGATTCCATGACTCTATGACCAACTCCCACGCCATGGGTCTCAGACAGCTGCCAAGTTGCATGGGCTGAATCAGAACTGAATGGTTCCAGCAGGGCACCTAAGAACTAAGGATTCTGGGACTGTGAGATTCACTTGTTATTCAGACCACTTTGGTTCTACCTTTTATCAGGTTTTGGATACCCTAGGGAGGAGAAGTGGATTAAGTCTTATTTTTGCATTAATAGCATTAGAGGCCTAAGTCCTCTCTCCTCTCCTCTCCTCTCCTCTCCTCTCCTCTCCTCTCCTCTCCTCTCCTCTCCTCTCCTCTCCTCTCCTCTCCTCTCCTCTCCTCTCCTCTCCTCTCCTCTCCTCTCCTCTCCTCTCCTCTCCTCTCCTCTCCTCTCCTCTCCTCTCCTCTCCTCTCCTCTCCTCTCCTCTCCTCTCCTCTCCTCTCCTCTCCTCTCCTCTCCTCTCCTCTCCTCTCCTCTCCTCTCCTCTCCTCTCCTCTCCCCCAGCAGCCCAAGGATTTTTTTTTTCTCGTTTTAAAAAAGCTTGAGTAGATTACTAACCCTCATAGTGCTGCTAATTCCAACCCCACAGGACTATTTACAATTACTCTCTTCCTCCCAAATCACTATTTTCCTGGAAGGTCTATGGATGTAGTAGACAGAAAAGTTTGAAGAAAATGAGTAAGATAAAAATAAACCAAAACATAGTGAACCTGTTTTTACAGCTTCAAAATGATGAATTTTTTATCAGGTGTAGCTTGAAGATTAAAATTGAAAAAAAACCCTGCAGAATAAATTTGTGTGGAGGCTCAAGTGCCCTGTGAGAAACACTGCTCCAGTAATGAACTCATGCAGTGGTCTGGTATTAGCCAGTAGATTTTCACACTTACAAGAAGAGACACCGCTACGGTAGAAATAAAACCTTTCATAGCACAAACTAATAAAAAAATCCCCCAGGCAACAGGAAAGACTTTCCCTGCACTAACATGGAGGACAACTCAATGACCTCTCAGTTCTGTTCCTCTCCACAATGCTGTAATGTTTTCAAGTCTGACAGATACAGAAGAAAGCTGCAACACATTAAAATAAATAGAACAGAATCACAGAATATCTCAGGTTGGAAAGGACCCAAAAGGATCACAGAGTCCAACTCCTGGCCCTGGACAGGACCATCCCCAAGACTCACACCAGGTGCCTGAGAATATTGTCTAAATGCTTCTTGGACTCTGTCAGGCTTGGTGCTGACAGAGTGACCACTTCCCTGGGGAGCCTGTTCCAGTGCCCAACTACCCCGTGGTGAAAAACCTTTTCCTGATATCCAATCTAAACCTTCCCTGAGACAACTTCAGGCCATTCCCTGGGTTCTGTCACTGGTCACAGAGAGATCAGTGCCTGCCCCTCCTCTTCCCCTTTTGAGGAAGCTGCAGAGTGCAGTGAGGTGTCCCCTCAAGGTCCTTCTCCAGGATGAAAAAGCCAAACGATCTCAGACACGCCTCCTATGGCTTCTCCTCTAAATCCTTCAGCATCTTTCTGGATGATCTCTAAGAGCTTTAGATCCTTATTATACTGTGGCACCCAGACCTGCCCCCAGCACTGGAGCTGAGGCTGCCCCAGCTCAGAGCAGAGCAGGACAATCCCCTCCCTTGCCTGGCTCTGATGCTGTGCCTGATACCCCCAGGACATGGGTTACTCTCCTTGCTGCCAGGGCACTGCTGACTCATGTTCAACTGTGAATATAAATATCTAAATTGAACAACATGAATAAAAAAATACTTTGCAAACTTCTAATTTCACTTGTGGAATTGGAAATGAAAGCAATAAAATTTAGAAAAGATTTGTGTCTTGGGTGATCTGATTCAGAGACTTGTTTTTAGTACATGCCTTTGTTTTGCTTTATGAAGTGTAAACAGAAAGATGATGATAGTGCTTGTATTCTCTGCATTTATGACAGAAGCTGCTAGGTTAACTTGGTGGATATTTTATATTGATGACTTCCTGTGAATGTTAATCCTTGTGGGTCCTTACAGTACTCAATTTTTTTTTTAAATTGCCCTTGCTGTTCTTTGAATAAGCCTTAACAGTGAAAAATAAAAGTTGTAAACTCTGTGAGCCATTTGAGCCTGTATGGAAATATTCAATGATGTTACTGGACAGAAAGCATAATTCTGGTTATCTGTCTATTCTCTTATCAACACAGCAGAAGCTTACTGCCTGGCCTGAACAGTCTCAGATTAATTGGTGCTAATATAATTAGTAAACACTGAGCAAAGTGTCAAGAGAAAATACACACATCTCTTGTTCTCATTCTGGACCAGCAAACTGCAGAGTCCCATTTTTTCCTCACCCCAAGGGGCCTCTGTCACTCACAGCAAGTGCACATGTAAAATGCAGAAACGCTCAGCAAAGTCTATCATCAGAATAACAGATTTCAAACTGAACCCTTTCCTGACATCTAAAAACAGTCTCAAGCCGTGATGCCCCTTCTTTCCTGCTGCTGGTGGTTAGGTCTGACTGGATGAAGAGTTCACTGATTAATCTGCATTGGACAGTTCTTCCTTCCCTTATAGCATCACTGGAAAGCACTGCTGGAACAAGAGTTCCACAGGCAGATCAAAAGAAGAAATTCTATGAACCTCACTAACTCTAGCTTTGCCCCAACCATTGACCTCTGGTGCTGACAATTTAAGAAAGGCTGGATAGTCAAGACTCCTACTGTTATCAAACTGCTATTATCTTTTTTCTTTTTTTTCCTTTTTCTTAAGAGCACCAAAGGATCAGTGCAGGAATCCAAAGAATTGAAACAAATTAAGTATCTTTGAGCTGAAAATTGTTTAATCTCAGTGCTTTCAAGAATTTTATAATCCACAGAATTTACTGCAGGTGGGCCACATTGGTCAGTCTTTGTTAAGAAATGCCACAAATCCAAAATGGGGTTAGTCCAGCCCACATATCCTATGAACAGGTCTTCTGAGGGACTTAAAAATGCTTATGTCTTCCTCACTCCTCTGTAAATCTGGTTAATTATAACAAACCCATCATACCCCCACCTGGAATTATTTGCTCCATTTTTCTTTGCTTACCTGACAGACTGCTGATAGCCTTTAGAGTGGTCCCAGTTGATGGAGCAGACATGCTTGGACAGAGCTGGGATTCATCACTCTTGCAAGTTCAGCTGTTAACATTTGTAAGCTGGGGGTGAGTGCTACAAGGCCTCTGAATGTGTGATTTCCATCAGCTTCACAGCATCCCCACCACATGAGAAAAGCCTGTAGAACAGAACTGCAGGTGTTCTGCTCTGAAAGCCTGAGAGCATGGGGGATAATTGATTTTCCTAAATCACAGTTTAAACCTATCCATGGGGGAAAAAAAAGGTCTTTGCTCAAAATTAAGACTTCTCTCATATTATGAAAACCTCAATGAAAGAAAAAATAAAACAAAGTATCATACACCCAGATTCTTCACTCACCCAAATATCATGTGCTCTGTGCAGAGAAAGAAAGAGAACTCCCCCCCAAAAAATGCAATGAAGAATTGTGCACGGACTATATCCTATTATATATGTGTGATGGGACAGAAAGAAGTTTTATGAGCATATCACCAACTCCTCCAACTTGAAATTTCAGATCCTCTGACTTCCATGTGATTGAATTTGCAGCCTAATCACAAGCCTTGTGATACAAGGTTAATACTGAAAATTCACTCTTTCATTGACTCACACTTATATTGCCATAATACTCAGAAATAGGCTAAACTTCGCTTGAATTACCTGGTCTAATGTGTTTGGGGACCTCTTCTTGAACGCATCTGGTAAGGGTAGGGTGTCTAAATCCCTGGTCAGAGAATTACCCTTAGGTCAGAACCGTTTCTTTTGGAATGAATTCTTGTGTCTTGTGGCAATGTACCATGGAGCTCTCAAATGCAGCCTTTGCTAACTGCACAGTGACTTCCACAAATTCATGTTGCAGAGGTTTAAGACATTTTAACCCTATAGAAATAATGATTTGCTGGGAGCGAGGAAGCTGCTCTTACCATATGAGGAGAAACTACACAGAATGGCTGAACAGATACTAAACTCCTAGCCTGGACTTCAGATTGTTTGCATCCTGGCACCCTCAATGAGCTAACACTTCCACTGGACTATCCACTAACACGTCTGAACAAATATGTTCATATGACTGTCCACAGAAATAAATATCTGGCTGGCTTTCTAATTCCCAGATTATTTTTTTCAACTCAGCATCATAATTCTACTCTGTAAACAAACCCCATATCCCAAGTAGGGGTAGGAGGAAAATGTTCCAGCCAACTGACGCATAGACAGCTTCTTTTGAAATTCTCAAGGACTTTGTGTTCTGTTTTGCGAATGTATAACTACCCATAAAACCAAACTCTTCTAAAAGCGAGATTTTTCTAAATCCAGGTTTGTAAGCATTTCCTGAGCTATAATTTGCTGTGCACAGCCAGCAGCTTTTCCAAGCAATTTTACATTGTGAAACAAAGTAACAATCTTCAAATAATCCCCAATACACCTAAGCGTTTGGAGGTAAACACACCATCTAAATATACATTATTAATCACTACTGCAAAAATGACTTCACTGCCCTATCAATGCTTCTGCATTTTCAATACTGCAGTGGAAATACCTGATTCCTGGCTGGCATTGTCTGCTAGTGACTTATTTGTTCCAGTCTCACCTAGTGGAGTTGCAGAAATGTAGTTCCTTTTTTTTTCCCCTAATATTGAAATATGTTTTGAGCTAACAATGATACATTCTCTTTCCAGCACACCCACTGCTGAATGTGTTAGACCTGGTTGAAATTCATAAATAATGACACTCACCCCACTTGCTGAGCTGGCTGTGTTCTGCTGCTGCCCTGAAACCTGAGGAACACCCATACAGTATCTGGCAGAGCAGGGAGGAATGTCCTGAGCAATGCCTAAGAGTAATATCTCTGCTGATTTGCCAGGACTCCCAGTGCTTCTGGCCATTAATCTTTCTCAGCCGAAAACAGATGGGGCTATTAGGCAGGCTGGAGTAATGGGGGAACTGGCAAGACAGAGAAGGAAATGCATTATCTTCTGGGTAGAACTGCACATAAAAATGAGAACATTAAAAATGTATTTTTCATATTTAATTGGACGATGTATGATTTTACCTACCAGAAAATAATGTGCAATGTGCTTTGTGCAGGGCATTTATAAAACTGTTCAGCTGTGCTAGGGCCTTATTTACCCCTGTGGAGAGAAAGAGCAGCTATGATTCTGACAAGGTTTTTGTGCTCTTCCCTCTAACACAGGGCTTACTCTGCTGCAACAGCTACTGCAAATAACACTACAAAGTACCTCTGCTTGTTTCAGTAAAAGGAAAATGCAACTTCTGATTTACCAACAAACCACATGAAGCCAACCAGGTAAAAAATCAGTACTTTAGGAGTAATGGGAGCATATATCATATTCAGTCTAACTAAGGTGATGCAACTGCAGATACAGCTGCTAATTCCTTTATGCCATGGCATCCAAGATAATGACTACAAATAGAAAAATAACAGCAAATTATGAAATGGGACCAGATTGTTTACATAGGAAACTAGCAAGGCTGGAAGCAACTACTATAAGTAGGACTTGGGGAAAAACTTGATAGATACTAAGAACTTTCCCAGATAAACAGAGACATTTTCTATGTCTGACAGAGAGGCAGATGGTAGATGATCCTTAGCTAGAAAATGACAGGATGGAAACTACAGCCAAACTTTGGAAGGTGTGTGTATACATATGTGTGTGTGCGTGTATATATATATATATAGATATAGATATATCTACTGTGACAACAGAGAAAAATCATGGAAACATATAAGAGGCACGATAAAGCATCAAATATGTGTTTCACCTGAAACTTGGACTTGCAGAGCCTGCTACATCACAGGGAGAAGCATGAAAACAAAAATAGGAGGACCAGGTGCCAGGCAGCAGGTTATTATTTGGAATAGTAATTATGTCTGAAAGTGGGATGTCAAAAGGTGCTGGAAAAGACACAGTTCCAGCTTTGGGACTTGAGAAGTTTGCAATGACTCCTAAATGTCAATGTTTTGTAGTGGAGAGGGGAAAGGGAGACAAAGAACAAAATATGTCAAGATAAGAGCCTAATTTCTGATACTTTATTTCTGATCCCCTAATTAGAAAAAGGTCAAAGAGGAAAATACCCTCAAAACCTAGCAGGGTGACATTCAAGGTAAATTTAAAAACAAAAACCTCTTCTTCTTTTTAAAGAGTCAATGGCTCTAAATAAAAGGACTAGAAAAACTGAAATCCTCAGATAAAAATAGAAAGGGCTGATAGACAGCCATGGAGTATGGTACCCCTTGGATGAATGGAATATAAAGACAAGGAAATGTTGATATGACTAAATGGGAAATTTTAGAAGTTATTCAGGCCAAATAGGAAACCTTCAGAGAATGGAAATATAACTGTGTAAAGTTGAAAGGAAGGTATGTAATAGTTAAGATGGAGTTTGAGGAAGCTAAACGGGAATCTGAAGAGCAAACAGTAGGAAGTTAAAACTGAAAATGAACATTTGCTCAGCACACCAAAAGCAGAAAGTGGAAATAGCGGGTAGGCCATCCCAAACAAGTAGAAGTAACAATTAAAGACAATAAGGACATTGCCAAGAATCTAAATGATTTATTTGCATCAGTCTTCACTGGGAGGGTGCTGGAGTGGTATCTAAATGAGAGACTCACACTTTCCAAATATCAAAGATAAGGAGAGGTCATAGATTGAAGACTCAAGAGAGAAGTTGGTGGAACAAATCAATAAATCAAAGGCATTAAGTCACCAGGTTTATCTGCTATTTCTGGAAGATTTCAGGAGAAAAATGCGAATCAAGTAACAAAGTTCCTAGCAAATACTTACAACAGCAGAGGACTGGAAGACAGCCAGTGTCACAACTGAGTTGGGAATTTTTTTTTGTTGCCAGTGGTAGATTTTTTCACGGTGTTGGAGGAGCCCTGGCAGTTACAGACAGATATGTAATCCTAACTTGCCATCAGGTAAATTGTTTGAAACGTGCTAAAAACCCCCAAGACCCACACCTCTCAAATTATGAAGCACAAAGACAAACGTGACAGATACAAGTCAGTACAGTGTCTATAAGGCCAAAAAAAGGGACTCTTTGTACCTACTACCAATCTCTGAGCTGGTTACACCAGCCAGCACACCTAAGCCTACCCAGGAGGTCCCAAGACTCCCTGTGCAGTCAGGCAAGTAGCAAATCATTACCTCCTTGCTCTCCCATCCTTCACCATTGAGAAGAGAATAATGAGAAGAATGCTGATAATGGTACAGCCAAATAATGTACAGGTTTTGCTGCTGTAGGGCAATCCAGTCCATCCTTGGGCAACATTGTTAAGCCAAGGAGAAATGTACATCTGGAAACGAAAATTTTAAATACATATGGAACGTAATGGTGGCCACACTGAAGCTCTGACTGGAGATTTCATGTAGGTACAAGGAATGTTAGCCTCTCTTAGGTCAGCTTTTGGGATCTTTCTGCACACTGGCTAATCAACAGTCTCTGTGCTGCAGGGTTCTTCTCCTTCTCAATCAGCACAGTGACCTGTGCCTTTAATGGTAATACAGGACTTGGGGAGTTAAGATTGATGTTTTTAAAATAACGTATCTTAACCAGAACTGAGCACTAATTTCACTTCTTCCCAGCTCTCTCCAGCTTTTTATGTAAATCTTTACACAAAGCCATTAAGAACAGAAAAAAAAGCTCTTTGGAAAATTATGCAGTGATGTATTCTTATGAAGCCAACACTCTCAGGGGAAAAAGTGAAAACTACACACAGCCTCCTGCCCCTTTTTATTTCTTGTCAAAGATATTGCCTTTTTTGGCTTTTCTTATATATACACAGAATGATGAACTGATATTTGTAGTTTAAATGTCTGGTTTAACTGCGTGGTTTCCACCATAACAGAAATCTCTCACAAAATGTCAGGTTAGAAATAAAACCAAGCTCTAGAGGGATGAGGTGGGGAGGGAAGTAGAAGGTCCGGTGGCTGAAAAACAAAATGTTAAAACGTGAGCAGAACGCAGTGTGGATCCATTTCCCAGCTCAGGCAGTGGTATTGGTACATGTGGTTGTTTGGGGCTTGGGGTAGGGAGACAGACACATTTCTCACTGAGTTGTTTCTGCTTTCTCTGTTAACATTGCAACAGAAATTACAAATAGCCCTGCAAGGGGTAGTGCACCTCATCTCTTCCTCCCATGTAAACACAACATTAATACTGAAGATAAAGAAAATGGCAAAAAGTCCAGTGTCTTGTTTTCTGCGTTTTGCTTGTTAGGTTCCTGTTCGCCCTCCAGCAAACTCCTGTGTGTACCGATGTTGTGAACTTGACCAGTCCACGTTCAAGCAAACACTCACTCAGATTCCTAACACATTCTTTTCTCCCCGTCCAATGGGGAGTTTATTCCTAACAGTTCTGCTCCTTTAATTATAAACTCCTTTAACGAAGTAGTTCTGAGACCTTGCAGCAGGCAGCAGGAGAGCACCAAGGCGACTAGTTGCCTTTTTACTAGTTTATATTCACTGTTCAGCAAAGAAGTCCACTTAAAGCCTAAGGCCCAGTGCCTTCACAGATGGGCAGCACTGAAATGAGCCTACAAATCAGTATTCCCCTGGTACAATGTGCCTTACAGGTAAAATCCAATTCTTGCCTAAAAAAGATAAAGGGTTAGAGCGGGGCCCTTTATCTTATGAGACACATGTGAACAAGTTGCTCTGACGAAAACAGACCTTAAACTGACAAGTTTTGTTCACTTTCTGGCAGAGCTACTGATCTTCTTTACTGGACCACCAAAACTGAAGATGGCAAAGAACACAAGGGAGATATTTCCTCGGCAAGGAAAGGAGCAGCATTTAGGACTGGGGCATAGGCAGGGTGGGATATAGGGGATTTTCCTGATAAAACAGTTAATTTGAGAAAAAAAGACCAACCAATATCATGTACACAACTGAACCAGTAACACACCTTCTCAGGAGTGCAGTATTGTATAAGTGTCCCCTGTGTTTTCAAGGCTAATTCAGACCTTTGGCTCATCCTGCATTGACAAGGTCATCCATGTTAACAGGGTCCCTGTGAAAGTTCACAGGTGAAAGTTCCCTTTTAGAGTAGTGCAGATTTCAAATTCACAGGACAGCGACCCGAAGATCTTCCTTTACAGATAAAAAGCATGTCAAATTATTAAATAGCAACATGAAATCCTATATTCTGAAGGTCTGTCCGTGCTCTGCAGTCAAGAGAGCAGAGTGCAGTCCCAGCCCCTGCCGAGTCCCCACCTCGGGTGGCCTGGAGGGCGCCCGGCCGGCCCCACTCGCAGACACCTCACGGACGCTGAAGCCGACGGGCCTGGGCTGCTCGGGGAAGGGATGGATGGGCGCAGTCCGAAGACATGTCACTTCAAATTTCTACTGTTAGAACTGCCAAGTACGATATAAAAACAGGAAGTATTTCTCAGTTCGAAGTTTGAAAACCAGGCCCCGAACGCCGAGCGGCTCTTGCCCGGTGTCCCTGTCAGCCAGGCCAGGCCCCGTGGTGCCAGGCCCCATGGTGCTAACTGTTGTTCTCTGCCGTGAGATACTTGAGGGCCGCGAAGCCGTAGTGGCGCGACATGTCCTGCTGGAACTCCTCCTTGAGCGTCTTGAGGCAGATGCGGTATTGCTTGTTGGAGCGGAACTTGGTGATGTCGAAGCTGGGCGCGTGCGGCATGTGGATCATGTAGGCGTTGGGCAGCACCGTGAACTCGTACTCCTGTGGGACAAAGAAAGTTTGTCAGCGGGATCCCGGCCTCCTGCACCCCGCACTCAAACGTGCTCCATCGTGTACACAAACAGCGCAGGTCCTGTCTCAGCAACAACAAACCCGGCAGCCATCTCAAATATGCCGCCTTTTTTTTTTTTCCAAGTAGCTTTTTCTTGTTTTTTTGAAAGATCTACTTCCTATTTTTTGTAAAATCATGGAATTTTTTGGGTTGGAAGGCAATCTTTAGAGACGATCTAGACCAACCTCCCTGCAATGAGAAGGGACAGCTTCAACTAGATCAGGTTGCCAGAGCCCCATCCAACCTGACCTTGCATGTTTTCAGGGATAGGGCATCCACCTCCCCTCTGGATAATCTTCCCCAGTGTTTTACCACCCTCGTAGTAAAAAAACCTCAACTATTTTAAAACATTTTACCCCACATAAGCCAAATAATGGGGAAATAGTACAAAAGGCAAACCTGAAGCCATGCCTGCCACACAGATTTTTCAGTAGTGTGACTGCAAACAGCACAGCTGTGACTACACAGCATGAGTCTCAAGTGTCCATGCAAAAACACAGCTTTGCCCCTAAAATTTATTTTGCTTGGGATGATGGAATAAGCTACATTTACAAAGGCAAAACTGCATGACATATGTTGCTTTGCCTATATGCTAAGATATTTACAGAGACAAAACTGTCCAAAAGTATTTATAAACATGAAATAAGGGGAGAATATGATATCATTTATAGGCAATGTGTGAAAATGAACCTGCTCATTCCATATGCTTTGAGACATTTTTACTCAATTAAGTTCTCCTTCACAAAGTTTTAGATACTGTGCTAACTGTCCCTCTCCTGTAAAACGACTTATTCTCTTTATATCTGACCAAGTTCTCTGACAATTTTTGTTGTTAAACAAAGATGGTTGATTTAAGTCTCAATTATTTCTGTTAGATTCTTTCAATTTTTACAAGTAAATATATGATGATTAGAGCAAAGCTCGAAAAAGCCTGATTGTAAGGCAAGCTGAAATTTCACTAGTGTAGGATATGTAACAAGCAGATACCTTTGGTATCTTCTGCAAGGAACTCAGTAAGGGATGTGAACCTCATTATTCTGTAGCCAAATTAAGTACCCTCACCACTTTTTTTCATATGGAATTTCAAGAAGTCTGAGTTGTACTGGATGCAAATTACAAAGAAACTTTGAAGCTTCCACAGGCCAATTTCCTATTTTCTCACACAGTTTCTATCTACAGCTGTTGCTGGATAGATTAATTAACCCTCTCTACAGAAGAAACTGGCCAGGGAAGGAACAGCCACCGAGCATGCTGGCTTTATAGGAAGTGGTGCACAACTTCCCCATTTGCAATGTTCAGTCACTTGTAGATTTAGGAGTCTGTGCAGAGACAAAAAGTATCTGCAGCAGAGAGGCAGAGTACTCCTAAATATTTTAGTAGGGAAAGAGGTTTATGGGAAAAAACACACTTGTGCTGATAAACCTGAGTGGTTTACCTATATGTGCTGGACAGTTAAGTGCAGATGCAGCTCCTTTGCCCCTATGAGAATGCCTGCTCCCTGACAGACAGTGATAAAGTGGTAAATCTTTGTGCCAATTTGCAATGCTGTCGTATACAGGAATGGGGTCCTCTGAGCTTCTGTTTGGGGTGAAAAATGTATAGCAACAGCAAAATAATATGATGCTCAGAGTCACAGTTTATTTAGCTGGAAGATACTTAGGACTAATGGGGAACCAAACGTGAAACCAAAGGCTGCCACCGTGGAGTGAGGAGAGCTGATAAACAACAAACTACAGCAAATGACTCTAAGGGACCTTAAAACAATGGGCGGGAGCTGCAGAGGAAAATGCATCCCCCTCATACCACCTTTTCTTTGTTCTCTGTTTGCATCTCAAGTCCGTAATACTGCAGGTCAGGGACAGTCTACACTCTGCAGTGCAAACTGTTCAGCACAGCAGTGTTCCCATCCCTCTGAATGGCCTTCAGGCACATAAAGCCTTTCAAAAATTTGTGAGTCTACTGCTAATAATCCCCTTTGAAAAATGCTGGGCTGGGGTCCTGGAAATGGGACACTCCCTGTCTAGCAGCACAGTCACTGGAAAGGTAGGGAAAGGTTTCCTAATGACCTTGCCCTACTACATGGAAGCCTCTTCTGAAAAGGCAATGCACTTGCAGGAACCTCTATCCCTATCTCCTAGATCACAAATTCTTTAGATGGAGACTGGCATTATCTGTGCATTTGTGCAGCATCCAGCTCAGTGGACATCCAGCTCCCAGAATGATGACGATTATCTCCATGCCATGTCCTGCTCTGAGGGATGGCAGTGGCACAGGCTCTTGGAAAGGGATCTGGAACAGACCTCTTGACAGACACTGCAGTTGTGAGGAGCAGTGAAATAACTGAGAAGCTGCTCTGCCTGCTGGTAAATGAAGCCAGCCAAGCAGCTGGAAGCAACCTGATCCATGCACACCCCAAAGCAGAGGAATGCCACAGGGGAAGTAGCTGTGCCATCCCATGTCTCCTCCAGGCTCATTTGGTGGGAGAACCTGCCAATACCCATGTTGCTACAGAGGAAAATGAAACTTTTTTTGAATCTGATACTGTATTCAAGGGTGGAAGAGTGAGAAAAACGATTTCCCAGAGTTAATTCAAACCCAATGGTCATTTAAAACACTTGTGCTATGATCAACTTTGAAAAATGTTTCCATTTCCCATGTACAAATCTCTGTGGTGGGCAAATACCTCTGAACAAAAGAGTTAAATCCTGGATGCTACATAAGAGCTGCCACTGGGAACATAAGCCTTGTTACCCTTATTAACAAATAATAAACCATTACCATGGTACTCTCCACAACTGATCGTTAATTGATTAGTGCCTGGAAAGTGCACTGGAAAATTACAGCGCTATGGCAGAGCAAAGTACTATTAACATTAATATAAGGGACAATTTTTTTTCTAGTCCGTAATAATTTTTCTTAATATAAGTAGGTACAAATTTGTTGGGAAGAAACTTGTTGCCCTTGGCAAACACAGGGCAAGTGGCTGCCAGCCCGAGGTGACCATGTAGTTTTGTAAGCAACCGTAGAAAATATCCTTCCCACACATGCCTGCACACAAACACGTTGTAGCCCACACCCCAGAGACAAAATCTCCCACTAACTTGCTTCAAGCCTTGAGCGGCTCTGCTTCACATACACTGGTAAGACTTGAGCAGAGAAGGATCTGCCCTATTCCAGATTCAGAGCAGAAGCTATCACAGGAGGATAAAGATGGTCAAAACCTATTTTTTTGGTTAGCATGAAATGCTACTAGTTCAAACACTGAGATTGAAACCAAACTGAACAAAACTACAACAAACCCAAACTAAAAAGAAATGCCATGACCCAGACCTTGCTGATTAGCACAGTGGGTAGCTCCTCATCCAAGAACAGCAGGCTGATGCAAATCTTGCCATTTCAGTGAGAAGCAGCACTGGGCCCCCATGGAGCCATAGTCACTGCCAGCCCCTAAGATCTAAGTTGGCAGCAGGGACTTTGGCAGCTCTGAGAGCTCTAGTGCCTGTCTGAGACTCCTGAGCTTTCTCTGCGGCCTTATTATAAATTCTACCCAGCAGCTTCATCCCAAGTCACAGATCCAAGAAGCAGGTAGCCCAAGGCTCAAGTACCTGGATCCTTTAGAGTCTGCACCACAGCCCCAGCCTGGAAATCTAAAGACTTCAGCTTTATGTGCTGTAAATCCCAGCCAGAAATTAAAGACGCTTGCTTTGAATTCAACTGGACTAGTTTTTGAATTCTAAATTAGCATTTGGGACTCAAAAACCTCTATTTAACTGAAAAAAATCCAGCTAGGTCTACACGTTCCTTAATAAGTGATGGGATTGGCAACAATTGCTGCCATGCTTCGGTCAGGAGGAGAGCACTACAGGGGAATTTCTTAGAACTGACAAATAAATGAACTCAGACTCAGTTCTTCATTTAATACTTAACAAGCATTAAACAGAGTGTTCCCAACTCAAGAAGCACTCATTAAGAAGCTCAGTAATGCCAGACGAACATTCTGGTGATGCAAAGCATGACTCCTTCCTACAGGACACAGATTTTGTTGTAACAACCCCGCCGCAGAGCCCTGGGTGAGATACTCGTGTGTCATCTCCTCACCTGTGCATCCAGTTCCATGATGTGAGCTACTTTGTTCCAGCCAAATCCCACAAAGCGCCTGTCATACTCCGGGCAGTCCTTCCTGACGACGACGTATGGCTCAAAGTCTGCTTCCCACTCCACGCGGTAGGGGGTGGTGGCTGTTCGCCACTTGGCAAAATTTGTTGGCGCGTGCCCTTTCGTCCAGACGTGGTACCTGAGACATAAACGGCAGGGATGCAGGGAGGCAATTAGATAGAAAGCATCTTGGCGAGGCAACAAAATATTACCTGTTAGATGAAATGCTCAAAAATAAGGACATTAGCTTACAGTTCACATCATCATTTTCAGGACGCATCAGAGGCAATTTCTAGGACTATTTCCAGCACGCCTCCCAGGGCTCAATGCTTAAACACATCTAGTTGGTGAAGGATAGTGTGAAAACAGTACCTCATGCTAATGTGAGAAACCATTACACAGTACCCTGTCAGTTCATCTGCACTACAAGTGCTGTGTCTTATTCCTAGCAACCAAGCAGCTGCATCGGTCTGCGCTCTAAAAACGGTGTGGAAATCTGCAGCTCAGATAAAGTCCCTAAAATTAGCTATTTCCCCACCATGGTGACATTCACAATCTATTTTATAGGCAATTTTATAATTTGCATGAGAGACACCTGCAGCTCTGGATAGATGTTCCATTTTATTAATTACAGTTATTACTATGGCAGGAACCAAGCTGCATAATTACATTAATAAGCAAAATATTACATAAAGGCTTTCTGCTCTAGGTTCTACATTGTGGGGAGTACTTCTGTGATCTTCAGTAAGGTAATCAATTTGATTTACAGAAAAAGATCCTTTTATACTTTGCTAATCTTGTTTAGGTCACAGCAGGTCTCTTCCTAGCACAGCTTGAATGCACCCCATTAGTGCCAGGGTCAATGACTCTCTCGCCCACTTATTCTAACACTTTCCAAAAATCAATGAGACAAGCTCTTTCTGCAGATTCACAGATTAATTAATGAAACAAAGGCATAGCAGGTATCTGTATTACAACACTGAGATAGATAGGCGACAGAAGGGACAAAACAAATATCCTGCCAATTTGTAAAGTAAGGTACATTGAATTCACAGGGATGACTCACATGCTGAAAGTGAAGGGATTTGAGCATTAAATATTGCAAAATTACAACATGATGTAATGTTTCAATCTCAGAAATTCTCATAACACTGTAAGCCATCACTAAAAACAGGAATATAAAATCACAGCCTAAGAGTTTTCATTTGGACATATTCGTATGCCCTGTAACAGGAGAATCAGAGGTGTTCAGCTTTGCTGACCCTGTTTAGGGCAGTGCAGGAAGACTGAATTATTAGGATGGAGTTGAGGTCACAAGTAATGTACGGTCCTTTGTATGCTGCATTTCTAAACTGTAAACAGGTTTCACCACGTTCAGATATTTCACCCAGGGACCAGGACAAGCAAAACCCTTCTGCATTAAAAGAACTGACAGTGAAATAATTATCCAGAGATTATTAGAAAGCAGTGCCAAATTCACAAAGACGCTTATAACCCTTAATGCCCTTTGGAATCATTGCCAAAAAACTTAACCCTTTTCTTGGCCTCTTTTGGAGATGAATGGTTAACCTAGCCAGTCACTAATGTACAACTATCTATGCTGGGAAAAAAACCAAAAAACAACAAACCCCAACAGTCACAGTGTGAGGTTTAAAATGATATAAGATTGTGGAGGGTGCTGTATCTTCTAAAATCCTACCTCCGGCATTTTGAAATTAATTATGATAATAATAATAATAATAATGACTGCTAAACACTTATGAAATGATCTGTATCTTCAAAGCCCCATACAACCTTCGGTTAATTGAGAGATTCCTGCAGAGAAGCAGCCAAATGCTGCTTTTATTCTAGTAACACTCTCCCACTGATTTAAACAGGGGGTAACAAGATACTAACCATAAAAATAATTCAGTTTCTTTCCACCCTTTTTGGAGATATCAGTGTAAGCACCTATAGCAGCTCAAGTATAACCTCTGTAAGTCAAGAGAGCAAACTAGCAGAGAAAAATAAATTGGGAAGAGACAATTAAGGGAAAATATGGAACTGGGGTTGCAGAGACAAAACAAAGCAGAAAGGAAGGAGTAGATTTGATAAAACCAAATAACATCAGAGTTTATTTATTTATTTATTATTCAGAGTGACTGATGTGAATGGAAGAAAAGAGAAAGGCAAAAGGACAGCTAAGGCCCTGACGAAAAGGTAAATGAGTATATGATGCTCAGATGAAGTGTACACACAATAGTAATGGAGGAGTAATTAGACTGAAAACAAGAATTGTGAGAGCATTATCGGATTACATACACAGCTTACATCCAATATATATGGGTTCATACACAGATAATCTGCTGGAACTAGGTCTGATTACATGTACTGTACTGCAAAGAAAGATAAGCAGACACCATTCCAAGGAAGTCCATAGAGAGGAAGCTCCCATTAAAGTATGAATCATTTCCAATGGCCTTTACTATCAGTGATGCAGTTATGAGAGGAGGTTCACTGTCTATACTGGTATTCCATCTCACAGGACAAATGAATAAACGCAATTTTATGCTCAGGCCTTCTCACTCAATATTTAAATACACATTGAATTTTAAGGCCACATTCAATCTGACTGAATCCCTGGAGAAGTTTGTGAAAATTGGGAACAATATATTTTTCACTCCACTCGCAATTTTGACAAATCCAAACCAAGTAATTTGATCTCCCTAAAATTACCAACAGTTTCTTTCCCATGGTTCATGGAAAACAACTGGAACACACCACATCCCCTCCTCCTCCACTTTGGATCCAATGTTTCATTTCACTTATGTTACTAATAGCTTTTATTTAAAATAAAATGTCAAAACTGTAGTAAACTTTGCTAAAATTAGCAAAATGAAGTAGTTATTCTTCTCAGAGTGTTCTTCCTCTCTTCCTCCTGTAAGTTTCCTGTTTCACTGAGAAAAATGATCTGGTGAAATAACTTTCCCACTTCAGTTCTCAGATGCTTAGACATTTTGCTGGATTGTGGATGCAATCAGTTAATTAGTTAATCAGTTGTTGCTTTTTGTTTTCTCAATATGATGATGTGGTTTCCCCTGTGTCTGGATGTGTGTGGGCAGTACATTTGTGGCTCATCAGCTCCTACCCAGGCCCTGAGCAGGCACATCCTCAGGAGCACACTCCCAGCCACCAGCTGCCAAGGGAACCCGAGAGCTCTGCTGTGGTGGAGGGTTTCACACAGCACACCTTGCCAGCCACAGATGCTCACTTTTCTTCTCTTTTCTTCTGCTGGTGACTGAGGGATGTAATTGAGAGCCGCTGTGTACTTCTTAGCTGCCCAGAGGTAGAAAAGGTCACCATTTCAAAAAGAGGTGACAAAAGCAATTTCAGTGAGGGAAAGATTGTAATCTACTGTGTGGTGTGAGGGACTGGGATGCTGCAGGCACTCTCAGCAATCACTGTCACAGCAGTCCTCCCCAGCTCACTCCCACCCGCCCAGCGTCACACTGCAGCGTTATTAAAGCACCTTGAAGGTGGAGGTGGAAATTCTCAGCCCAGAGCGCAGATGCTTTGTGGCTTTCGGTAGATTTGAGCGATGAAATGAGCCAAAACAAACTGGGGAAGCATTTATAAAATATATCCTACATTAATATGTACACCAGCTACAAACTGCATGTCCTTCAAGTTTTATTTAACCTTGCTTTGGAAAAACTCCCACTGATGTTATAGATATTTTTGCCTGAGTGAGACTTGAGAAAGGATTTGCAAATCCGGCTGTGAACGTAATACACGAACATGCTATATAGCTTGAAGATGAAATCTGTAGTGAAAGGCCACCACTGTGCAGCTGACTGCTGGTGGAATGCAACATCTGAAAATCCTGAGTGTTTTATTTTCCACCAGAGACAACTATTTTTTATCAGATCTCTTGTTAATTTTTATATCTTTTGTATGTTAAAGAATGATGGCAGAGGGAAAGGTACTTGCTCTATCAGTATCCTTAAGTGATTTTCCAGAGGCATGCCTCTCTCAGTCACCTCAAGGCTTTGTTTCAAGGCAGTAAATGGTAGAATTCTGACACTGATCAGAATTATGTTTTCCAGACTGACAAAGGCTGTCTGTAATGACACGTGCATGCAACCATATGAGGGAAGGGTGGCTGCTGCAAAGAGAGAGGTGTGTAATACAGGGAATGGGAAAAGAGTGAGGAAAGCTCTAAAGTCAGAGAAGGATGGGAAAGGTATGATACTGAGCTCCTCCAGCCATGGATAATGCCTAGCTTTTTCATAGCTTTTATCTCTAGATCTCAAAATACTGCAAAAAGGAGAGGTGAACATTGTTACCTGTATTTCAGAGATGGGGAACAGAGATGTAAGAAAGCAAAGTGATTCGTGTAGCACCTCTCAGCAGGGCAGTAGTAGAGCTGAGAAGAGAACGCAAGTCTCCCAAGCCCCCTCTCTGTGCAACATCATAAGGCCATATTGTACTCTTCCCATCACTGAGATGTTTTACAAATGTCTGCTAATCAGACCTTACCACACACACCCAAGAGATGGTTAACCCCTGGTAGTTGCATTTTAAAACTGAAGAGTCTGGCAGATAATAGAAGTGACTTGTTCCCAGCCACAAAAGAAGTCTGCTTCAGAGAGCAGCTCCAAATTTAGGTGTTCTTTGCTTCTTAGCCTCTAGTCAGAGTACTCTCTTACCTCTGCACAGAGGAACTCTAGATATTTAAGGAGCTGTTTCACACTTTAAAAGAGCATAAGACAAGCCTGTGTTTGTTTTTCCAATAAGGAAGAGAACCAATGGGCAGAGATACATTACTTTTGGTCACATGAGAAGACACAGCTACCCAGATGGTACTTGGAAGTCAAAAAGTAAATTACACGCGCTTGAGTGTAATGGTCACGCTTTATCTTGTAGCACAATAAAAAATGATGAAAATAAAACAAATTCGATTTAACAACTGAAGTCCTTCAGTAGAGGACTGTAATACGAGATAAAATGCTGAGCTTACAGATAGAATATATCCACATGATTCTGTTCACTGCCTCTCTATGAAAAGGGAAAAAAAACTCCAGTAAGTTTCTTAATGCAGTTGACAGGGAGAGAGAAGAACAAAATACTCAGAAGAACATAGAAACCAGAGATAAAGACCGCAGGTTCAAGAGTACTTTCCATTACCTGAATGTAAAGAGGGTTCCCATGTCCAACATAGATAACAGCTCTGCTTTTGACTTGGGGAAGGAGAGGCGATAGCGTAGGGTCTCAAAGGCAGGTACAATCAGAGCTTTCTTGGTGTTAGCTAGGTCTAGCTGGATGACAGACTTCCTGGCAAAGAGAAACAACAAATAAAAGCAGGAAAATTTTCAACTGAGAAAACCACTGAGCTTTTCAAAATAAGTGCAGAGAATGGGCAGTTAAGATACTATAAATGTAACTATGGCCCGTATCTTTTCCTACAGCTGCTTCAAATTTTCTTCTGCTTTTGCTCTGCTGCTCTAAGAGCAGGGAGAGCAACAGAATTCCAAATGAGCTTGTGTTTGACTGATCAATGCTGCCCTGACAGACTGTTGGCAGCAGAGAAATGCTCTACACTTGGATGGACTGGGATGCCTCTCTTTCTCCTTTTTGCTGCAAGTTGTTCAGTGCAGAGACTGTTTTGGTGTATGAGTGTGTGTGCACATACGCATTTCACACAGCAGAGCTCTTTTCCAGGCAGGGGCCTTGGGATGACTGTTGCAGCAGAGAAGCAGCTTAGCAATCTCTCATCCTGCCTGCCAGAGGTGTTCAGCCTATTCTTTCCTAACAAACTAATACTCAAAGAAAAAGAAGTTACTTTTCCATCCCCCACCTGAATGTTACTATGCCTGTCATTAGAAATAACTCTGTCTCAATTTTCCTTTCATTATCTCCATATTTCATACCAGAAATATACCTCTTTCTCCCTGTCAAAGTCAGTTCCCCTTAACAGGATTCACTGTCCTGGCTTTTATGTTACTGCAACAAGCAATCAAGGACAATGTTGACAAGCAGCAAACTCTCTACAGCCTTTTAAGTTGAAGGAATTGGGATCACTGTCCTAATAACAGAAGGACCAAACAAACAATTTTTCTAGGCCTCGAATACCTAGAATTCATTTGTACTGCTGTCAGAGAAAAAGAAGATGAGCACAACTACTTAATAAAATCTGAATTTTAAGGAATTCAAACCACCCTATAGGCCTGCTCTATAAAAAGCAATCTTAGCTCCTTACTGCAAAGTTTGCATTGTTTAAAGAGCCCTTGACACATTCCAATTAACTTTTCACAACTCAAGGATTTTAACACCATCTTATCATAACTGATTTTGTACTTTCTTCACAAGCTTCTCTCTCACCATCACTAGAGGCCAAGGTATCTTCATGTACAATAGATGACTCCTTTACAATCAGCATTTGTGACCTTCCAAAGTTGTTGATCAGTGTCAGTATACAGTCTTCATGATGCTTTTAAATGTTTCTTCCCTTTTACACTTCTGAGAGCAGGGGATACTAATATAGTTTCTTTTCCAAAATGTAAGTCTTTCTGGTCTCTGTGCAATCTATCAGCCTTGAGCAGTACAGCTTTGGGGATTCAGTTCTAGGAAGGAGCAGTAACATTTGTAGTGATGCTCATCCTTTGGCCTCTGCAAGGAAACAGCAGCTTCCATTTATGGCTGTTACTGTAACTTTGTTTTAAGGAGAGCTTACAAGGCCCAGGCAAAATTCAAGGCCTTGCTTGGCACTGTCCAAGAGTAGGAAACAATCCTGTCCACCAGAGTTTACAGTCTGAAGCTGACCAAAGCTGCTGCAGGTACAGGTAACAGCAGACACTGTCAGACACAGCAACATGTGTGGAATCTTGTGTTGAATGTGACTTATTCTCTAAGATATGGGATATAACCACAAAAATGCTGTCGATATCAGCAATCCTTTCCGCACACTCCCTGTTGTTCCTGTCACCTGCAAATTTCATACAGTTGTCAATGCCTGAACTGTTGGAAGGAATAAATGATAGTACCTTCATGAAGAAATCAAAAGGCAGAGGGAACAAACTGATAGGAGAACCTGAAATCACTTGCACTGTCAAAGGTTAACAGGAAAAGTGAGGTAAGTGAAGAGAAACAGATGTCTAGAAACAAGATGCTTTAAGTGCATAAAGGAAAACACAGAGATGTGGAGATACTTCCAGAGTGAAATAAAATAGCAGGATATTCTCTGCACAGATATGTGAGCATCTGAGGTGCATGTAGGTATGGTGAGTTGACCTTGGCTGGACACCAAGTGCCCATCAAGCTGCTCTCAGCCCTCCTCTGTTGGGTAGGGGAGAGAAAATAAGATGGAAAACAACTTATATGTTGAGATAAGGCAGTTTACTAAAGCAAAACCGGAAGGTTGAGTGTGCATCAACAAAAAGAGAAGATTTTATTTTCTCCTTCCCATTAAGTGATGTCTGGCCACTTCCAGGGAAGCAGGGCTTCAGCACACATAGTGGTTGGTCCAGAAGGTAAACATTCTAAATAACAAATGCCCCTTTTCTTAGCTTTTGTATCTATCTGAGCTGACGTCATTTGGCATGGATTCTCCCTGTTCAGTTTGGCTCAGCTGTATTAGTTGTGTCCCTTCCCAAGATCTTTCCTGCTCCCAGACTGGGGCAGAATGATGGAGAAACAGCACTGATGTGCCAGTGCTGCTCAGCAGTAGAGAAAAACACTGGAGAGTTATCAACACCTTTCCAGCTACCAATGCAAAGCACAGCACTGTGAGGGATGCTATGGAGAAAGACCTCCAGCTCAGCCACAACCAGTACAGGTGGTAAGGTCCAAGTGGAGGGGCTCTCCCAAATGGAGCTGGGAGTTGAGACACAGTCAGACAAGAAGGCCAGCAGCACTGATCTCTGAGTAGAATCATTTGCCCTTGAGGTGGACTTGGTGACACAAAAGACTGATGCAAAGGGAAAAAAAAATCACTGCTGATATCCAGATGCTGAACTTGAGTGATAAAGGACAGCAGAGACCATTTAAAGTGTGATAATGGCAGGGAGGATTTGTTGGTGGAAAAAATACCTTCCATTTTCTTCTCATAACTTGGCTGGTCGTCTGCTCCTTGGACAACCAGCTGAAAATATAACTTCTTCCCAGTGGAAGCAAATCTACCTTTTCATTTTCTGTGGGATGACTTTTTTTCTTGTTTTGAGTGGAGGTGCTATTTGTTGGTTGACTGGTTCTCTTATACTTTAGGAATAGGAAGATTTTCACTCTTGGTGCTGCCAGATATGTGGAATATAATGTAGGGACATTTGCTTATAAATACATTTGCTTATTTTGCAAGCTAGCACTGGGTAAACTATGTAACCCTTGCACTATCCTGATGAGGGCTGCTTTTTTGGATTCAGTAGTATTGATTCAGTATCCACTTTTCTTTTTTGTCCTTTTCCCCCAAACCCCAAAATAAGGATTTATGACTATGAAAAGCTAGTTCTCTTCATGCTAGTGTTGTCCAGGAAACCATTTCCCAGGTATCTTTGTGTGCAGACCTGATGTGTCATTCTGACACAGTGAAGGTTGGGTTAAATTTTAAATCTAATCAACCGTATTTTTATAAAGCAGTGAAGAAATGAATCTTAAATCACAGGAGTCTGCTCATGGGTTGAATGAACTCCAGCATGTTGATATCAATCTTCTAATCTGCATAGGTCTTTTCAAAAATTAACACAGAATTCTCATCCTCATGTAAGTAGATAGTAAGACCATGCCCAGTTTTAGAGGATACAGAAGGTCAGACATAGAAAAGTTAGCAACCTAATCCTAAAGCACTCAGGAAAAAAAAAAAGAAACCAAAGAGTCCATTAATTCAAATGTGCTTCCACCATCAGGACTTGGTAAGTGGCTGGCTGAAAGTAACAAATATGGCAGTCACTGAGCTTGTGGTCAGAACTGGAGAGTTGTCAACCCACTATTAAATTCATTAGAATGTTCTTCCTCTCTGCAAAAGCAATGAATTCATAGGCAATCAACACAAAAACCCCACTAGGCACAATCTGAACTACCTCCCTAGCTGAGAGGCTGAAAAATAAGCAGAACTACTTCACAACTCATATTGTAGGAGACAGGTATAAAACTCATGGATGCAGTTGGGATGCTGGGTCTGAATTCATGCTAAATGTGTCACTGGAAGCCAAGGGCACATTTTACACAAATGTGTCAGGAAAGAACTTTAATGCTAGCTGTGACACCTGTAGACAAGCAGCTTGTCTCACTGTTTTATGTCAGAAGTCACTGTAGGATAACCCAAACACTTTACTTGAAGCAACTAGAAGAAGCCTTTACCTCTCGGGCAATGACAAGATGACCTCAGTAACTATGGCAAACAGTAAACCTTTAAATGATACATTTTTTTTTGTACTTCACCAAAGAGTAAGGCAGGACTAAAAGGGTGTTTGATGGAGATAAAAACATTGAAATGGTTTTACTTAGCAGCTGTGAAAAAGCTCAATTAGCACAAATCTAGGTGCAAAGCAACAGATAAATAAAGGGATAGGTAACTACCAGCTCCATCGGCTTCTCTTTCAAAATTGATTGTAACCTTTCTCGTATGACACCTTCAAAATATGTTGAAAATATTTTTCACAATTCCTTTCTTTCTGGGAATGTATTATCTGCAGAGACACAATATGCAATATATGTAAATCAGCAAACTTTCAGTGAGAAGCACCTGCCTGACTTATCCTGTACAAAGTGATGCCTGAAATACCACACTATTTCCATTTGTTTATGGTTGTTCTATCTGAGGAAATGGGGATAAAAATGTTTTACATCTCTCTAACAAACAATTGCTGCTATTCAGACGTATAGCACTAATCAGCTATTTGCAGAGGCAGTGGGAACAGTCAATGCAGAAAGACACAGGGTATCCATATTTAAAATAATCTCAATGCACCTCCCTGCTACTTTGCTTAGAAAAATCATTACTGAAAAAGCAACAAAAGCCTCTAGTCCATATGCAAAAAAAAAAAAAAAAAAAAAAAAAAAATCCAATCACTTTTTAAAGAGCTGGTAGCAGCAGATTAGCAACTTCAATATTCCCAGGCAAGAGAAACTCTCAGCCAGAGTTAAGGTGGTATGGGCCTTAAAAAAGGCTGGCAGGGTAACACGAAGTGTCAGAGGCAGCAGCTCACAGAGAGCATCTCTATTTTTTCCTGAAACATCAGCAATGAACCATCATGGTGCATTTAGTTCTGTAATACAGTATCACCCTGTAAGAATTATTTCTGTGGTTGTAATATCTCAAGGAAATGGCGGTACTTCATTCTGTCTTCTCTCCTCTCTTCTTCCTTTCATTGCTGCCTCCCATCCGTGCACTGGGAAGCAGCATGAGAGAACAAGTTCCTCCTCAAGCACTAAATGCCAGTATCAACAGCTGCCATCCTTACTGTGTCCAGCACTGATCTGAAGAAATGCACCAGTATGCAACACTAACAGAAGAACAGAGAAATGAAGAACAACTCCTCATCCATGTGTCTGGAGACAGCTAATGTGTGCAAGAGACAGAATAATTTTGGAGTGCTCATAGCACAACTTGAAAACTTCAACAAAATAAGAGGGAAACAAGCTGATATAGTGTGCTAATACTTCAACAATACGACTGGAATTCAGCGTCTTAAAAGGCACAGAATAGTTTGAGCTGGAAGGGACCTCTAAAAAGTTTGAGCAGGGACATCTTCAACTAGATCAGGTTGCTCAGAGCCCCACCCAGCCTGACCTTGAATATTTGCAGGGATGGGGTACCCACCACCTGTCTGGGCAACCTGTACCTGTGTTTTGCCATCTTCATTGCAAAAAACTTACTCCTTGCACCTCATCTAAATCTCCCCTCCTTTAGTTTAAAACCATTCATCCTTGTCCTATCTCAACAGGTTCTGCTAAAAACGTTTGTCCTCATCTTTCTTATTAAGCCCCCTTTCTGTACTGGAAGGACATAATAAGGTCTCCCTGGAGCCTTCACTTCTCCAGGCTGAACAACCTTAAATCTCTGATCCCTTCCTCACAGAAGATGCACTCCACCCCTCTGAATAGTGAATTTGGCCCTGTACATATCTTACAGAGTTAAGCCTGAAACAAAGGAACTCCTCCATAAGTTCATGATACCAGAAGGCGTATTTTCCTTTACACTCCAAAGCCCTGGGCTTATGAGGTGACAGGGAACACCTATAGGCAGGCCCTCACTGGAACACTTTGATCAACTTTTACCAAATTAGAACTGAGATGAAAAGCAAAACTGGTCAGGATAAAGAAACTGACATCCTCCTGCCTGGCCACAGGGTGTCCTCCTTGCTCTATGCTTTGGCCTTAGATGACCAGCCCCTGAAGGGGAAAAAGGTCTTTATTAAAAAAAAAAGCTCAGTTAATGGATCAGAAGTCTGTAGTTCGCTCAGCCCAACCTGCTCACATGCAGTTTTATACAATATACAGTGATGCTACTCCTCCCAGTTTCCTTATGACAATTATTTTGCCTTGACAGGTGCTGGCATTGCAATCATATTTTTGAGCTGGTTAGACTCATCACCCTCTTTTCAAGATAAAGAAGTGAATTAAGAGTGTGTCACATGAACAACAAATTCAGTGATGTTCTGCATGTGTTTTTTGTCACTGACATTAAGAACCAGAGATGTTCAGAGAAACTGCCTGGTTCAAATCTCTGCTAATAAACGACACTCTTGGACACTTAATAATACTTAACCCAGTTCAATTTTCAGCTTGGTTCTTCTGTAGCCCTGAGGAGATTATTCTAATGGCTAACGAGGCTCACATTCAGACCTGATTTTTTTTTCTTTCATAACGATTTTGCTTTACTTTCCAGTCACAGTCCCTTCTTCTACTCTAAAAATTATTGTGCCTTGCTGGTCATTGTCACACCTCGAATATTTATAAGCTACCGTTTGCAGACCTGGTCAAACTGCTTTGTTTTGGGAATATGTGTGAAGGGTGGGGTGTGGAGCGGTTGAAATCATGGGTGACAGTGGGAATTCCCTCACTGTCCACTACCTGAGGTACTCGTAGAGTCCATACATGGGCAGGAAGTCGATGTCAGACAGAAACATGTATGGTGTGCTGATGTGCTTCATGGCCACGTTCCTGAGCAAGTTCACAGGGTAGAACTGCCCCTCCTTGTACACGATGTGGTAGCCAACGTTGTGGCGGCTCATCAGGACTTCTGAGCCCTGAGCGTAGCGCAGGAATTGCTGGGCTTCTGCATCGGAAAGGTAGAGTGCCAGGCTGATGGGACCCTCCCAGTGCTTGCAGATGGCTTCAAGCATCTGGAGCCTGGAAGAGGAAGGGTGACAGTAAGAAAAAGCTGTTTTCCCTGTCTGGGACTCTGTTCCTGCATTCACCTGATCAAATGCAGTAAGTGAGACAGATTTGGGACACTTTATATGCTGTGGAAAGCACTAAATGTTTCTACAGCATAATTCATTATTTAAAATGGTAAGTTGAGGTCTCCTCCTGGACAGATGGACTGCACCCTGGATACACCTATCTCACTAAATCCAATGTAGCTTAAGATGGCCCTAGATCAGATATCTAAAGCACCATCATTTTCTGTCTAAAGCTTTGATGCTGCAGGAAAGCCCACATGGATAACAGGACTTACCTAGTGGGAGCTTTGAGCAGTTGCAGAGATCTGTTCATGTGGATCTACTTACAGGACAGGGGGCTCATAAACTTCAATATTGTCTAGTGCCCAATTCACATTTCAGGTCAAACTATTCCCACACACAGTAACATACTACAGTGCTCTTCAGTAAGTTTTTAGAGCTCAGAGGTGACAGATTGTTTTACCTCCTGTTCAGGAAAATCTTCCCCAAATTTTTTCAAGGCAGTTAGCCAGATCTTAAAGGCCGTTATAAGAGACAGGTCAAGGGGACACTGACTTAGGTGAACATGTGCATTAACTAGAAGAAGGCTTGCTGTCAGGGAAAAGGACAAAAGGATGACACATAGATAGAAATGGGATTTACTATTAGTAGGGAGGTAAGGAGGAAGGACAGACATGGCATTGCTGTGGAATATCAAAAGAACATTTCAGACAAAACCATCACTAAAAGAACTAACTTTTATATGTTTAGTACTACCTCAAATTTCATTAAATCATTTTTAAACAGGTTGTATTGATATGTATTTTAAAAAATTCCAGCAGTTACAATACTATTGATGAAAATGAGAAGAAAAGATTTCATATGCAAACATAAATCAAACCCAACTTGGTCAAAATCATTTAAGCACTTTGGGTAATTTATTGCCTAGGGATTGAGATGTGTCACCCAAAAATACAGCAAGGACTGATTACATAGCCTCTTGATTTAATAGGAAGGGAAATGATCTATGCAGCCTAGCCAGATATTCTATCAAAAACTGGGAAGAGTAGATGGTGCAAAATTATTATCTTCACTCTGTTCCAAATCCACATTACTGAATTTTTCCTATTAATATTTATACAAAACGCAAGGAAAGTTTTCTGCGTTATCATAATCTCAGAAAATAATTTCCCCCTCCTATTACCTCCCTAAGATTTGCAAAATAAAGGAATGATATACTCATACCAGTAAACACACAGTCTGACTTAACATTAATAGCTTTTCCCTGCATTTCTGAATGATTGTGATGATACCAAGATGATATAATAATTTTTTCTTAGATATGAGATATTACCTTACTAGTCTACACTTGCTACATCACTCTCTTTTTATCTGCTTTTGAAACAAAGACTATTATCAGCCTGAAACATACAGCTGAATTTGAAACACAGATCAATATAAAAATATCTAAAAGGTATGTACAGGGTCTAGAATTTTGATTACACAAATAATACATAGGGGAAAAATACAGTTTTTTGCCTTTTACCAACATAGTACAAATCTGTTAATCAGGAGACTCCAATCTGTCAGCACTCAAATTTAGGGCATCATTTCAAAAATGGAAAACTTGCCTAGTAAAAAATGCAGCAAAATGCCTTTTAAGGACTCCATGCAGTGGACTAATGGCATATATAACTTATTTAAACAGCACACCTGATAATGCAAAGCTTTTCATGATACTGAAGTGGAAACTGGGTTTTGGTGGTACAACTTCCCAGCTGGACACCTCAGCATCCTTCAGAATACTCCATTTTACTCTGTTGTTCTCACTGACAGGCTCTACTTCCATAAATACAATACACGGACTGCCAGCTGATCCTCCAAAATCTGCTCTCTGTAAGTTGTTAAGTCTCCTTTGACCACAAAACTTAGAATTCTCAGTTTCTAAGCACAACATTACCAACTTATTTTGGATTTTTTTTGGCGGTCTTGAGGAACGCATTCTCTTAAGGACTCTAGAGAAAACAAATGTACTGCTGTACTGCAAAATAATGAGATCATAATTTAGTTGGTAAATTTTTTAAAGGTCTGTTCAGCTAAGTGAATTTTGCTGGAATTCAATAGTTTTGTGAGATTCGGTGTTTTTGTTTTTCTTAAGAATACTCAACTGATTTCCAACTCATTCTTGCTCAGATTTCAAGCAGTGTATTGCTAATCACGTCTTTCCTTTTCCTCATTCTGACCTCACATATTTTGAACTCCTACTCTGATTTCTGAACCCCAGGTACATACTGAGCCCTTAAAAAGCCTGCCTAGCCAAAACACGTGCATGAAAATCACAGTGAAGCAACCAAGCCATTATTTAAGGAAATGCCATCGCTGCAAAAGATGACAATTACCCACTAATGAACAATCCTGAATGAAGTCTGTCTCAAAGCTTCCATCCGAAGACAATAGTGTTAGCTTGCAAAATGCATCCCTCTCCTCTTAGGCAAACCTAAGTCTGTCATGAAAGCCATGTCAGTCTCACCTCCAACAGGACTAGGGGAGGTGCTGGTAGTTGTTTTTTTGCTTTTCCTCGTCTCTGATAATAATTTTAAAGAATAATTCAGGAATGTAGTGTACAGCACATTGTTTATGTATATTGTTGATGTAATCTTACATCTGAGACACTATTCTTAAATGTCCACAGTTGTGCCAGAGGAGTTTAATAAAAGTGGTTTAAAGAAGATGGAAAAAGATAAGGCAGTAGCTGAAAGATGTGAAAGAAAACAAAGCAGCTAAGCAGTTCTTTGGTAGGATATTATTTATTGATTTCAGCTGAAAGAAAGTATTTCCAACTCAAATCAATAATTTATAGCAACACACCAGTGAAGTAGGGAAGATTTTTCCTGCACAGTTCCAGGATGGCTGTTCTTTCTGAATAAAAATGTGTGGTTCTGTCTATCAATAAAAACATGTGCCCCAGTGCGGATCCAGAAAGGGAAACAGATGCTCAGACTTTGCATCAGTGCCAGTGAATCTGCACGGAGCCCCAGCTCATTCTTTTAAATTAAATTTTGAGCGGGGGGTGGAAATAGGCCACACCAGCTTTATTAATTTACTGTGGCACTCAGTCGAGGTCTGGCTTAATTTATTTCTTAATTTTTTTACTCAAAGGTTTGTGTACACTTAAGAAATGTTTCCTCAATTAAAAATCAATAGAACAGACACTAACGTGCACAGCAAATCATAACACAATGTGCAGTGCTGAGACACCAGTGGAACAGATAACCCCTTATTAATTTCTGTTTATTTTAAAAACAGGCTGTACATGTTTTGTTGATCTCAATTCCTGTAATCCTCCTGGAAAACTGCTGGCCTTCTACTAGTATATCAGTGGTGTTATTCACATGCCATATTATATTCTGTATGTGCTACGCTGAAGGAAATGATCAGTTTCTGTATAATA
Organism: Sturnus vulgaris; assembly: GCF_052056855.1. Classification (NCBI taxonomy): domain Eukaryota; kingdom Metazoa; phylum Chordata; class Aves; order Passeriformes; family Sturnidae; genus Sturnus; species Sturnus vulgaris. The sequence goes on along the minus strand of NC_142247.1, from coordinate 32,387,409 downwards.
CTCAAAGAGTTCTGATTTATTTTGAAACCCACTCTGATAGCAGTAACTACAAAGTCTGGACTAGATTTGAACTGAGAAGCTGGAGGAAAAAAGGAGAACTGACAATTACAAAATTTCACAAAGCTGGCTGATCCAGACTGCACTTTCAAGCTTCTGTAAAATGACAACTAATTGTAATGGGAATCAGAAAGGTACAGGTGGAACTTGTCAGGAAATGGATTTTTTTTCTCCAAAAGAAATACCAGTTAAATTCCATTTCATGTTAGAACTAAAAGCTCGAATATTCTTCTGAGAATCAACATCTAGATAAAGATGCAATGAATCTACTCAGATGGAGATTTTTTATTTCACACTAGCACAATTAAAAAAAAAAGTATAATTTTCAACTTCCTAATTTGAAACTAGACTATTTAGTTCTGATTCTTACTGTAAGAAAAATCACTAACTGAAATTTTCTTCAATGGAAATGCCAATGAGAGCAAAACTAACATCTTCTAGTGCAAAAAAACACATGCAAAAACTTGGGTCAGCTACAACTGCTTGCCTAATTCTATTTAAAACATCCGTTTTTTCTAAGTTGCTGCAAAACTCCATGAACTAATAATGCTTGACAATCCCAATAAGCAACAACTCCTGCAGCTCCAGGGGTCACCCTCTCATGAACTCCACTCATGTAGATTGCAGCACAGTGTGTGCACTGCACATACAACATCTACGGTTCTATGGACCTGCATTTTTTCTCTCTCCAAAGCATTCCATAGTCAGATTTCCCTGTAATAAAACCCTGTCTCTCTCCTGGATGTAGAGGTGTTCCCTACCTGTCCATTGAGAGTTGTGCCACCAGTGTCACATCGGTGTTATCTGAAGCAGGCTCGTACTCGTAATGCAGGAAATACAGATGTGTGCGATGGACGGTGAAGCGCTCCCGACGGAATTCATAGCACAGGTCATCCTCGTCCAGCTCAGACAGCTGCTTCTGGAGCTGCAAGGAAAGAGTGGATGTAAGCATCATTTCCTTGTAATTATTTTAGCAAAACAGAGAGAACCAGGAGGCTGGGAACTTGCAGAAGGATGCAACAAGGAATGGAAGTGGAACATACAGAGCAGCAGGGTTTTCCTGAGCCTCTTGTTACTGCACAAGAGATTAGAAAGAAGGGCTTGGAAGTAAATTCATAACGCAGACAGGACACTGTATTATGGTCTATATATTCTATATAGTACCTGTATTACATACTTTCAAGATCCAGGCTAGCAATGAAACCGTGACCAATCACTGGTTGAATTATCATCACGTTTCAGGGTTAATGTTCCAATGTGATGCATAATTCCATCCTTACTAGAAGCAGTGCTTCACACTAGTCATAGAGGTTCTACACTAGACAAAACTCAGCAGCAGATTCAGCACTGAGAGATTCCCAGTCTGCTGCCTCTGCTGGACAACAGTAACTGCTGCTACCAGCACGGACAGATGGCTGGAAAAGTAATGTCTTTAACAGATCCTTCTCTTGAGATTTATGTTCTTTCCACTGCAGAGGTGGCAGAAGTAAGCCTACACTTTAAATGGAATTTATCCTTCTGGATACCTAGTTTGAGAAATCTGGAGGATGGTAGATAACTTCCTAGCTCCCTTGAAAACCAAGCCTCCTCAAAGTCAAAATGGGCATCTCAAAGCAATCCAATGCCAAGCCTATTACATGTGTGGCTTCAAGAGAATAAAGTTTAGCTCTGGGAAAGGTAGAAGTGAAAAACTGACCAAATGTCTATGCAGATGACCGATTCTATTCCTAACCTAATGATTTTTGGGGTTGGACTAAATGATCATTGAAAGGTCCCTTCCAAATCAAACTATTCTATGATTATATGATTATGTGATTTTAAAGCCAAACATCTAGCTAGGATATTGAAAATGCATTAATTTAAAAGGAAAAAAAACAGTCATACTTGCAGTAAAATGTTATGAAGATGAAAACGTTTTATGGTTTTAACATGTGAAATTGAGTTCAGTATCTATTGCTCTAAAATGTAGGTTACTAATAAAGATATAATTTTATATCTGATTTCTTAAAAGCATCCTGTAAGAACAATAGTCAATTAGTAAAATATTCACCAGCAGATGAGAAAAATATCCTTTATTTAGTTTTACAAATTTTGATAAAAATCACAGTGTACCTCAAAACTCTTTCATTAAAAATATTATTGAATTATAGATATCTTTTTGTCCTGCTCGGAATGATTAAGGTAATAGTTTCACCATCTTCAAGGAAAAGAAAAAAAGGAAAATGTAGATATTTTTTGTTCTGTGTTAAGAAGAGCTGTTGCTCTTGGAACTATAAGCATAACGGTTGCCATCCACAGTAATACTTACAACTGAATGTTTTCCTGTGAAGGCTGATGGAATAATTCCTGATATTTTCCTGTACATCACTCTATAATCTTCTTCTGAAAAATGGAAATATCTACTTTGATTTCAATGAGTTTTGGATCAGGCTGTCATTCTTCTCTGCTATTGTTCTGCACACATCTTAAAACACCCCTCAAGAGGGACTGCTTTTAGAAAGATGAGAGTCTGAATCTTGACAAATCTTTACTCGGGCAAAACTTCTATTGATATCAAGACCTCTGTTAGGTGGAACAGAAATCAGGATTTCTTTTACGTATCCTCGGAGTTTCATTCTTTCTGCTTTACAAATCATCATTCAGCTGAGCCTGCACTATTTTCGAAACCACCTTCATATAATATTTGAATTAAACTCAGTATTGACAAAAATTACTAGAAAGCCTCTCGTACCTTTGTGTTTCTTTCTTGAAAAGGGACAGTGTACCCTTAACAGAATTATTAAGGAGATGATTGAAATTTAAATAGTTAAAACAACAGCAATGAACATTTTCGGGGTACCTTAATATCCTTCTGAATGTACAAATGACCAGGCCAGAAGATTTTAATTGCACAGCAGTTATTAAACAGGCAGTCACCGAATAATTATCAGATTGCATTTGGGTTGAAAGCTAAGAGGCTATAAGTACTTAATTTTGAGTTCAAGAATAACATTTAGAGCCAAATTATGGCTTAGTGCACTATTGAACCCTGGGTGGGAGAAGAGGAGGAGACACAGCTTCTTAGGAATACCACCTTTTTAATGGTGAAACTCACCAAATCACAAAGTTGGTGATGGAGGCGAAGGAGAGAACATAAAATTTCTCTAATATAGTATTTTCTACACAATACATATTATGTGGATTCATTATTTAAAGACAAAGAACTCCTAGCTTGGTTTGACACTTGCTCCCGCACTACGTTTCTTGAAAAAGATGTGTTTATAATGGGAATGCTGATAGATCTATGCAAACAGATGCTTAAATACAGTAAAATAAAGACCTTGATATCAGCTGGACTTGATAAAATCCACTATGGATTTTCTTTCCTCTTATGGATGCCTCCATTGTATTGACAATGATATCCCTAACCCAGCAAAGATTTCTCAGCTGTAGAGAGACAGCACGTACTCTCATAAGCAAGTACCTGCTAAGCAAAGATTCTGTGCTAGAAGAGTTTCAATGCTAAGCATGAAACTTAGCATCTGGGAAATGTCACCCCTAGAAAACACTCTCAGAGTTGAAAAATGTATTATTTTCAGACTCCATGGGGTAGATACTGTCTCAGGAAATACTGTTGTGGGAAACAACATGTGCCTTCATTAGCATCATGGTGCTACTTGGTTCAGAAATAAAAATGGCAGCCATGATATGCATAATGCCCAAGCAGAGACAAATACATAAAGAAATATGGGTTAAATTATTTCTCTGGGACACCAGCTATGGCAGGGGATCAGGCTCCATCTCAGGAAAAGTAAGTTTTTGAAGCTAGGCGGGTCAGAGAAATAATTTAGCCTTTGTCTTCCAGGTCTACTTGTCTAACACACTTCTGTGAGATGAGGTGTTTTGTGTCCCTGTGACAGATGGCAGACCCATATGATACATGGCAACACATGTACCTTTCACTGGCAAACTGGTTGCTCTGCTCATGAATCTCCTTCCTAAGGATGTTCCTAATGTAAGCAAATCTGTGATTGGTGTAGTTTTATTCCCTAAACTGCTGTGTCAGTGAAACAATTCACTTCCCACCAAAACCCAGGACTTTGTATCAGATGAGATTGACTAAAAATCCAAGATCAGAAGTATTTTGTGAGGGATTAGATATTAAAAAAATATCAAAGCCCACCAACAACGTCATGTGTCTAGAGGCCAGTTAGATCTTGGGGAAAGGGATAAGAGCTCTAATGTAGGCCTTCTTCATCAAGTGTTTAAGTTGAGGTAGGGTGACACTAGGCTTTAGTGACTCGTTCAATATCACACTAATACAACAAGAACTGAGCAGCTTAGATGAAAACTTAGAACTTTCAGAGTATCTTTCCTTTTCCCAGGTGTGCACAAATAAGTTGCGCAGCACAAAATCAACTCAGCCACTGAAATGAAAACTGACACCAGCCTGGGATGTAACTAAAATCTGGTTATAAACTGCAGCAGTTTCATTTTCTCCTGTGTAGTTGTCCCAGTTCCCACCAGTAGGCAATTTGGATTGCAACATTTAGCACTTAGTGTGTGAATTAACAGTTGCCTTTAGCATGGCATAAACAAAGCAAATGATGATGTAGAGAGGAAAAAGCATTCACTGAGTCTTGTTTTGGATGACCTACATAAAGTCCTTCTGGCCTCTCCAATGATCAGCTATAAAAGCCAGACTAATCCCATGTCAATTAAACCTTTATTCCTCCCACACCATAAAATTTTGTACATTTGCTATGGGTCAAATTAAGCCTTCTGTGAAACAAAGCTGTGCTAAGGACAAAGAGGACAGTGTCTGAGCAAACCCACCTGGCAAGAGGAATTTTGCTGCAGCATGTGAAAACCACTAATACTCCTGCTAAATGGAAGTGATGGCTTATCCTGACTGCAAATACTCAACACAACTGAGAACGTGATTTTTAGGCACGTGGCATATCTCAGACAGTTCTGTATATATGAAGTACAGTTCCCCTTGACCTTAGCTGCATGTCAGATTGGTAGTCCTCTGCATCTCCTTTACCCAGACCCTTGACAAACATTTTTGGCCGAGCTGTTCCCAGACCCCTTTGCAGCACAGTGTCTTGACAGGTAGGTCACCTTGTTTTCGTTGCCCCAAAAGTCTCTGGCCCATTTCCTCTTGTGTGGGAAGTTCTATGGGTCTAAGTCAGTCCCAGGCCTGTGCCTCATCCCATTTTCCCTATTCAAGCAGTCTGCCAGCTCCTTATACCTACAGGCACATAACTGTCCTTTCCTCTTCCTGGTACAAACACTGCCTTTCTACCTTTGACCTGGATTTAATCTCTTTTGAATGTGAATCTGGGTTTTTTCTCCTCCCATCACTGAAGGTAATGGACGTCCCTCAGAAGAGAGACCAAACACAGGATCTTGCTTTCAGCTCTACTGTCCAGTCAGAACCTGGCATGGAGGATTCAGAGGAAAGAGTCACAGAAAACACCAGTCTTTGTACAGGTTCTCTGCCTGCAGCATGCCCAGGCTTGCTGTGTCACTGTGATATATATATATATATATATATATATATATATATATATATATATATATATGTATATATATATAAAATCTGGTCATGTACCAATGCATACTCCTATCAAAGAGTCTCCAGATATCTCAGTCTCCTTAAAGTCAAAGCAAACACTACTGGCAATGTGTAAGCTATGATTTTTCTGCATTATCATTTGCCTAGTTTGTCACCAGGTTTGCAATAGACATGTTCCTAGCCCAAAAGTCAGCTCCTCTTCTGAGGTATGGAGTATTTTCATGAAGAGATCATCACAACTTTTGGTTTGGGAACACCTTCAAGCTTTCCCCCCATGTTTAAAAAAAAAGTAAGAAAAGAAAAAAAAGGCCTAACAGCATGACAAAAAAAAATCCCAGTCCGTGTGCTCCTCCACTTCATAGCATTATAAACAGTTGAAAGCAGTATAATGGCAACTTTCAAGCAAGTAACAGGATGGTCTACCAACTCAGCATTTAATAACAATAACAGCTACAATAATAGAAACAACACAGCTGGGGGAGTCAGGATTTCACCTCAAAATTGCCATATACCATCTGTTATTACTATAGAAAGACTATGACATCACAAAATAGTAACTTTAAATTGCAGTTCTACAAATGAGGCCGTACTCTTGAAATTCAGCAGGAGCAAAGGGTACTCGAAGCATCAATCTGACTGCAAGTTCAGGGCTGTGATACTAACTTGGAAGCTTCATTTGCACACTATTTTTAGTCACTCAGAAATTGCTAAATTTGTTAGTAGTGTTTATACTGTGTGGTACCTTGCTAGAATCTCCCTCTTTTCTGGTGGATACTATAAGTTGGTATGCACAGCCTTTTGCTCATATTAAGAATCTTTGGTTTTGCACAAAAGAAGTAACTAAGTAAAAACATACTTAGTATGTAAGTACACATCTAAGCAAGTGTGTTAAGGGACAGCTGGAGTTTTTTTACACTGCTTCTTTGTATTGCTGATTTGAAAATTTGAGAAGAAAAACCTGCAGACATTTTTTTCTCCTGTGTTTCCTGAAATTCTTCTCTAATGGGATTCTACTGTCCTCTCCTTAAACTAAGTGGAATCAGTGATACACTTCCCACTGATCTTGCTCTGGGGCCTTGGATCAGGACACAGGCTTCACTAACTGGATACACTCCATTCAACCTTCAGATTTCTTGCTTTGGCAGAAGTACCTGGTGAGAAGCTGTCTGCAGGAAACAAGTTTTTAAGAATGCTGAAAAGTTGAGTGTGTGCCTTGGTCTAAAATCAGGCTTATAATAACTATCTCATAGAGTAACTATAGAGATTGACTGGAAGATCCTGTTGAAATATTTTCGGCTTTACAGTAGGTTTTTTAGAATAAAATGCTAGATATAAGCATTAAAAGCCAACATAAAATGTTCAAATTTGAGATTATTATTAAGTTTTACCTTTTTAGATTTCCCAAAATTCTTCCGCATTGCATCAAAATAAGAAAGTGTGGGAAAGGGGAACTAGCATGGAATGAGGAGGATGGAGTGACTAAGGACATTCTCTAAGGCCCACTCAAGTCAATGACTGGGTTTACAGGAGGATTTGGTTCATATTCTGAATTTTCCACCCAGAATCTGTACAGAAGACAAAGGGCTGACTGTAATATCAACTTGCAGAGAAGTGCCTGCTTTGCATGACCTCACTCCAGCACATACTGGACAAGGGGGACTTAGAGTACTCTTAGCACATGGCAGGCTCCTGCTACCAGCCTGTTCCTGCCACAGAGGGTCTTTAAGCTTGAATATTTTTAGGAAGGGATGAAGCATTCATGTACATGTAGACATACATATACCCTTTTTCACATAAAGAGAAAAATTATCCCAGTCTGTGTCTTTTTGCTTCCAGTATTTCAGTTTCTGAGCCCTACCTGTTCTATCCATTCCTATTTGTGATGCTTAGGAATGTAGTAACAGCCCTGGTTTGGTGAAACTGAAGATTAGCATCTGATTAGATCAGGACTATGCAGTACATTATCTGAAGATGGCCTTCAGACCTCTTAAAATTCACTCTGTGCTATTATACTTTCATGGCAAACATTAGAAAAAGAAAAGTACTGGTTCTTCCACAGGCATATAGACAAAATATATATTTAAGCATACATGCATTCACATGCATACACAGAAGGGTGAGAGAGATTAAAGTGAGGTCCAATTACCTTTTAAACTAATGCCCCTTTACATCTCTCTGGCATTGTTAAGAGTCCTTAAAAAGGGAAGATACATGATTTATATTAATTTTAAGGCCATCTCTGTACTGATGAGAAGTGTAAAGAGGCCTTAGAGAAACAGAATCAGCCCAACTGCCACACTTCCTTTTCTACAGATATCTGTTCTACAGATATTTGCATTAAAAATGGAATGCCTTAAGTACAGGTTGAATTGTAAATAAAACATCAAGTTTTGCAAATATTAAGCTGTGGAACAGCAGTGGCTGGTATACTGAAACAAGACCTTGAGGGTATATTGTGATAGTCAGACTGTGAGTGAGACTCACACCAAGCCACTGCTTCTTCCACAGCAGGGCTCAGTGCATTTAGTGCTCAAGTAATTCTCTCCAATTATGAACAGCAGAGCTATTCTGACATTTTTTCCACTGCTCCACAGTGCAGAGAAGCACAGGCAGCTGAAGGAGCACCTTTTACCCATGTACACTGCTAATGTAAGAAAGCCCCCTTGTGTTCTGGGGATGCCAGTCTCAGCTCAGGATAAAAAGGAAAAATAATAGGAAAAGAAAAGATAATTCAAACAGCAATTCCTACCTCATACATACCTGACTTAATAGAAATTACAGCCTTTTATGTAACATGCAGTCTTATGAATCCTAATGGAAACCTATGAAAGCATCTTGTCACACTGAAGGCTCACCTGGGCCAGCATCCTCTCTCCAGCCGTGAGCTGCCTGCCTAGGGAGTGTAAAAGCAGGGCGAGTGTACAGTGAGGATTTCTCAAAACCCTAACCTGGACTTCAGCTTGTGGTTCCAGGACTTTCAGCGCCAAAGCTTAAAAGCTCCTGATTGATTTGCTTTCCAAGAAGAGTAATTTTTGAGAATATGTACACTTTTAGAAACATTACCTCCCGCTCCAAGCTTCATCACATTGTGAGTGAAATGTCTTTGTTTTCAACCTGCTACTCGCTATTTCCACTTCATGCCCCCTAATTCTTGTACAGGGAGGAATGACAGTAGTTCTCTCCTTACAAGATGCTCTGCTTCTGAAGATAATCCTGCAATAGACCACAGGAATGTGCTGTATTTAACAGGACACCTGTGACACTGTATATACTACAGCAGATAGAGCAAGAGTGGTTTCCATGTTCTCAGGGTCTCATAACTTCAAAGCTGAAACTTGCTTGCTATATTCAACAATAAAAGGACATAATCAAGTTTATATCAAGGGCAACTAATACAAATGTCTTCTCCTAAGTGACTACCCTGAAGTTTTCTGAAGTTGGATTTTTTCCTACATCTGATTGCTTCAATAGAAGGCTGTTAACTTTTTTGGAGTCTCTTGGCAAATTAGGAATCACGTATTTTTGAATGTCTAGCTCATTCATTTCCAGTATCTTTACATATATATATAGATATAGAGATATATATGATTTTTAAATGGAGGAATGAGTTGCATTTCTTTTTCAGACACAAGCCATACCATATACCATATTGCATTCTACTTGTCTTGAATAAGAAACAGGCTTGAACAGTTAGTCATTTCCAGTGTCTGTCAACCAGATACAAGTTCAGTAAAATGTGCTGTTTTAAACTTTAGGGACTGCCATTTACAGCAAGGACTTGCATTTTCTCTGCATGGTTTCCAGGGAATTTGTTGTCTGAATAAATCTGTTTCTTAAGGATTTATAGAGCCGTGGAAAATACAGCAAGAGGTCTCTGACTGCATTCATGCTCTTTGAACCCACACAACATATTGTGAATTCAGTATAATTTTAACCTGCATTCTCAAAGTGTGATAAAGGTGTGTATTGTTGTCTTTCTTTTAATGTCTCAGTTACCTTTTCTCTTCGTATTCTACTCTCTACTCTGTCTCTTTTATCTTGATGTCTCCAAGGGTGAGACTCTTAGTGGTCTTTTATCACACTGAGTTCACTTGATCGTCTAAAAGCCTCTTGCAGAGGATTTTCTTCCTCCATGTGCTTTTGCTCTGGTGGTGCACTTACCTTCCCTCTCTCTCATTCTCCCTCTTGCTCTCCCTCACCGCCTTGTCTCTCCCAGTTAAGCCCCACTTCTTTCAGAAGAGAATGTGATGGTAAAATGAAGTGTCTGGGAAGCTGTGCCTTGAGTTAAAATATATCTATCCAATCTCTTGGTGCTATATCTAAAAATATGGGAATGGTATCTCTCCTGTGGTCATTTTATTCACAGGCTAAACGGAAACACTACCAGCCTCAATGATGATATTGATTGTCAATTACCTCTTAATCGCTAATGTGTACACAATACTGCCTTTGCTTAATTGCTTTTTATATAGAGAATGTGGCATATTTTGGAAATATTTCTTTCCTGAATAAAGTATTACAGATTCCTTTTACTTCCTTTCAGACTGTGTAGGCAAAATTGATACTTGGTCTACAAATCTCCAGAGACCACATTATACACAAGGAGTTCATACACATCTGGGTATAAACATTTCAGCTAACAGTTTTTTACTTTGTAATTATATGTACTAATGCACAGGCATACACATACACGCACATCAGTGGGTAAACATCCTTGATTTCAATCATTTTCAAAAGATTTGCTTAGTCTGAAAGGTTCTGATTGCAAATTTTATGCAGATACACATAAATACTGCTCTGATTGGCTAAGGGATACACAGAAAAACCCAGCAGTCTTACAGCCTATGTGTACCTTGAAGCATTTGCTCATTCTGTAGTCTGCAGCACAGGAAAAATTCACAGACCTAAATCCAGCAGTCTTGGTATTTTCTTTTCTTCTTCATTATTCGTGCATTAGTGTCTACTAGACACTACTGACATCACTGTATATTGAACAAATACACAGCAAGAAACAACACCTCCTGGAAAGTTATAGGTCTGCCATACTGAATCTAGAACACAGCCCTGGCTACTAAGGAAAAAAATTAACTCTATCCCAGCTGAAACCTGGACAAGGTTAAAGGATGAGATTTACAAAATTGCCTAATGAAATAAGAGCCCAAATCCTCTTTTTCAGCTTGTGATGTTACCTCTGTTGGGAATTTTAAAAGGGCAAAGTAGACAAAACAAAGCACCAAAACCCAGGGTAAAGATGGGATTAATACAATAGTTTTACAGGTGAGGAACTGAGCTACAGAGAGATTAAATTATTTGCACAGTGTCACTCTGGCAATCTGAGCATTGCCTTTAATTCTGAATTCCACTACCCTGCACTACCCCCACAACAAGTCTTCAGAAATCCTGTGTTTTGTATGAACCACCCTTTGTATCATCAAGCCTTAGACATCCCACTTACATTTTCACTGTTCACATCTGCTTCACTGGGGCAGCCAAAGAGTTCCCGTCTCAGCAAATTCCCATCATATTCCAGGAATGTCAGGTAGAGATTGCGGAAAAACTCCACATGCTTGTTTTTCACTCGCAGCTTCTTTGGAGAGTTCCAGTGAATCACCTCAGAGGGAAAAAAGAGAAAAGACATTCTGCTGTTAGAATACAGATTTGCTTTACCTGCTTTTATGATGTGTGTTCAGTGTGCTGCCCTCTTAAAAACAGAAGAAAAAAGCCTACAAACTACCCCCGACTTCCTTCCTTTTATAGAGAAGGCTTTACCATGTCTTCCACAAGTAACTGTACACTCTGGAGGTGATGTGCTTGGAAACTCTTCCATGGTATCACCTGCACATTTGAGTGAGGGTGCTACTCTATGTAGAGAAGCAGCACCTGGTAAGTGCTTCCACAATTCCAATCATGGAGCTGATGTTTATGGACTCTGCTGAAGAAGATGGAAGGACAAGGGAAACAGTAGGTATTAAACATTAATCTCAGATTTCCACATGACTGTTTCTGCTAATGAAATTGATTCCCTGTTTCAGGTCAGGCAGCCTCTTTCCTGGTTAGATACTGAGAAGAAGCAGTTTGAAATTAATTCCTATACCCACTTAAATAGTTCAAAAAGGACTGAATTTAATCTGACTTCCTTTTTGCCATTGCTTCATTTAAACAAGACCGATTTCTGTTGCATTAACAGAACACAGCAATGCAGTACAATTCTCATCATCTGAGTTCCAATTTCTAGCAGGTATTTATCCTCTGCTAATGGGAGATGACTGTCACAGTGGCCTAGACTTAAACTGTAATGCTGGCATAAAGGGCCTGATCCTCACTTGCACTGATGCAACTTTGCACTGCTGCCAGTGTGAATAGGAATGGGGCCCTAAGGAAAAACCAAGAAGGAGTTGATAGTGGCTGGCAGGAATGATTCCATTTTATAGAGGCATATTTTAGACATAAGAAAAAAATCACCAAATACTTTGTATTCAGTTTTATTCCTGTGCCTTCTAAAGAGGTTAAAAACAAGAGTCTCCCTTGGGAATGTTTCCAAGCTGGAAGTTCTGGAAGCTCTCTGAACCCATAAAATTATTCCTGTGAAGACACCGTTTCACTCACGCAGAGCACAGAGCTGCAGCACCGTGATCAGCTGTGCTCTGACCATCACAGCTCAGGGAGGGAACACACTGAGCTGAGGCACAGCACATACAGCAGCAGCAGCCTGGAGAGGATGAACACAGCTCCCTTGGTGTCAGCAACACAGCTCCACAGGAACAGGGAGTTCTCTGAAAGCACGGTATTTGCTGCCCAGTGAGTGACTGGATGAGGAAAGAGCAGGATGCAGCCTCAATTCTATCTGGACTACAGCAAACAACACAGTTGAACCACTGAGTATTTATACTGCCATATAAGCTATGGCACTCTCTTCTACCTCCCCAAAACCCACGAAATATCTCCTGATAACAAAAGGTTTATCCATTCCTGAGATTTCACTGCTAAGCCTACTAGAATGTCAGAAAACCATACAAGCACTTAAAGAAAAGCACCTGTAAGGAAAGAACATAATTTCAGATATTGGCAAATTACTTTTTCCAGTTATAGGAACACCTTAAATAAAGATTATGATGTTTCTACACACAGCATACATTTGGGAATTTATTTGGACCAAATTACTTGGTGCAGATATTTGTCCCAGGTAATGCTACATTCTTTGCTGGTTTTTACATTTGTGCAGATGTTCAGAAGTGTAGCATAACTGTGCAGTAACATGTTGCTGCATCATTTGGTGAAAATACAGACCACCACATAAATGAAAAGAGCTTTAGGTAGGTAAGGACATAAACTTAAGATAACAGGTTTTCTCCACTGAAAAATGGATCTTCAAAATCTCCTTTCTTTGAAAAGAGCTTGATGTATTCCTCCACTGTATTTAACTGCAGGAAAAGACATTAAGGCTTGAAAAAAATCTTGGCAACTGAATCCTGCTTCAGGAAAATGGGCACATGTAACAGAAGCATAGGGCTGAAGGAACCCAAAGGACTATTAACAGTTTTACAGGGTACCAGCATCCATTTTTACAAGTAGGCATAGAATGGAAACTGTCTGCTGGTAACTTGTACTTATGTAAGAGTGGATCAAAGAAAGCTAAGAAGCTGGCAAATGGGACAAAAATACTTGTTAAGAAAAACCTTTTGTGTGCTTTCCATGCTGCTCCTACACTTCACGTGTTCCCTTTTGGATACTCATCTTGACAAGTATCCTAATGCTGCTGAGCACCTAGAGACCTAGGGACCATGAACACAGACATGGCTAATGATAACCTCAGAAACTCTCAGAGGACAGGCTCCTTGCTACTGCAGAAAATTCCCATCAGCACACATGGTGTCACAACACAGCCAGGCATTTGCTGATGTCTCTACCCAGTTGTGTGGGAGATGATTTCAAACCCAGACAACTGCACTTGTCAGTGCAGAGGCTCTTTGCTGCAGTGCTTCAGGATCTGTTGTGTGTGTAGAAGCTGCTAAGTGTCAAGGGCTTAGCTGGTGGTTCAGATCTGATCAGATCTGAAATGTGTCAGGATGCTGCATGTACACTGATGTCGGGAGCCTGGAGTGAACTGCACAAAGCTGAACGGAGCTGATGACTATCCAAAAAAGCTAATTTTTTCATCAAGAAGGACAGCATGGGCCAATGTGTGGTAAAATGATGTGCTAAAGAATATCAAGGAACTATGCAACCATCTGGATGACCTGAGGTAGGAAAAACACAAAACAGTTCCAGCAGAAAAGCAGACTGCTTCTCAAATGTAACACAATGAGATAAATACTGTGTGATATACAAAAGCATAAAAAACCCCAGCAAGTTACAAAAAGCAACAAGACTCTTAACCATTGATATACAACATTACATCCAAAGACCATATTCTTTTTTTTTTGTCAGCCCACAAACTCATATTCAGTTCTGGCTGTCTGACATGGTCTATTGCACCATCAGCTACAGCAGAATTCGTGCAGGCAAAGACACCCCTGTATAGACTGCCATGGGCATCATGGTAAAGACTGCACAAGTAAAGCTTTGGCCACTGAATTAGAGACTTTATTGTCCACAACAGTAAATTGATTGGAGAAATAAAAAAGATCAGTTGGCAAGAGACTACAGGGAAATCAGAAGGAAACGAAAATCACTTTGTTTGAAGACTGTTATGCCCACATTAAAAAGAGAAAGTGAATCTAGAAACTGAAAATCTCATTACTCCAACATCCCTGTTCCAAGGCTGGATAGCACCACAATACTGTGTTTATTTCTTCTTCTAGTTTCTAAGCTACCCTAAAACTCTGGTGGCTTACAGAGGAAACTGCAGCTAGTAATATAAAATTCCAGTGCCATTATCTGGGTATACACCTCAGGAACCTTCAGGTTGACCTATGGATCCTTCCCACTCTTGATCACAGCCTCCTGAAAACTATGAGAAAATACACTTCCTTCATCTTCATTTAGCAATTTAAGTACTGAAAGATCAGAACTTAAAATTCCACATCTATTTAACACTTGGTTAATCGTCATTAAGCAATTTGGCACTATCCACATTTCTGTTAATACCATCCTAGTTAATCAGCAACCATTACCATTCCCTGATTACACACAGGCAGCCTCCTGGAACACTTCCCTATGCTTGTGGCCTAAAACAGGCTAACTGCATCCATAGTTCCCATTTATTCCCCAGAGTCTGACCCAAGGCACTCAAATGATGACACAGTGGGAGCCTCATGGACTGGCAGTGGGATTTGAGATGGGAGGAAAGAGAGGATGTTATATGCTGGGGGAGTCTAGGAAAGCTCTAAGAACAGTTATCTGGATGGAAATATACTGGAAACAAGAATCCTAGCAAACTTCCCTACATTACCATCTGCATTTGATCTCGGGGGAGATTAAGTATTTTAAGCATGATGTTCAAACCACTAAACAATAAGTGTGAACACAACATTATTTCTATAGGTACCTTTAACCATTTTTTTCCCTGAAGCATTTTCTCTCACAAAAAGAAGTATTTAGCCAAATGTTTCCTTAACCACAATCTCTTTAATTTTTTTACCCAAAGACACATCTTGATAATCTCTCACTCTGCTTCAGACCTTCCAGAATCAGAGAGCACAGGATATCCTGTATAATTATATACCTGCTCTCCAGGCTGAAGGGCAAGAAATAAGAATAAATTAAGCTTAGATTTAAGCATAAAGAAGTTTAATTTTGCAAGGCACTGAACAGATATCCTTAATTAAACCCATGAGCACTTCACAATTTAGGTAAACAAGTGGTATTTTGTAAACAGGAAGCTTTCCTGCTAAAAAAAAATAGACTCCTTGCTTAGGCAACCAGACCCTTCCCAGTGAAATCAGTAGGAGTTAAATATTTGGCAAATCTGCACAGTAAAGCCAGCTATATATGTCACTTTAATGCCATCTCAATAGCCTTTTTTAGAAGTTTAAATATGCCCCAAATCACACCGCAAATATGCATCACATGTGTAACTTATGCCATGATTAGAGCTGTCTGGAAACTTTATTTTTTAAACTGTGTTTTATCGGAAATGAATGGTTTAATAAAAGAACCAATTTCCTCAGAAAGATTCGTATACTTTATACAAATGCCATCACAGAGATTTTAATATGATATATCTAAACCACATCAGTGGAGGAGACTTGGGTTGGAGTAGCCAGCAACCCTAGGGTCCAGGCAGTGCTTTTTGGATGTGGGTCTCAAATCCCTGCCCTGCCTAGTTTGGTGCCCATGGTCCCAGGGATTAATTTACTCCCCTGCTTACTGCCACTGCTATATGGCTAAACTGACACACTGACCCTGCTTTGTACTTTTCAAAGATCTTTATTTGTCCTCTGAAGGATTCCTCAACTTCTTTTCCTTCAACTCCTGTGCCAATGTTTAATGAGAGGCCTCCTGCCTGCAAATACATGCCTATAAACCCATGGTGCTTCCTGTTTGGCAGGACAGAAGCATCTGACTGACTCCAGTGCTCACCCAAAGGACGGGTATTGCTTAACCCTCTCGAGCCCTAACTCCTCTCACTGCAGCTCTTCCTTTGTTGGCATTAAAAGGTGCAAGGCTGCAGAATGCCAGAAGTGCTGCAGATTAGAGCAGAAGTGCTTGGACAGGGCAGCTCAGGGACTGCAACACTCACAAAGAGGTGAAATGGGTCATGTCTGAGGTAGAGCTGAAATGATATATCACAGCTATGGAAAAGAAGCTGCTTAAACTTCTGTAGGCAGTATCACAAAGTCATCCCAGTGTGGAGGACATTCCTAGGGAGGACACAGTGAATCAGAGAACACAAGTTCCCAATGAGGAATTTATGAGGTTCATTATTTATCTATCTGCTATTTTAGTATCAGCCGTATTCAAAACCAGTTTGAAAAGCCATCAATAGGTTGTAAAGCATTTTTCCATGTTGAAGTGTGTGTAAATTCTAATAATTTGATACATTCCCATTGAAGAGTCCAGCATCTGATTTTTTTGATTGTGAATTACCAGATTGTCTGTATGTAAATAGCATCTGTATCCTTGACAACCAGACTTTATAACTGACTCATTCAATGAGGTCATGATTCATTGTCAGAGGTATCAAAATTCATTACCTTCTTTCACAGTACTTTTCCTGCCATTAGGTTTGTGCCAAATCATAGTAACTGAGATCTCCTTATAGACAGGAACAAACTACCAACCAAGAACCAAGCAAAAGCAGGGACTAACCCAGCAAAAGCAATGCATAAATGAACCTCAGATTCAGACTGATATCCCACAAAAAAAAAATCAATAAAATGCGTAGAGATGCAACTTTATGAGTCCTAAAAAGAGAAAAAGGTGATTAGAATCCTTTTCAGGCAATATGAAATATTCAACTGCTTCCTAAGCCTTGCATAAATGTGAACAAAGCAGCAAAGAAGTGTCTGCACACACACACACACATACAGATCCCTGACCAGCTGCCAGTCCTGGGAATCCAAGTTTACCTGACACAATGCTGTGTATAAGAGATGACAAATCCTCAACTCTCATGGACTTTGAGGCCAGATGAAATTAAATCAGCACATTTTCGGTCTGACAGGAGGAATACATTCTGTTTTGGCTGAGGAATACTTGACTGGGTCAGTTTTACCTTTGAATTTAAGTCTCTCCAGTCACTTCCTTCTTTATCCCCCAATGCAAACTTCAAAATCTTTCTTTCCCTCTTACCCTGGAGGTTTGTTTTACCTTGTTTCTCATTCCAGTCTTACTATGAAATACAGAATGTGCCAAATCTATTGTGTTCTACCATTTATATTAAATGCCATGGAACTGACAAACTCGGGTGATTTTAAGAGTGGAATTTTTAACTTGGGATAATGATATTTGTTAACTTTTTGTGAGACTCATATACTTAACCAGCTGGTTTCTTTACAGAACTAGAATTTACAACTTTAATTGATCTAAGCTTTTTTTTTTTTAATTGTATGAAGAATTTTAAACAGTGCTGCCTGAGGGTCAGCTCTTTAACTGCTCCGTATGGGAAAAGCTTTATTGAAACCACGGAGTTTTATGTGCACTACATAAGGCTCTGGCCTCTCTTTCAAAGCAAAGCATTTGAGCCCTGATTTAGTATATAGGGGATAATTTTAGTAGTGTGAATAAGTCCAGTTTAGCTGAAGAAACTGTTTGTGTCTGCACCCTTCGTTGAGTTAAAATACCTCAGACCAGAAAATCAGTGGAGAGTATAACATATCTTAGACTTCACTGCCCATGCTGTAATGGAACTGACAGTGGCACACAATATACAGCACTAAACAACCAAGCCTGAGTTACAGTTGTAAAGATAAATTCGTTAATCGACAAGAAAGAAAGAATTTGTTTCTAAAATACTTCTGTCAAATGCTCACTTGTAGGTGTTATATCTGAGTTAGATGTCCCACACCTGAAGCAGGTTAGTTAATACAGTCACTGGACTCAGAAGATCAGACATCTGCTCTGAGGTGAGCTCCACCAGCCTCCAAACCCACTCATAAAGATGACACTTTGGCTGCCTAAATCCAGATGTACACCAACACTGAAAGCACCTTACAGTTACCCTCTGCCTGCCCATCAGCTGCCTTACCAAGAGGATATCTTCTCCTGTAGGTCTGTGTTTTATCTGCTACTTCTATATGGATACTGCAGAGCCCCTATGGTGACTCAAACCATCTTTAGGCAATGAAACCAAACCTTTGATCCTTGTTATCAGCTTTAGTATCTTTTCCTCACATAATTGGCTTTGTCTTTACCTTGTGCTAAGTGCAATCAGACTGTCTCAATTACATAAGTTAATCTCAGCCTCTAATTCTCAGCAAAATACGGTGATATGTCATAGGTGGGAGGTATATTTTTCTGAAGTTTATCTTTTGGGAAACATTTCTCTGTTGCACATCTTTCTTTTTGTTCGCAATCACTGTCATACACGATTCTCAACATGAATGCAGTGCTAAAATCTCTACCAGCACTTCGTTACAAGGCATAAAACCATGATGCTTTTAAAGTGCCTGTGTTGATCCTCCCCTACAAACAGCTATTATAAACCATTTAGTGATTAGTGTACTGACAGAACAGTGATTTAACTTTAAAAGCTGTCCTCTATGGATCACACCTGAATAGTCAGTCGTGAATACTTCATATATGAAATTCAATCAATAATTGCCAGTTTTGAAGGTCAGTTAACCCATGTAGAAGAACTTCTGTCTCTTGGAAGCGCAGCTTTTGTAATCAGCGTGCTGAGAGTGATTGATTTTCTATATTCATCCAGTATCTGGTGTTCATATTGAACATTCCTGCTGTTACTCGACAAATTGCTACAAGGAAAACCGTGGTTAGATTTAGGATCTATGTTGTACAAAAAGGGTGGCCAAACTCTGGAACATGGGGTCAGGGAGCATGTGAAATATCAGTGTTTGGAGACTGGACACTCATCTGTACAAGGTGCTGAGCAACTGGGTCTATGTTGGAACTGCATTAAGTGGGGTTTGGATGGTCTCCAGAGAGCCCTTGCAACTTCTTCCATAGTTTTGTGTCTTTCTTTTTTTTAAAACTTCACCTACATTCTCAGAACATAAATCCAAATATACAAACCTTAACTGAATTTTAAAATCAGTCACTAAAAACTGCCTAATATTTACTATGTTCTGATGCCACTACTCCGCTCTGATGGAATCTACTGCTGCGCAGTCTTAATCTACACCTGGACAAAGCTCAATCAAGCTTCAATTCTGAACTCTCTGCATGCTACATTTGAGTCTTTGAGTCTCATTTTTCAAAATGGCCACAGCACAATTGATGTTCATTTGCCCCTCTCTATTAAAATTCATCCTGCTTTTATATTCCACTTGTTAATAGTGAAAAATGTGCTATTAAACTGACACTATAGCTTCATTTCATTAAATTTACAGGTTTTTACTCAGCCTTTCTTTTTTCAGGACAAAACCAGGAAAAATGAATGGCAACATGACTCAGTTAAATGTATACACAGGCTAAACATGAAGTCAGCAAGGTCTTTACTTACCTGCTAATGCATTTCTAGCTAGGGTCTGCCAAATCCTCTCTGTGAATTTCACTCTATTAAATGATGTTCAGTAAAGAGTTTCAAACTTTTCCAATACAAAAAGGAAAGGTTTTGTATTCTTTGTTTAGGAAGAGCTAAGACCTGGGACAGCAATAAGAACTCAGTTGTAAGCAGCACTGGCACAGGTGGTAGGTACAGAATGTAAGAAGGAAAAGCACTTCTTTAACACCTTGCCAAACCCCAAAGCAGAATCTATATTTGAATTTTCTAGTAGTAGTCTAAATGCACAAAACCAAAATCACATTTCCTTTCCCTGTCTGGGTGTTTTTATAAACTGTATGTGTTAGTTTCCCCCTGCTTAAGGCAGTTCATCTTTCTCTCACAGCAGTCCTTTGTTCTGTCCCAAAGGACATCACTCCAACCTCCTGTGCAACATACCTTCAGGTCAGACACATCTCTGTAGCACTGCTCAGAACGGGTGTGATCAGAAAGCTGCACATTCCAGAAACATGGAAGCTGGTAGACAAGGAAGGGATTTTGTTTGATCACTGCATTGAAGATATCCTAGCAGAAAAAAAAAACAAACCAGAGAAAACATTTGGGTATGTTGTTTCTACTGCATGAGGTGATCTCAGTTCCTCCCCCAGCTGACTGTCCTCCCTCTCACAGGCAGAAATTCCAATGGTGATGAAAGGTGAAGTCTGTAAACCTTTCTCCATAACTCTGTTTCCTCGGAGGATGCTATTAATCTAAGGGCTGATATATAGATCTGGATAAGAGGAACAAGCTCTCTTGTTAATGGACTCCAGCAAAGTTTTCAAACATTCATCCTGTACTGGTGGCATGAGGTGTGGTTCCTGTTCTAGTCACCAGGGAGAGTAACAGGCAGTAAACAACACAGTGCCTGCTGGTACTAAGTACTGCAGCCCTTTTTAATGAAGGGGAGGAAAGGGAATCTGGCAGCTACACTGCTTCAAGGTGAATTACTACAGGTGACTTTAGCTAGAATTTTATTGTTGCAGCAAGTACTCCAGGTATTTTATGGAGTAGGCATGTAGGACAGATCTGCAGAGCAGCCTACTCCATGAGAGACAGAAAGTGTTTTGCCTCTAAGCAGCCATTCCATTGGAGAAGCAAGTTACAAGGACAATTTGAGGGCAAGATATTAGGGGAAGACAACAAGCAGCCTTTCTCTGCTCTGCAAAATTCTGCCCCATGCAGGTATTAGACAGCAACTCAGGATCTGATAGAAAACACAGTGAAGTTGCAAGAATCATTTTAATGAACCACAGGAGCTTTTGGATCACCCTGCTACACAAAGTGCACATCTCCATGTGCACAGTAAGGAGCATGCTTCCTTTGTGGTGATGGGTCAGAAGCCAGACGTAGCTCAGAAGGAGAACAAATACCTAAATATGATGGGGTATTGAGTTAACATGTTCAAACTGTTGAGCAAGAGTGACTGGTTCAGGTCTAGTATTACATTAACAGGGTTTCTGGGTTTAAACAGAGAGCTGGCAAGAAGCACAAATTGAAAAACTGTATTTCTATGTTTAGACACACTCCTTCTTCTCTTGGCCTCAGTTTCCTATCTGTGGCAGGGAGACAGCAGCACTTTTGTTTTTTACAGGGCTGTTGTGGCAAGGAGTACATTAAAAGACATCTGGGACTCATCTGCTAGAGACAGTAAAGAAACGTCAGGAGACTCCTAAAACTAAAGTCTGATTAGACAATAACCAGTGGGAAAAGATAGAGTTTATTTGGACTTCTGGTGTCTGGAGAGTTCTGTGTTAAAGAAGGGAAGACAGAAAATGAAAACTTGAAAAGCCCTTTTGTCTCTCTTATGTATCACCTGAGGAGAGGAGGTAAAAATGTCAGCGTAGTAAGAGGAACCTCTGACTAAATCTCCATTCTCTTCCACATTTTCCCCAGAATGATTCAACAGATGGTGAGTACAGGCACAACAGCTTTCCCTTTCTTTCCTTCCTCAAGCCATGGCTCAGTGGCTGTCCCACAGTCCTGCCATGTCCTACTCACCTGGTCAGCCAGTGAAGTGGACAGCATGCTCATCAGCTCCCGCTCCGCCGTGAGTCTCCACATCTGCTCCCACTTCATCTTCCGCAACTTATCGAGAAGCAGCAAGATCACCCCTGCAGGGACACGGGGCACAGACAGAGAGAGCCCATGATGGCATGTGCCAGCCAAGGCCCACCCTGCCCACGTGCTGGCATTATCTGGCACACATGATGGCAATCCTTGAAGCTTCTCTGAGGAGCAGATTATTAATGCTGGTTAAAACCTAGACCTTGAGAGGGCCTGCCATTAATGCATCAAGTGTTCACAGAAAAGGATCCTCAAATCAGAAACTATAGGTGGGAATAAAGGTACCTCAGCCTGCACTGTCGTTCCTCAGCTGCTTTTAGTCTAGCCAAAATTCCTAGTGTACAAGAAGGAAAAACAGCAGAAGCAATGAAGCTGGATTGAAACATCAGCAAAACCTTTCCTACAGTGTCTTAGAGAAATCGGCTTGAAAAATTAATTTGGAAATTTAGATAAGAGTGCTGTCATGGGGAATGAAGGCAGACTGAAGGACCACAAAGAAGGAGCACCAATAAACAGCAGCCTTGCAGGCTGACAGAAACCACCTAGTAAGAGCAATGATGGGTTCTGTGTTGTTTCACATCTTCATTAGTGGAGGGAGGAAGTAAACAGAACAGCAATGACATCTGCAAATGACATTTAACAAGAGGTCTTACAAAAACATATCACGGCAACTGTAGAGAACCATAGCAGCTACAGAGAAGAACACGAAATGAAAAAGAGCAGGCACAAGGAAAAGCTGCCTCAGGGAGTCCAAGTTGATAAAACTGAAAGTAATGAGAAAAAGAAAGGAAATGTAGTCTGAATGCTTAAGAAAAATTCTCCCAAAATTGCTGCGGTGAAATAAACTAAAAATGGCAGATAAAATACTTTTATTTCGTGAGTCTTTCCAAATCAGACTACACCAGGATTAGAAAATGTACCTGGAAAAGTGCTGCACTGGTTGGGAAAGGACATAGGTGGTTCCAGTTCCTTCCTATATTTAGTTTCTATGACATGGCAAGTTTCTTTCTAGTAAAACCTGGCACTGCTATGAATAAAAAGAGAATCTCTCCCAGCAGTGAATTTTGTGGCCTATTTTAGTGGTGTTTTCCATTTCAATCCATCTGGTTCCCAAGGATGCTGGAACCTGTACTGGAGAGATCCCCTTTCATCTTCAGACAACCTTTCTGCTTCCAGCTGTTGGATTGGAAAGGGATGTATTGTCCCAACATGCTACAGTTTATTTATGCCAGTGTGTTTGTCTTCTCTCCAGCATAAGGAAAGCCCATTTGGTGCATGCAGTGTGTGTGCATGAGCTTCTAAGAGAGCCATTATGCATTGTCTGAAATTCTACATTAGTGTGAAGCAGGTTCCTTGTGCTGCAGCAATAATTTGGGTGGGAGATCTCCTCTCTGGCAAAGGTTATTTTCCAGCTGGCAAGAAGTGTCAGCTTTGCAGTGCAATGCAACAGAGAAAGTTCTTTATCAAGAAAAATAAAGAATAATGGTAAGATTCAGTTAACTGTAATAGAATAGTTTTTATAATTTATAGACAATAAACAAATTTTTACTTATTTCTCTAAGCCTCCAGTCTGACGAAGAAAAGGGGAAATGTTTTAATATGTGCAGAATTCTCTGATTTTTTTTGACTTCCACTCTTATGCTAGCAGCAGATTATGGCATTGCAGCTAACAAGATTATACTGTCCTGAGGGGCTATCATGGTAGCATCTGAGAGTAAAACAGGCAGATGGAGTGGAAAGACTAGAATATATGTGAGAAAGTATGTACAAAATTATAATGCAGTCATGGCTCTTGAAAATATTCACAAAGTTTTAATGTTTCACCATCAAAACTAATTTCAATGTGATTTCTATTTTAATTCACCTGCAGGCTTGAGTTTAACACCTTTGTACAGTTTCTATTTAGGCTTCTAATTTACTGCTGCCATAAAAATAACTGCTGGAGAATATTTATAGCAAGTTTAAATATTTACTCATTAGTATTAAGGAGAATAAGATATTTCTACTAAGAGGAGAATTTAACACTATTCATTTTGTCCAAAAGCAAAGCAAAAGGACGTGTTTTGGGAACCTTTAAAATAGTTCATGCAGTGGAAAAAGTATTCTTTTTCAGAACAGTGAACTTCAAGTTCTCTTCTATATTGTTGTGTTGCCAAAAGCAAACATAACAAATGAACGAACTTCAATCTGCACAATTAGTTTGCAGGCAAAGTGTCTGATACAAGGAAAGGAAAATATTTGCCTCAGGATCCGCTTCCCTCAGAGTCAAATTGACTGAAATCTCAGCCTAAATTCAAGATGACATATAGCTGAACATAAGGGGAAAAGGGACTCACTCTCATCTGCTGTGCTGGGGGAAGAAGAGACTAGAGGAAAAACAAGAAATCAAAGGAATATTTTATTAACATCTGGCCCCAGGCAGTGGGACTTCTGATCTTTCGAGAAGTGCAGCATCTTCCTGCCCTAACCTACCTGAGAAAAATAGAAGAAAAGCTTGGCAGCAAACAAACAAAAGGAGAAAAGTGGCAACCCAAACATCTCATGAGTATTAAACAAATTATGATCAGCCACAGAACACCCTATTTCCTTTGTCCTGAGGAAATAGTTCAGGCATATCCAGAGATGTAAATATCTCAAAGATCTTGGAGAAAAAAAATGCTTTATTACTAAATTTGTGGAAAACATCTTAGTCTGGTTATAACTTGAATGGCATTTCTCTCCTGCTGTTTGATGAGATTTTGCTTGAACTACCAAAATTTGACAGATTCTGAATTGCTCAAACAGGCAAACAAACAAGAAAGCAAACAAACAAAGCAGTTTCTCAAAAATGTCATTTAAGGACACATGAAAAACCCAGCTCCAAAAGCAAAACAAAAAACCTCCCCCAAAACACAGAGAAAGTAATTTGGTGAATGAATTGAATAAAACAGGGCAATAAACCTGAAGTAACATATTTGGATTAAAATGTTTCATTTGAAAAATACTGTAAAATTTTTTGGTACATTTTTAAACCAAATTTACTTCAAAATAATTTTCATCTCAAAACGGATGCAAATTAAAAACCTTAGTGAAAATGATTACAAGGTCCGAAACGGAAAATACATTTTCTCTTTTGGGTCTAACCAAAGTTTGGGATTCACCTTTTCCCATTTTTTAATTCAATCTAAAACAACTTTTTTGCTCTTCCAATGTTTTCACTAAGCAAGTGTTTCCAGAGATGCTTTAAGGCATGTCAGCAAATTTATTCTTCTTTTTTGTTTGCTTGCTTTTGTTTTTGTTAATCTACTCCAGAACAAAATATTTTATTTAATTTTTCTGAACAGTAAATTGAAAGTCTGCAGAAAGATCAGCCATTTCCCTTGGAATGCTGCCAAGCATCCCCACCTCTTGCTTCAGCAACAGAGACAATGGCTCTTCCTGAAATTCAGAGAGGAACATATACTAGAGCTGGAAGTACTAAACAACATTTTAAGACAGAACAGAATCACTCAGAGAAGATATAGTGAAACTGGACAAGCTTTCAAACTCAATCAATTTATTAAAATGGGCCTTTTAAGATGCCTGAAAAAACCACTCAGTGCTTCTCAGAGGGAAGAAAATGTAGCTCCTAAGAAATAATTTTCTGTATGTTCTTGCCTGTTCATTTTGGGTGGAACAGGATGCTTTTGTGAGCCCTTGAGACAATGCAATCTTCCATGAGTAGCACCTCAGAGCCTATCCTTACCAGGTTAAAAAAAATTCTTCTTGAAAACAGGCCTGCAACAGTGAACCATCTAGACAAATAACAAGTAGATATCATCATAATATCTGAAACAGACAGGTAAGACACGCTTCAAAATACATCATAAAGCAATAGTGAGTTTAAAAAGAAAAAAGACTGGGATTTTGCTGTAGCTAAGCAGCACAATCAAGACCACACACCAAACTACTGATGCGGAGAAGCTGTAAGATACAATGTTAAACATACCTGAAATTATGAAGATTTTGTGATAAATATCTGACCCAGATATTTAGGGCATTAATCTACCACGTTTTGTGAAACAGATTTTGCACCAAAAATTTGAATTTAGTTTTAGGTGCTATGGAAGAGACTTGTAGCTCTGCTGTCCCAGAAGAAGCTCCATGATAGTGCTGACTGCTGAGTGTTCTAGCAAATACTTATACAACTTCTTTTAATTCTGATTTACTGGACCTGAAGTCAATGGAAACTGTGTGTAACGTTAGGAATGTGACTATGTCTTTGTTATCAGGGCTCCAATGACCAGTTTTGTTAAGGACTGCATTTAGAATCCACTGAGCCAAAGCTCCACACCACTGACTGTGGCCTCTGTTTACCACCCACAGTATCGAGAACAAACAGAAAAACACAAGTATATGGCTGTTTGGGATTGAAACATTAAATTAAAGCTATAATTCCAAAACAATCCACAGCACACATTTTAAAATTTACCTCTTTGTGTGTATGAAATTCACTGCGTTTATTTCACTTGGTTTATAGACTATCTGTTTCTCATAATTTGACCAGCCATATCATTAATGTAATAAAGCCATATTTGTCTATAGCTTTTAACATGAGATGACTGAAGGACTGTCATTCTAGCACATTTCTGGAGCATCCTGATACGTTATTTAACTATGAACTTACATGTACTAGCCTTCTTTTCTCAAAAAAGCTTTTCACAATCTAAAAACCAAAAAATAATAAAAACTTTCAGAGATGCACAATGTGTTCATTGAGAATAAATGGTGATTCCACATTTGAACTTTTCTCTAAGAAAACTGAACAGGGCTGAGAAGCTGTTTTGAAACAAAGTGTGCCTCCCTCCAGGCATGGTGACAGAATGCAATACTCCTTGTTTTTTCTGCACATGTATTAAAAGTGATGTTGTCATAGAGTGCATTTTGAAATGCTGTATAGTCACTCCTCCTCAAGCATTATACACATTCTGTTTACACTTCCTGATGACCATTTAATGAAATAGAAGACCTTTACTTTCTTTATTCTGCTCTTCCCAAGTATTCTACTTTTCCTTAGGCAGAATTAAGATGAATGTTTTACTCAAGCACAGTTCTAACTTCTTATTACACAGCTGCTCACTGTAGGAATTTGGAAGGAGATAAACATGCTTTCTATCTTCTTTTTAATGACTTCCACTTCCATTGGGCAATTTCTCCAACTTTCTTAAAGCCCCAAAGCTGCTACAGAATTTCCTTGATTCCAGAGTCTAGAAGGTCTGAAGGAGAGGAATCATGAGCCCTAAGACTTTCAGCGGGTCTATGGAGGAAAACCTCTGCTGCTTAGAGACCATCCTGCTAAGTAATGCTCCCTCCTCTTATCTCCCAGAGTCTTGTGAAGAGAACTAACAATTCCTCAGGCCTTTCAGAGGTCAGCAAAGAAAAACCATCTCTAGACCTGAAGAAATCTGCCTTCTTTCACACAGACTCCCAAGCAGTATAAAGTCCCAAGCAGTATAAATTCACACACTTAACAGACCAAATCGCTGAAAAAATTTACTTAATATGGAAAACAACATGGGTGGCAAATAACAAAAATATTAGAAAAATAAAAAATGGAAACTCGGGGTTATTCCCAGCTGCTGTACTTGTTCTGAGCATCAAGGAAGACATTAAGGCTAGTAACCTTTCTCAAAACCCTGTATTTCCTGAACCCTGTGCAAAGGTTGTTGGAGACAAAAACCATCTGTGAAGAAGCTCCTCACATGGCTTTTAGAAAGCTCCTGTTCCCTCACAGCCTTTGCACTCTGTGACCCTTTTGAATATACAGCACAGAGAAATTACATTTTAAAAGCAAAAAGGAAATATTCCAGGGAGTTCTCATTTGTTAAACTACGGAAATTCCTTCTACGAAGGGAGGAAAACCCTCTAAGAGGCACATAATTAAAATCTCTTAAAATTCTAAAAACAGGGAAAGTTTTTGCTGAGAAGTTTTAAACCTCAGATAACACATTCTAACTTCAGACCTGCAAAGGGAGAGAGGAGGGAGGTTTCAGCCTTTTTACGCTGTAGCACAATGGCAGTGGCCACATGAAGCAGAGGAAATCTGTTTTAAAGACATGTCACACCACTGCCATGCACAAGGATCACCTAACAGTACTCCATGTGCATCTCTGTACATGTCTGAAAGACACCATTGAAGGTGCCAAAAGTGGCCACTAGCTAAAAGATGGCCAGGTACACATCTTACTATAAAGCATTTTGAAAAGTGAGATTTAAAAAGAAAAGGGGTATTGGGTGGGGGAGGAGTGTAAATGTGGAAAATTTCAAACAAGTTTTAAATAACTTTTCCTCCCTTCAATACTAAAATTGCAGTAAGTTCTTATATGCAAGATTAGCTGTGGTTTCATTTGCCTGGGTGCTTAGGGGCTTCAGTAGGAAAACAAAGTCCTGATTAAATACTTATTTAGGTGATAAGAGTCAGAAAGGATAATTTTTTGCTCTCGCATAACAGAGGTCATAGGATTTTTCAGAATCAGTTTGGGGTCTACTAGAGCGCAACTTCTAGAAAAAAAATTCAGTCTTTATTTAAAAATTTACAACAATGGAAAATCTACCACAAACTTTGATAAATTATTCCAGTGCATAATTACCCTGATGAAGGGTGCTTCCCTTATTCTAATTTGAATGTCTCTTTGAACTTTCAGTCATTTGATCTTGCTGAACCTTTGCAAAACTGGCAAGCCCTCTATTAAGAAATGTTATTTTCTCCCCCAAACATGAATAATCTAGGATCAAATTATCCTTTAACTTGCTCCCAGATAAGCTCCTGGAGCCATTTTTCCAAACTTCATGGGAAATTTTCCAGTATTATCCCTGAATTTTGCAAATTTGTTAGTGGTCATCTTTGACCTGTGGAGCTTAGCCCTGGACAAGTAGCTAAATCTACATTTTAACATATATGCAGTCCAAGAAGTGGTCTCCAGCAGGCAGAGCACCAAGCCCCTGGCTGTGTGTGTACAAACGTGGGTGTGCATGCACTGTTCAGGGTCTGGCTCTTTCCTGAGCACACCCTGCTGGCCACATTCACCCTGCACAGCACTTGTCTCTGAGGCCCAGTTCATGTTCCTTCAGTTTTTAGACATAACAATTATTCTGTTTGCATTCCTCAGTGTGGAGAACATTAGGAGAGAGCCATGTCATAATTTTCTAGACTGGAGTGTTTTTAGCAAGGAACAGAAGGTCTATGTTGTGTGCACTGGAGAATGTCATCAGGGCATGGGGAATATTAATCTTCTGATGCCAATTAAAGGATTAGAAAGAGGTGCCAAATGGAGAGTAGTCCTATCCATGCTACCTTCCAGAAATATTTCCTGAAGTGAACTATGAAGAAATTACACTAAATATTATTAATCTTTTTCTTTTTTTAAATGAAAGACAGTTTGCTTCCTGAGAAAGACAGGGTACCAACTAATTTCTGTGTACTATGGATGATCAGGGAGCCAAGTGTGAAGAATGAACTGGGCAGCTAAGTTTCCTGGCAGTGTAGACATCAGCTACGACAGGAGTAAAAAGCCTCCATCCCAGCGAAAACAAATGCATCTCCTATACTCATACTTGAAATGACTCTGGTTGTAAATCCAGTGATCGCACAAAGTATTTTGTCAATTCTATCAAACCTGGAGTTCATCTGATTATCCATCCTGGACTGATTGTCATACATCTCTTAATTCTTTCTGAACATAGAATTCTTCATGTCAGTGTCTCAAAACACAGAATTGTGAGTGTCACAACTGTATATAAAGCTAGAGGAACTGGACTTTGGGTGAGCTGTCCAGAAGAGGAATCACAGAATAATACAGACTGTACAGGGTTACTGTGCAGGAGGTCCAGTCATTGGATCTCTGTGTGCAGGCATGTTTGGATCACACAAAACTTGTTTTTATGGATAAAAACTGAGGAGCCTTGCTGAAATTTGCTGACTATTTGCCCTGTTGAAAGCAAGTACATCTTTCAGAAGTAATTTCTCTTGGACTCTCCACCAAAGAATGACCCACCTTTAAAAGAAAGAAAAAAATCTGTTTCTTAATCCTTGGCTCTTGCAAATCAGCTTAAGTCTCTTTAATGCAAATGTCAGGCATTTATATCAGATCTGGACCTTATCCATGACACTTATCTATGTTTTACTCTTCCACAAAAAGCAGCAAAAGAAAAAGCTAACAGGGACCACTGCTTTAAATTATGTGGGGTTTTTTGGTTTTGATCCTCTCAAAGGCATCATATTTAACAGGGGTCACAAGGTTTCCACTTGGGACTATGTGAAGAGGGAAAATGCACTCTGCACAGGTGCTAATTATTTTGGTTGGCTTCTAATCTTAACAGTGTCTGCCTTGTATTTTCCATCATGGTGGAGAATAGCTTTCAAAAGCAGTTTCTAATATTAAGTGTAGTCCACAAAGCTAATTGTAACAATGGGCACAGTGAGCAAGAACCCGTCGTGGATTTTTCTGGGTCTGGTGTTCACTCAACACCTTAGCAACAAAAGAGGAGATGTGTTTCAGGGATGAGCCACTGAAAGGTATTTCTATTTGGATGACAAAGAGGTCTGGAGTTTTGTATTCAGAAGAAAGCAGAAAACTTCCCCCTGACTTTCCCCTCCTTAATGGGGAGTTTATTGACTGAGTGAGATTCAGGAGGAATAGAACATTCTGAGGAATGGATTAGGGGAATGAAAGCAGCAGCACACAATGAACAAGCCTGGAAATTAACTACAGCATTTAAAAAGAAAAACCCAGGAAATATAATCCTTCCTGAACAACTACTTATTTTCTAGTAACAGAGAGAAGGATTAGAGTCACAACAGAAATTCAGGGATTTGCTCATATAGCCAGACTAGAGTACAGTTTGAGTAAGTGGACTACAAGGAGCCTGCAAAGTTGGACTGCCAAGCTGGGAGGGTTGTGTTTAACACTCAGGTGGTGGTCAGTCACAGGAGGTATTCCACAGGGTTGGCACTGGGCCCGATACTGTTTAGCATTCCGATTAATGAGCTGGAAATGGGATAGAATGTGTCCTAGGCAATGCAACACATAATACCAATTTGGGGCTGTGGCCTAATTCCCTGGAGATGGGCTGCTACTCAGGGTCCTTGACTGGACAAGTGGGTAAGAGAAAGCTGCTAAGAGTCAACAGAAAGTCCTGAATGTGACTATTCCTGAATGGAGTACACGCTGGAGGACAGGTGGACAGAAAGGAGCTTTCCAGGAGAAGTTCTAAGGGATTTGGTGGACAGCAACTTGAACATTAGCCAGCAGTGTGACCTTGGGGCAATATCTCATGTGTTGGGCTATATTAGCCCTCATGTCCTGGGAAATGATTACCACTCTTGGCTCAGCCATTGTAAGACCACATCTGAAGCCATGCTTTGGATTCCTCAGTCAAGTAAATACCCTGACATACTGAAGTAATCCACCAGAGAGTAATCCAAATGGTCACAGGCCTGGCATGCATGAGGACAAGCTGGGAGACCTGGCCTTCTTCAGCCTGGGAAAGGGAAGCCTGAGGGATCTCCTGTTGCTTTCTAACACTACTTAATGGAGCCACACTTTTCTAACAGATGCACAGAGACAGAATGAGAGGTAGTAGTCACATACTGCAGCAAAGGAAAATCTAATTACAAATCATAAATTTTTACTTTTATTTTTCACTAAATAGAAAAATAGTGGCTGAATACAGGGAACACGCTGCTCTGAGAGGTATCCATGAAGACTTGAAACTCAGCTGGTAAAGGCCCGGGGTAACCTGAGCTGAATTTCAATGGGAAGAGGACCAAAAGACCTCAGGAGATCTTCTCTGACCTAAATTGCCTATAATTCAATTCCCGAGTTCTACCTGGGACAACTTCTCTTTTCACTGTGTGTGACTTTTTTGAGATCAACTGTGTAGAGATAATCTGCATAGAGGGGGTATTGCAGCACTCCTGCCCTCCCCTGAGCTCCCTTTGACACAGACTGGTGCAGCAGGGAAGGCTGAGGAGCTACAGCTGGAAAAACTGAAGTCAAGATGTAGCTGAACATGAAGACAAGACAATGAGGAAAGGTAAGAAACGAGCTGCTTCTTCTGAGATTTTTGTCCACTTAGTTTTGCAGATTCTTCTCTTCCCAAGTTGGTATTTTTTAAAGGGCAAAGGTTTGTCCTGAACCTAGTTTGCCCTAACACAAAAATGATTAAAGCATAATGATTTCTGTAGCAAACAGCACCTAAGAGAGTGATGAGACTATGACGAATCCAACTGGTTTTGTTGGCGCTCTCTTAGTGGGAATAACTTTGACACGGGGGTAGAAGGCATCTTAGTCACTGCTACTTTTGTGACAGGCACCAAGCTACCTATTAAGAGTCCAAAGATGGAGCCCAACTGTGATGCCTCTTTTCTTTGTTTGGGACTGGCTAAAACTGCTCTGTCTCTACAAAAAGGAACTGCCTTTACACAATCACTTTTATGAGCACAATGAAAAAGTGGAAAGTGAACTTGCACTTCAGAAGAAAACATACTGGTTTTACTATTACTATGCATTTGTCTGGGGCTCTCCTGTCATATAATAGAAGGTTTTGTTCTCAGTTTAGGCACCTGGATGACTTTACTAAGCTTTTATGTGCAAGTCTTTCATCTAAATTTAACCTGCTAATGATTGTCCCTCTACAATAAAGAGGGCACTTCAGACTACTGGACAACATAATTACTGATCAAGGTATGTATGTTCACATAAAGAACTGCCTTGATCAAGCTAAAAATAAAACACTTCAAAATGATTTTTTAAATCATTACATCGGAACACTACATCTAAATGCCTTATTTATGTACATTACATGGAGAACTTTACATTATGGACTCAGGTCAGACCAATAAAACTCCTAAAACTAGGACAATTTAATCAACTAAAAAGAAATAAATTTTATTTACTCCAATACAGCTGGAATCTGGTATGGACTGTCTAAATGCCATCTTTTTTATCAAAGGTTTCCTAAGATATAAATGTTTTCTGTGTTTCGAAGCAAGTCTGGTTGAGTTTTTTAAAAACCCAGTTTAGAGGATGTATCTGAGACAATGCCATGAACAGTAGACTAATGAGCCACACTAATGCCTTTACTACATGGTTAGGCCTCTCAAACTCGAAGTACCATTTTCAAAATCAAATACATATTGATCCCCATTTCAGAAATGTCAAACATGCTGTAAACAAGTTCTCAGTACATCACATGCTTTAGAAAGTGCACGAGAAAGACCAGAAAGGAAGCTATTCTTTGAGGGTAGTCAGCTTTAAGATGCTTATTTTTAAGTGCAAGCTACAGATTATAGACAATAAAGATAGGGATGTGGTCATCAAAAGCAGAATGATTGCTTTAGCTTCCCACCTTTGACACAAACAGACTGATATTTCCTGTTGAGACTAAAAGCAACCATAGGCTGGCACTTCCTAAACTGCTACCTGGACAATGTGCACAGTATTTGTACTTCAAAGGCACCTTTATATGTATAAAGCTCATGTGTATCACCATGCTTTGCACTGAGAACAGTATTTACTGAGTAAACTCACAGTGTCTTAAAGTAAGAATAATCTAATCCAAAAAACTGGCACAGTGTGAACCTAAGTAGATGAAGAAAGTGCTGCTTTTTCGTCATCAGTGCTGGACAGCAGTTTTTTAATCATTAAAATGCATTTTTCATCTGTTTGCAAAGGCTCTGGTGCTTTGAACCAATCCTAATGATAGCAGTTCCATTACCAAACATGACTAATGTTTGAACTAATGGGAGACAGGAATATTGCAATGGCTTTTAGAGGAGGCATGGTTAAGCTTGGTCAGGCCATGATGGTGGGTTTAGAGGTTCTATAAACCATGAGTTTTCTAGCTTCTTCATTCACTGAGACAATTTGACAAAATCCTTCTCTCTCAGGCAGCCAACACACACGAGAACAGTTACCACAATGTCATGAGCAGAAGCCTGTGGAGCTGGGCTGAAAGCTGTTACCAGGTTTCTGGAGCAGGACCACAGGCAGTGCCATGACTACCAACAGCCCACTCTGCACTGCTTCACCAGTCACTTGTTTTCTGCACTGAAGATGCACAGCATCACTATGAGGGAGCACAAGATGTGATCCAGCCTTACTTCATATAAACAGTCTGTTCTATGCTTGTCTTTTATCATTCAAATTTGTTAAGTATTATGCAAAAATGATGTAACACATGCTTTCAATTTCCAATTCCACTTCCATAAGTCCTTTTTTTCAGGGAAACAATAAAGGAGAGAGATTCATTCTAGCACTCTTCCAGTCATTACAAACACGAGTAATAAGGCACAGTACACACGTAATCGTAGTAATCGTTAGGTGCTAGCCATTCCCTTCTGTTCCCAATCCACAATTTGGTAATGTCACATTTCCCAGTGTGGGAGTATGAATTCTCAGCTCAAGCTGTTGAGACACCTCCTTACAGTTTCTGGTGGCTGCACTGAGGCAGTGCATTTCAGATGAGCCTCAAATCCTCAGTATGGGCTTCTGTAGTCTAGTAGTCTGAAATCCCCTGAGCCAAAGTTTTTAAAAATGACCCCCAGCACCCAAATTACAGATTTATCCTAAAGCTACATTTGGCAGGCATGGGGTTCATTCTCAGCTGATGGAAGTTGGCTCTGCTGCACTAAAGCCAGAGAAGCCAGGGGTGATTCACACCTCTGAAGAAGTGGCCAGAAGCCTTAGCATTCAGTAGAGATTGCTTTTAAATGCTATTCTCCACCATGATGTAAAGTATAAGGCAGACAAAGTACTAAAAGCTTTTATGTTTAGAATTTCTTTTATAAGATACTTTTCTGAGGACTAAGATGACCATTACTCCCAAAATGAGTATCAAGCTATACAGTGAAACTCTGGAGCTGTCAGTTTAACATCTGTAAAAAGCAAAAACCATAGTGTAGCAGTACTTTCAAAAGCACAGTTGAGTCAGTGAAAGATAATATAGTTACATAACAAGAAATTGTGCTTGAATTAATTTATGAGGAATCTGGAAGAGTTAACTCAGTGCAGACAATCAACATGGAGTGGATGATATATAAAAAGGGCATTTGATTAAGCAGCTTACAGAGTGTTTGCCAGTAAAGTTCAGAAAAAAACTTGGAAACCTCTGTGGTATAGAAGGAATTGTGTTTAAACTGCTTGAGGAAGAGAATGTTATCACAAATAAAGAATGGCTCTAAATAAGAACATCTTAAACCTAATTAAATAATCTGACTCTGGGTTTGGTCTGATTTTCTAACAGTTATATTATCATGGCCTGAAGTATGTCGTGGATTATCTGCCTGTGCAAATGAGGAAGAATGAAAAACAACCAAATCCAATCTTTCCTTGAAAATCTGTACTGGCTGTCAGGAG